>NC_063448.1:17575085-17891353 GCF_020379485.1 Brassica napus
ATATTGTTTTTGAAGATGATTAATAATCCTGGTTTTATAAGAAGAAGAAGAGAAGATGATATTGTTTTTGATTCTTTTGTTTGGTGAGAATGAGAGGAGATGACTCGTTCTCGGTGAGAAGGAGAGAAGATGATATTGTTTTGATTGTTATGTTTGGTGAGAATGAGAGAATGCAAACTATATATAAAACTTGGTTCACAAGACAACAAAAGTTTTACAAATCCGTGACACAACACAAGATAAACAGTTATACAATCCATGACACAACAAAACACAACAAAGCTACCACTAGACAAGTGATACACAACGTCACACTCGTCTTGGCCCGTGACTGATACACAAGACAACAAAAGTTTCACACTCCGTGAACTGACACAACACAAGAATACAACGTCACACTCTTCTTGGCCCGTGACTTTGTCTACTCCGTGAATCTACAATGCCACACTCGTCTTGACCTGAAAACAACACAAGAGATAACATGAGACAGTGAAAATAACACAATGCAATAACATTTATATCCGATCTTAGCTAACAAGAAAATTAACGCAATGCCATAACATTTATATCCGATCTTAGCTAACAAGAACAACAGATTTTAACTACACAGCTTCATCTTCAGAACAAGAACAACAAATCTAAGCAGTTCAAGACACAAACCTAAACTGAACAAGACATACTTAAACTAATTAGACATCAGCTCATTAACGAGCTTCTTCTTCAGAGCTTCTTCATAATCTGCTAAGGGTCCTTGTTTTCCAATGAGACAGCTCCACGGCCTTTTTACCACGGCCTTTTGCAGCCTTAACACCCGGAGGGCGAGTGGTGCCTTCATCATCTAGAGCACTGTCAGTTTCATTTCCTTTAGAGCTTGCAGACTGTGAACCTTCCTCACACTTCCTCTTTTTGGAGCTTCCATCATGTCTAGCTGTAGAGAGATCACACCACTTCTGATCATTTCTAAGCTCCTTCCAAGCATGTTCAAGGGTGAACTTCTTTTTGTGGTTATTGAAGAAGATTTCGTGGGCAAGTTTGAGAACATCATTCTCATTTTGCCCACTACTCTTCTCTCTCGTTGCTGCCTCATAAGCACCACAAAACTTACACACTAAGTCATTCATCTTGTGCCACCTTTGCTTACAGTGAGTAGCCTCTCTTTTTTCACACCCGGCCAGCTTCGGACTAGCATTGAAGTACCTTGCAATTCTTTTCCAGAAGGCAACAGACTTTTGCTCATTCCCTACAACCGGATCCTTGCTCGTGTTTAACCCCGAGCTGATGAGCACCACATCATCTGTCGATGTCCAAGTTCTTTCTTTGCGCTCTGGAGGACCCTCTTGTTCGCAGTGTGCAGCTTCTTGGACAATATCTTCCCCTAAACGAAATACACTCTTCTTGTTGACTATTAAGAAGGTCAACAAAGTTGGTGGCTACATATATGGATTGTAATCCATATCCGGAATTGTCAAGAAGAGAGATAGAAAAGGAGAAAGACAGAGAAGACAATGTCTTGGATTTGGAAGATAAGAACACAGTTTGTAATGTGTTCAAGAAGGAGAAGAAGGACAAAGTTTATAGAAGGAAGACGCATTCAACTCAACCAACCAACCTTCCTCTACATTAAACTCTGCTATCTCTTTATGGAAGACAGAAAGTATAAACTCTGCTATCTCTTTATGGAAGACATAAAGTATAAACATAGTTTTACTTCCACAACCAATTCAAGTTGACATAAAGCTAAGTCATTAACCACGGTTAAGCATCTATTTCAACCTAACCAGACGAGATTCACAATCAATTCTTCTACCTTACTCATTAATCACAATAAATATATTTCAAACCAGACGAGACTAGACACAATTCAGACCAGAATCCTACAAACATTGAAACAGATCAAAGGTTGAAGTTGTACCTGTATTGCAATTGTTCGGTGATATTCTTTGAAGAAGCTTCATGCCTATGGATCCGTCCATCTAGAAAAACAAAGAGAGATACAAACCAAATGAATCAGAACTTAGTAATATATCAAACCAAAATCAATCATGTAATGCAATTCGTTCCAGACCACAATCAATTCTTCTACCTAACTCATTAATCACCATGAATTTATTTCAAACCAGCCGAGATCAGACACAATTCAGACTAGAATCCTACAAACATTGAAACATATCAAAAGTAGAAGATGTACCTGTAGTGTAATTGTTCCGTGACCTTCTTTGAAGAAGCTTTATGCCTCTGGATCCGACCATCTAGAGAAACAAATGCAGAGACAAACCAAAATGAATCAGAACTGATTGATATATCAACACACAATCCTCTAATGCAATTCGTTCCAGATCACAATCCTATTAACATCTAACAGATCAAACATCTAACACAAGAAGCCATCATCTGTTGAATCAAAGACATAGACATAAACAAACACAAGAGACTTAAACTGTTGAATCCAAGACAGAGACATAAACAAAGACAAGATACACATGCAACACAACAAACGAATCTAAATAACAAAGAAGGATTCAGACTTTAAAGGACAAATACATAGCCTTACCTTTGGATTTGATTTCGTCGAGGTGAGCCGTCGAGGAGAGACGCCGAGGAGAGCCAGAGAGACGCGGAGGCGTCGACGAGATCGAGAGAGACGAGGAGTCGTCGAGGAGATCGAGAGAGAAAAGCGGAGGCGTCGACGCGATCGAGAGAGACGAAGAGTCGTCGAGGAGATCGAGAGAGAGACGGAGGCTTCGAGGAGAGCGACATAAACGACGATTCAACCGCTAGAAATGCCGGCTGATTCCGTCGACGACTCCTCATCTGTTGATTCCGTCGCGGATAGGTCATCGCCGAGGAGAGATTGCCAGATGTCTTCGGAGTCGTCGAGGATACACGAGAGAAAGAGAGAGGAAGCTTTGGTAGAGAACGAGAGAGTTGATATTATGACACGTGTGCACAACAAACGTCTCTTGTGTGCCTTCATTAAACTACGTATCCTGTTTAATTAGGGATTTTTTTTTTAATTTAAAAAAAGCAAGATACGCAGCTCAAGAGCCCGCGATAAAAATGCTCTTATACCTCAAAATACAATACCCACAAGAAAATGATTTAAATCAACAAGAAAATGAAAAGAATATGGATATAAGATGGGGATAGAAAGAAGATCGAGATTCGAGGATTTTGACAAATGGAAAGGTTTCAAATCTGACAAACCAACTTGTCTGACACAAAGATGTCGTAAGAAAATGGGTTATCAGATACAATTATCTAAAATGGGGGATTTTGATTACATGCAACCAGTAACTTAATCGAAATATGTATTAAGGGTAAAATGGTCATGAAAATTTCGACAGATACATTGGAAATGGCTAATGTGTGGAAAAATAGCTCTTTCCCCTATGAACTAGTTGTTCCTCGCTTTTTCACATACGAACTTTTAAATCATGTTAAAAACCACATGAATAACGGAAAAATAATTTATTCCCCTATGAACTAGTTGTTCCTGGCTATTTCACATGAACTTTTAAGCCATGTCAAAAGCCACATGAACAATTCTTTTTTTTTTGAATTACATACATAAAATATCGATTTTAAACTAATTTCTCCAAAACCGTAAATGGTGTTGTTTAAACGTTAACTTGGTTTATGATAGGTGGAGGGTCGGTTTCATTTAGGTTGATAAAAACAGAATACTATGTCGTTTTGTTCTTCTTCTTTTTGTCGACTGCTCTTCTTCTTCAGAATTTTTTTTACTATTCATCATCAATTGAAGATAAAAAATTTTATCCTGCATTTTCGAGTTATATGACATAGTAACCGGTTGAGGTAGATATTTTCGAGTTATATGATATAAAGCGTATAAAGAGATCATATGACATTAATTTCTGGATTGAGGAGAATATATAAATCCCTGCAGGACCGGAACCTGAGAGTAACATCCGCTTACGGAGCCAATCAACCGTCCTAGACTGTGCCAATTTTATAGTTCATTGTGACAATACATGGAGATTGGTAAGTTAAAATTTGTTGTTCTTTTTTCTTTATGCATCGTGTAAAATGTTTTATTCTTCTGCATGATAATAAATCTTATCTTCAATTGATGAAGAGTAAAAAGATTTTTGAAGAAGAAGAGAAGTTGACCAAAAAAAAAGAAGAAAAAAAAAACGATGTAGTATTATGTTTTTATTAACCCAAATTAAACAGTCTCTCCACCTATCATAATCCAAGTTAACTTTTAAATAACACCGTTTACGGTTTTAGGGGAATTAGTTTAAAATCGATAGTTTGTGTATGTAATTAAAAAAATAGAGTTGTTAATGTGGTTTTTGGCATGGCGTAAAAGTTCGTGTGTAAAATAGCCGGGAACAATTAGTTCATAGGTAAATAAGTCATTTTTCCATTATTCATGTGGTTTTTGGCATGACTTAAAAGTTCATGTGTGAAAAAGCCATGAACAACTAGTTCATAGGGGAATAAACTATTTTTTCTGTGAATCTGTATATACCTAATTAAGCTAAAGTTTGTGCGTAGAGTCCATATACTCTACAAATTAAAGCAAAAATTCTAATATCTCTTTAAAATTTGGAAAAACAAAACGAATATTTTATTCGGTGAGACTGAAACCGTCCGGGGTAGCTAGAAAACACACTAAATCAATGGGAAAATTGCATTTTAAACACTAAAAGTGTCACTTTATAGCACTTTAAACACTGAAGTTTTTTGACTAGCATTTTAAACCTTCAAATTGATATTTTTATCATAATAAACCTCTAAAGACGTTTTCCTGTTCATAGACGATCGGTACTGTTTATTTTACAGATTAAAATGATGACGTGTCGGATTTTTTTTAAAAAAAATAAAAAGTAAAAATACAGAAAATTACAGAAAAAAATCGAATGAAATTGGAAAAAATTGTAAAAAATTCAAAAAAAAAAACTTAAAAAATCAAAAAATTCAAAAAACATAAAAATTAAAATTTCAAACTTAAAAATAAAATAAAAATTCAAAAAATTCAAAAAATTCAAAAAATTCAAAAAATAAAATCTAAAATTAAAATGTCAAATTTAAAAAAGAAAATTTTTAATTTTTTTTTTTTAAATTCTAAAATAAGATCTAAAATTAAAACTTAAAGTTTAAAAATTTAAATTGTAAAAAAAAATTGTAAATATTTAACCAAAAAAATTATATTTATTTTAAAAATCCATCCAATTAAAGTGACTGTCACTTATGATGATATCAAAACTTGCCTCCATCAAAAACAATATATCAAAACTTGCTACCATCAAAAACTTTTTTTTTTATAATCCAAATATCTAGACACCTTACATAGCCCGACTAGCGCCTAAGTACACTTCGCAAAAAGCATCTCGGGGACCGCCTTTTTCACCCCATGTTAATTGATGGTGACCATACGCAGGACTAATAATTCTCTCAGATAGATTATATTGAGTTTTGTCCCAAAAAGATTTTCTAAGAAAGAAAATGACCAAAAATATTTTATTAAAGATGCAAAAGACTCTTATGCTCTAAATATATAAATACAAATAAATAAAGAAAAATCTCAAATTATTATTTTTTAAATATTTTAGATCTTATTTTAGAATTTTTAAAATTTTATTTTCGTTTTTAAATTTGACATTTTAATTTTAGATCTTATTTTTGGAATTTTTAATATATTTTTTAAGTTTGAAATTTTAATATTTATGTTTTTTGAATTTTGAATTTTTTTTAGTTTTGTTTTGAATTTTTTATATTTTTTTCCAATTTCATTCGAATTTTTCTGTATTTTTACGTATTTTTATTTTATATTTATTTTTCAAGAAAAAACGAAACCGAAATGTCGTTATTTTAACCTGTAAAATAAACAGTATCGGTCGTCTATGAACTGAAAAACGTTGTTGGAGGTTTATTTTGATAAAAATGTCACTTTGAAGATTTAAAGTGATAGTAAAAAACTTTAGTGTTTAAAATGGTAGAAAATGACACTTTTGGTGTTTAAAATGCGTTTTTCTTGATCAATGATTCAAAAAAAATATAAATACGAAAAGTAAACTTAATAAAGAAGGTGAACCACAATCTAGTCATAATATTATTATTTATATATATATATTTCCTTCCTTAGCCGGAGAAGAAGGAAGGAAACTTTCAAAGGAGGAGGAGGAGCAAAGATCAAATCAAACTTTCCCGAGAAATCTCCGTCGGCGAAAATTTGTTAATGCATCAACAATTAACGGGAGAGAGAGACTGAGTCTTCTAGCACCTTCTTTCGATTCACCTCGCAGCTCTCCAAAGGACTTGCGATCATGTCGTCGGAGTTGAAACAGCTAATCGTCGTTGTTGAAGGCACCGCTGCCTTGGGTCCTTATTGGCAGACCATCGTCTCCGACTATCTCCTCAAAATCATCAGGTTCCTTTCTTTCTCCTCGATTTTTGATTTTAGGGTTTCTGAGAAGTTGCTACTGTTCGAATTAGGCCTTAGGGATCTTCAATTGGTAGATCGAGCCTCGTTTATCTTCCCTTGCGAGTAGTTTCAAATGGTTTGCCTCTGGACTGAGTGATTACTATGTCTCGATAAGTTGATCTTGCTGAATTAGAAGATAGGTGCCATGATTTTTACTTGTACATGTGTATGGATTGGATTAGTCTTCTGGGTGGATATTGAGAACATAGTCACTTTGTTATTGGATAGATAGTTTTTTTTAATTGAGTACGTTAAACCATGCGAAAGAACACTATATCCTGAGATTGCTTTGTTGTATGTTAAAATCCGTCACGTGTTAATGCTCTGTTTATGTTTGTCCAGGTCTTTCTGTGGCACTGCGTTAAATGGAGAGGTACTGTATCTGACTCATCCTCGGTTTTGTACATTACTAAATACTTGTGTCGATTGGTAAACAACGGTGTATCTGTCAATCATTGCCATACAAAATTTAATTTGCAGAGGAACCCTGTTTCTAATGTTGAGCTGTCACTGGTGATCTTCAATTCTCATGGCTCATATTGTGGTATGTATTGCGCTCTATTACTGTTATATCCGTTATCCAAATACAAAACATTTTATTGTGCACTTTTTCCAGGGCTTTTTTTTCCGTTTAATTCTGATTATTTCCTTCTTCTTAGCGTGCTTGGTTCAACGGAGTGGCTGGACGAAAGATGTTAATATTTTCTTCAATTGGCTTTCGTCCATACAATTTGCCGGTGGTGGTTTCAATGAGGCTGCCACAGCCGAAGGCCTTGCCGAAGCATTGATGGTGGGAAACTTGATCTTTGGTCATCTATACAGCAACTTGAAATATATATGTTTGGGCCACTGTCTTTCAAGCGACTTTCGACTAGTTTAGTTACTCAATGAACTATTTCTTAAACCTCATGATTTTCCTGTCTTTCTTGACGCAGATGTTTTCTCCTCCTTCAGGCCAAGCGCAACCAAGTAATGATCTGAAAAGGCACTGTATCCTAATCACAGCCAGCAACCCTTACTCGTTGCCAACACCTGTATATCGTCCAAAATTGCAAAATCCGGAACGGTATGAAAATGGCCATGCGCAATCTGAAAGTCGTTTATCAGATGCCGAGACAGTGGCATCATATTTTTCTAGGGTATTTTTTTTATGAATTCCCCCTGTATTACGACTTGCTACAGTTGATTTTTTAAAAATTGGGAATCACTAACCTACCATATTGGTGTGCAGTGCTCTGTTTCATTGTCTGTTGTGTGTCCAAAGCAGCTTCCAAAAATAAGAGCACTATACAATGCGGTGAGACTGCATGTCTATCTACAATTCAGTAGATCTTTAGCTAGCATAAAATGTTTTTTTGTCAGCCAGTTCTCTGTGCTACAAACTGAAGTAAGATAGTTTTATGAAAAAATGTTGAGATTTTTTCTTTTAAATGCAGGGAAAGCTCAATCCACAAAGTGCGGACTTGTCAATTGACACGGTTAAGAACGCATTCTATCTTGTCCTGATCTCAGAGAACTTTGTGGAGGCACGTGCTGCCTTAAGTCATTCTGCTACAAATTTGCCACAGACCACCCAAAGCCCTGTGAAAGTGGACAGGGCCACTGTTGCTCCATCTCTTCCAGTCACTGGCCAACCTCTAGCTCCTGTGCCATCAGGTTTTTCTTCTGACCAGGACCTTCTTTTAGTGAACTATCTTGCGTTCTTTTTTGATGCGTCTTTCATAGTTTGTCTTTGCTTCTTTCTATGTAAAGATCACTTTTTTTGTTTGTTCAGCCAATGGACCTATTATGAGTCGGCAACCAGTCTCTGTCGGACCAGTTCCTATTGCTACTGTGAAAGTTGTAAGTCTGTTTTGATCTTTTTAGTCAGTTGGAGGAGGTTGCTTTTATTGGCAACTAATTCCTGTTTATTTAATAAAAGCTATACATAAATCGCAAATGGATTGTAATTTTATTGTATGATACTTGATAAGACTTAAGAATACTGTTTTAGATTCAATTAAATTGATCCAATGTTAAGTTCTTTTGAATATCTTGTTTAGATATCTGATATATGTAAAGCTTGTTAATTGGATTTTCTTGGGATTAAAATTCAGGAGCCTAGCACTGTATCTTCTATGGCAGCAGTTCCAACTTTTCCTCATATCCCGTCCGTAGCTGGGCCTGCTACACAAGCAATTCCTTCAGCTCAAACATCTTCAGCATCACCAGTCTCTCATGAAATGGTCACCAAAGCCGAGAATGCACCAGATGTTAAGCCTGTAGTTGGTGGAATGACGCCACAATTGCGTACTGGCCCTCCTGGTGGAGCTAATGTAAATCTGCTGAATAATCTTTCTCAAGTTCGACAAGTCATGAGCTCTGCAGCTCTGGCGGGTGCATCCTCGTCGGGGCAAAGTGCGGTTGCAATGCATATGTCAAATATGATATCAACAGGAATGGCTACATCTCTGCCTCCTTCACAAACTGCGTTTTCATCTGGACAGCAGGGAAATACTTCAACGGCTGGTTCGGGTGCATTAGCGGGGACTGAACAAGCGGGACAAAGCCCGGCTCCTAATAATGCCTTTAGTCCTCAAACAACGTCGAATGTTGCGTCAAACCTTGGTGTTTCGCAACCAATGCCGCAACCAATGCAAGGGATGAACCAAGGAAGTCATTCTGGAGCACAGATGATGCAAAGTGGAATTTCCATGAACCAAAACATGATTAGTTGTATCGGTCAAGGAAATGTCTCCTCTGGAACAGGTGGAATGATGCCTACTCCAGGAGTTGGCCAACAAGCGCAATCAGGAATACAACAGCTTGGTGGTAGTAACAGTTCAGCTCCTACTGTGCAGTTGTCACAGCCATCGTCGGGGGCTATGCAGCCTTCTCAATCCAAATATGTTAAAGTCTGGGAGGTATTGTCAGTTTGCCTTGTCTGAAATAGCGGTGGTCTTATGCTAAATTAACTTACATTTTCAAATTCATATAGGGAAATTTATCTGGGCAGAGACAAGGGCAGCCTGTTCTTATCACCAGACTTGAGGTGTGTGTTTAGGGCATTGACGGTCACCTCGATTGGCTCTTTTTCCTCCTTTACATATTTTCCGGGATCACATCCTTGTTTAGTGCTTTAACCATTGAGTTGTGGTAACAACTTTGTTTATGTTTGACAGGGTTACCGAAGTGCGTCTGCCTCTGATTCGTAAGTTAACTAATTTAAATGTAGAAATTGTTTTACTTATTAACGCTTTTCAAGCGAAGAACAGGTTTCCGTTGCAGTCTACTTCTTAAAATATGATTGCAGTCTACTTCTTAAAAAAATCTCTGCTTTCTCTTTCTGTGCGTGTCCCCAGGTTGGCAGCCAATTGGCCACCGAATATGCAGATCGTTCGGCTCATATCCCAGGATCATATGAATAACAAGTAATACTTTCTTACTATGGCATTTGTGGATATTGTTTTCGTGTCACTAATATTTTTTATCTGCCTTTGTATCAGGCAATATGTTGGCAAAGCTGACTTCCTTGTGTTTCGGGCCATGAGTCAACATGGGTTTTTAGGACAACTTCAGGATAAGAAGCTTGTGAGTTTTGTCGTTATTTACGCTACTTGTCTGATATTCCTACTTATTTCACTCGTTTATTCAAATTTATTAACAAAAGGATTTAATAGATATGAGGTCGACATAGGTGTTAAAAATGAAATCCATGCAAAAACATCTATTAATCTCTTTCTATGCCCTTTTTACTCATTACGACACCTACACTTGTTGCCTTGTTTTGTTCGCCTAATCATGTGTCATACTTGTAACATCTTCACGCTTAGTTCTTGTGGAGTTGTATAATATAACTGTGTCTGCCTCTGAAATGCAGTGTGCAGTCATCCAGCTGCCATCACAGACTCTGCTTCTCTCTGTCTCTGACAAGGCCTGCCGCTTAATTGGAATGCTTTTTCCAGGGGTAAGTAAGCACTAATTAAGGTGTCTACAGATGATTTCACTTCACATGTATCCAATTGTTTAGTGGCTCTTGTGTTTTATTTCCAAACTGAATGCTAAAGGAGTCTGTATAATCCATCTTCACCAGTGGTCTCTACATATCGGTTTGATTTAAGTTACAGAATCGTTTGTTTTTCTGTGATGGTTCAGGATATGGTTGTGTTTAAGCCACAAATTCAAAATCAGCAACAGCAGCAACTCCAACAACAACAACAGATCCAGCAGCAACAGCAGATCCAGCAGCAACAGCAGCAACAACAACAACAGATCCAGCAGCAGCAACAACACCATCACCAACAGCAACAGCTGCCACAACTCCAGCAGCAGCAGCATCAAATGTCACAGCTCCAACATCATCAGCAGCAACAGCTGTCACAGCTTCAACATCATCACCAGCAGCAGCAGACGTCACCGCTGAATCAGATGCAGCAATCAACTTCGCCACTGAATCAGATGCAGCAGCAGCAGCAGCCTCAACAGATGGTTGGGTCAGGAGTAATGGGTGGCCAAGCTTTTGGGCAAGCTCCTGGAAGATCACAACAAGGTGGTGGTGGCGGAGGGCAGCCTACCATGCCAGGAGCGGGCTTCATGGGATAAAAGCTTGATATCTCTTCAGTTTTTTTTACTTTCTGCTAATTAGTTTCATCATATAAACATAACTTATATCTGTCTTCTTGGCCAACTTGATTAAGACCATTGTTTAGTTCGTGTCATTTGCCTCTGCCTGAAAAATGGCATCCTCATGTGGGCCTCTGATCATTAACTAAGCCACCAAATGACATTGTTTTATTGTCTAGAGAAACATATTAATGTGGTTGTCTTTCACTTTCTTCCTAGTTTAGTCCTAAAGCTCTCGGTGTTTATCAGATTGACAAGTTAATAAAGGATCAGTCGTGATTGGATTTTTTAGTTCGTTTGCACATATATGAAGGATACATCTATTCTCTCAGCTTTATTATAAAAAGGTTACATTATTGTCTAACTAGGATTTCAGAATCTCAATACATCTTTTAAAGCATCTTCATTTCAATATGCTTTAGCTTCTAGAGAGTTATAGATCTTATTCCAATTGGCAATTGTAATTGCTCAGAAATCACAATTTAGCTAACTCCATATAGTCATGTTGTATTTTTCATATCTTTTAAATAACTTAATGCATAGAATCGATGAATATAAAATTACACCAACGAAAATAAAGAGTTTCAGAGAAGCCAACGTTTTGTTTTGTTTTGTTTTTTTTTTACAATCTCACATATCTATCTTATTAAAACTCAAGTACAAACTGGATTTGTTTGAAAACATGTATAGCATTTTTTAAAAAAGTTTGTTTAGAAACATAGATTGTAGTTTTTAAAAAAAAGTTTGTTTGGAAACATGGATTGCAGTTTTAAAAAAGAGGTTTGTTTGAAAACATAAAATTATAGTTTTAAAAAAATAGGTTTGCTTGGAAACAAGAATAACAGTATATTAAGAGAAAAAAAGTAATGGGCTATATTTTAAAGAAAATTTGGAAGTCCATTATATTATGAGAAACTTAACGTATAAATTATTTTAGTTCAAATATTTGGATAGAGAATCAATAATTATTTTAAGTATTTTGCTGTTTTAAGAATACTTTTAATATTTTATATATTTACTATTGATTATTTGTATATATTTTCAAGTATTTAAAACAGCTTAAAAGTATCATATATATTCTAGATGTTTTAAATATATTAAATCTAAAAATAATTAATATATATAAGTATATAAATCTATTTCGGATACATTCGAGTGCCCGGAATACTTCGGTTCGGTTTCGGTTCTCTAAAAACTAAAATTTTGAATAATTCAGATATTTAATCAATTTTGGTTTGGGTTTGATACTACTTTTTCGGATCGAGATCGGTTCGGTTCTTCAGATTCGGGTATTTTGCCTAGCCCTTATATTATTGACATGAAAAACAAATATAAACATATTTTTAAAAATACATCCGCGTGGGCGCGCGGATCAAAGTCTAGTTCCCTTTACAACTAGAGTCTAGATTAGAAATTCAATATTGTTCTAGAAATAATTAGCTTCTATAACTCTGTGAACCATAAAAAATGTAGAATCAAAAATTTGGATTTTTTTAGCTGAATGTGGAGAGAAAGTGAGAGAGATGTTGTGTTTAGTTCATAAGAATGGAGAAATAAGAAGGGTAAATCGATTTTGGGAGCATTAAGAGCTTCAAATTGGTGTGGTTGAGGTATTGATGACAATGACAATCTTGTAATTACTTGAAGATGATGAGGATGAGAGAGTAAAAATGTCATTTTCGAAAAGAAAAAAAAAATTGATGGCATTTTCGTGAATTATATGAACTTGTGGGGTGAATAGGACAAAACTAATTTCCAAAAAAAGAGGTTAGTTTTGTGTTTGACTTTGAGTTTTAGGTCAATTTTGCAAAAAACCCAACTTATAATTAACGAGATTCCATATATAGAACGCGCAGAAGCAAAAAAAATGGGGGAAATTGTCTTTTCAGGTCAAAAAATGATAACTATGTCCTATATGTTGTGAAACTAGAGAATATAATCTGTGTATTCTTGTTTTTGTTATTTCATAAACATAAAGTGTGCTCTTTATATATAGGGAATTACACCGTCACAGATTAATAGAAAGACTAAAGAAAGAAAACACAAATATGGAAAGATTATAAATCATAATCTAATAAGAAAAATGCAAGATGCCGATTCTCTCTCTCTCCCTCTCTCTCACCTCACGGCCGACTCTCTCTCTCTAGCATTGGGCCAGTTATGGACATCCACAATATGATTTATAACACTCCCCCTTGGATGCCATAACCATACATGGATTGTAATACGCTTTAGATGTTGCCTCATTAAAATCTTACCAGGAAAACCCAGTGGGACAAAACCATGGTGAAGGAAAAAGAGTACAACACGTATTACTCCCCCTGTTCTGAACAACTCGCGGCTAGCCTCATGAACAGCCAAGATCTCCGAATGGTTTGAATATGTGGCCGTAATCGTCTGCTTCATGGAACGCCATGATATGGCCGTTCCACCATGTGTGAAAACATAGCATGTCTGTGATCGAGCATTGTGTGGATCCGAAAGATAACCTGCATCAGCAAAGCCAACTAACCCTTCTTTGTTATGGTTAGTATAAAATAAACCCAAGTGTTTCGTTCCTTGCAGGTACCAAAAAACATGTTTAATCCCGTTCCAATGCCTTTGGGTTGGATAAGAGCTAAACCTAGATAGTAGGTTCACGACAAAGCATATGTCTGGCCGAGTGTGGCTGGCAATATACATTAAAGCTCCTATAGCACTGAGATATGACACTTCGGGACCAAGAACATCTTCATCGTCCATCTTAGGACGGAACGGATTAGTGTCCAGGCCTAGAGACCTCACGACCATGGGGCTAGACAATGTGTGAGACTCGGCCATGTTGAATCTCTTGAGTACTTTCTCTGTATATGCCATTTGATGCACAAGGATTCCATCATTAATGTACTCAAGCTGTAATCCCAAACAAAACTTTGCTTTTCCAAGATCTTTCATTTCAAATTGTTTCTTAAGATATTCAACTGTTTGGAAGATCTCTCCAGAGGTTCCTAGGATATTCAAATCATCAACATACACTGCTATAATCACAAAAGCTCTGGCCGAATTTCTTTATAAAGATACAAGGGCTGATCGGATCATTCTTGTATCCTTCTCTCTCTAGGTACTCACTTAACCTATTGTACCACATTCGACCTGATTGTTTTAATTCCTAAAGTGACTTATTCAACTTTATACAGTATTGTTCTCGAGTACTCGATTTGTTTTTCAACTCTGTACACTCTTGTACTTTCATACAAATTTCATTATTCAGTGGACTATATAAGTATGCAGTTACAACATCCATTAACCGCAAGTCTAAGTTTTCTCTTATAGCCAGACTTATCAGGAATCTAAAAGTAGTAGCATACACCACATGGGAGTATGTCTCCTCATAATCTATTCCTGGTCTTTGTGAGAATCCTTGGGCAACAAGCCGTGCTTTATATCTAACGACAATACCATGTTCGTTTCTCTTCCTCACAAAGATCCACTTGTATCCAACTGGTATAACATCATAAGGTGTCTTTATTATTGGACCGAATACATCTCTCTTCTTTAAAGAGTTCAACTCCACGTTTATAGCTTCTTTCCATTTGATCCAATCTGATCGTCGAGTGCACTCTAAGATAGACGTGGGTTCATGATCCTCATTATCATCCATGATGTCAAGTGCTACATTGCATGCAAATATATCATCAATGTCGACATTCTTTTTGTTCCATTGTATCCCAGACAAGACATAATTTATTGAGATCTCATTATTATCAGGACCTTCAGTACCTTGAATCTTGGCGTCCCAAGAATCATTAGATACATCAGGGCCGGCCGCATCTAAGCATTCATGATCGGCCGCAATCGCTATTAGGGTTTTAGGATCGGCCGCGACTAAGTCCCGAGATTTTGGAACGGCCGCGGTTGTGTCTAGGGTTTCAACAACCTCGGTTTAATTCTTTGCACCTTTCTTTGTTTTCCGAGGGTTCTTATCTTTGGAACCTATTGGTCTACCACGTTTCGAACGTTGTCTAGACCCTGTAGCAACTTGATTGTGTCCCTCTTGAACATCAATTCGAATTGGTGCATTAGCAGCTGGTATATATGACTTAGTCACTCTTTTCGGGTCAGCAAAGGAATCTGGCAATTGATTAGCTAGCTTTTGTAAATGTATTATCTTTTGGACTTCTAAACCACATTCCTGAGTCCGAGGATCTTGCCAAGATAAGGATATTTGATTCCATGTAATTTCTTTTACCAGCTTATTATTATCTCCCCCTAATGTTGGATGTTCGGATTCATTAAAATGACAATCCGCATACCTGGCCTTAAATAAACCACCTGTAGTTGGCTCAAGGTAATAATTGTGGGAGAATCATATCCAACATATATCCCCATCCTCCTTTGAGGTCCCATCTTTGTTCTCTGTGGTGGAGCAATTGGTACATAGACGGCACATCCAAATGTCTTAAGATGGGATATGTCTGGCTCATGACCCGTAAGCAATTGTGATGGGGAATATTTATGTTCACTAGAACTGAATTCGTTTTATGAATGATTCGGCCAAGCTGTTCTGTGTAAGTACATGTGTCACGGAGTGTTCCACACTTACCCCCATGGACATACAGTAATCATTAAACGCTTGGGACATGAACTCACCAGCATTAGGAAGACGTATAATCTTTAAAAGGATGGCCGTTTGTATTCAAAATCAACTCTCGCATCATGGTCGAACCAGGATGACCAAGCCGGTCGTGCCAGAGAGTAAAATTATCGGTGGCCACTTATTTAAATGAGGCATTGGCCTCCATCATACTGACCTTGGCGTAATAAAGGCCAGTAGAGAGTGCATGTATAGACTCTAGTACTTTCTTATGTCCTTCGCCGATCTCTATGATCTGAATGAACTCTTTGTTTCCTTCACCCTTAGTCTCAATATGAAAACCATTCATTCGAATGTCTTTAAAGCTCAATAGGCTTCTCTTAGAGCTAGATGAATACAATGCATTAGATATCTCTAGATGCGTACCCTTAGGCAACAGGATGTTAGCCTGGTCGTAGCCCTCTATGAGACTGGCTATACCCGGAATGATACTTTAAAGACTTCATATAAAAACTTTCATTCATTAATAAAATAAGTTCAAAGCAATCAAAACATAGAAAACAAAAAACAAAGAACACAAAAACATAGATGTCGAATTCAACTTCATTCTTTTAAACAATCTGAAGTTTCATAATCCATAAGATAGTCTCGTTCATGATTGAAATCATCTTCACCATCTTGATAAGTCATATGAGCTTCAGGATTCTTCCCTTTCAAACTCTCTTGGTAGAGGTCAACGAGATGTTTGGGAGTCCTACATGTCTTAGCCCAATGATTACCCATACCACATCTATGGCACACAGATTTGGTCGAGTTTTGTGGCTTTAAAGATGTACCACGGCCTCGGCCATGTCCACGGCCTCCATAGGAGCCACGGCCATATGAGTTGTCTCGGCCTCGACCAAACGAGTTTCGGTCTCGACCACCACGTCCATGCCATTTTCCACGACCACGATCGTGTTGGCTATCACTCTGGACATGGTTCAACTCTTTCTTAGCCTCTACGGTCGCATGTGCCTCAGGTAATGGGTTTGTTCCAAGAGGTGTCAATTCACTGTTTCTCATCAACAGTTCATTATTCTGCTCAGCGAGCAAGAGACAAGAGATCAGATTAGCATAAGTTGTGAAGCCTTTCTCACGGTACTGTTGTTGTAACAACACATTGCTTGTGTGGAAGGTGGAAAAGGTTTTCTCAAGCATATCCTTATCCGTTATATCCTCACCACACAGTTTCAATTTAGAAACTATCTTAAACAGGGCCGAGTTATACTCGTCTACGGACTTGAAGTCCTGGATTCTGAGATTCTTCCAATCATACATAGCCATTGATAATAACACCGTTCTCTGGTGATCATATCTCGTTTTCAACTCTGTCCAAAGGTCTAGAGGATTTTCAATAGTCAACTACTGATCTTTGAGACTCTCAATAAGATGATGATGTATAATTAATATCGCATTGTATCTATCTTTCTCACTTGCATTATTGCCTTCGGTGGTACATTCACCGAGTCCATTGGATTTTAAGATGATCTTAGCATCAAGTGCCCATTGCAAGTAATTATCTCCAGAGAGACTTAGGGCAGCAAAATCTAAGTTGTTGATTTTCGACATCTGAAATCATATGTTTCATAATTTAGATTTAAAAGTGTTCAAGCGAATGCAATAAATATGCTCAAGCAATCCGGATTGTAGGTATGATGCAAATATGTCATTCGTATATGATGCATACATGTTCAATCTTAGCATTCGGATTCTATATGCAATCAGTTCGTACTATTATGCATGCATGATGCAAACAAGCCGCACGGCTACAATCTTAGCAAACGGTTTCAGTGCAATCAATACAATGGTTATTCGTTTTCAATCTTAGCAAACGGTTTTCTAAGAGTTCAATGTATAATTGCAATCAAGCAGTCGAGCAATGCAACAATTAGGGTTCATTCAAGAATGTATGAAAACTATCAATACTAGCCGGATCATAATCAAGATGAGAATGCATAAATCATTTAACCTAGCAATCGATTTCTATTTCAATTCAAGCATTCGGTTTAATCAATCAAACAAGATAGTATTCGGTTTTAATTTAAAGACATTAGGGTTTCGATCAAACAATCAATACGACTTCAATTTGAAAATCATTCAATCGGTTTTATCAATTCAAACAACCAAATTTAAGAATGAGATTATCAATCCTAGCAATCGATTTCTATGTGATCAAATTCAATACGGTTTTAATTAATCAAGGCTAGCATACTATATCCAAACATACAATCATTCAAACAATCAATTTCGATCTCATTGATTAATTATGGTTTGGATAAAATCGATTATGCATTAGCTTTAGGGTTTTAATCGATTTCATGCATAGCATGCATTATGCATGTATGCGGCTAAGGGTATTAGGAAACGATTTTGATCCTTAGATCAATTGGGGTTTAGGGAATCAAACTTATGATTATGAGCTTCGATTTACTCAATGGGGTTTTGATCTATTACCCTAGGGCTTCGATTAGGGTTTAAGGGTTACCTTAATCTCAAGTAGGGTTGAATGGACCACCAATGAGATGAGGATCGCGAGCTGAACGTTGAGATTGATACGCAAACGAGCTGAGGTCGTCTAGAGCTGGAGCGTATCTCGAGCTGTCCTTGCTGGTATCGGGAACGCGAGCTGAAGCTGAGATCGTCTGATCACGAACGGAAACAAGCTATTATTGCGAGCGGTATCGAGTCGTCTATCGCGAGCTGACTGAGATCGTGTCTCGGGATCGAGCTGAGACGGTCTGAGGTCATGAGCTGGGATCGTGTCACGAACGGGAACAAGATGAGTATTAGGTTTAGGGTTCGTGATCGGGAGTTCTCAACGGTTAGGGTTTATCATCGAGGGGATTATGGATTCGCCGGCTAGGGTTTGTTTAGATCAGTTGGTTAGAGCGTCGTGCTGATAACGTGTTGTGAAACTAGAGTATAAAATTTGTGTATTCTTGTTTATGTTATTTCATAAACATAAAGTGTGTCCTTTATATATAGGGAATTACACCGTCATAGATTAATAGAAAGACTAAAGAAAGGAAATACAAATATGGAAATAGTACAAATCATAATCTAATAAGGAAAAAGCAAGATGACGATTCTCTCTCTTTCTCTCTCTCCTCACGGCCGACTCTCCCTCTCTCTAGCATTGGGCCAGTTATGGACATCCAAAATATGATTTATAACACTATTAGGCTAATTTCTTTTTTGCGCCATCTTTTCTTCTAATACGCTTTAGTATTTTCCAAAAGAAATCAAATAAATAGTTTTATAAACAAAAACAATTTAAAAAATAATAACTACTGATGAAATACCTATATCAACTTTTTGGTATTTTTTTCCAGTTTTAAAATTGTTTAAATCATAATTTCATATTTTGTTCTACAAAAAGTAGAATATACATTCTACACAATAGAAAATGTAATCTATTTTTTTTCATTGAATCTAATATGTTTAGAATATGTGATCTACGTAAATAATAATAATCTAAAAATATTTAGAAAACACATTTCACGCTTAACCAATCGTTCTAAAATATGTAGAATCCAAAATCTACACATTACTATAAATCTAAAATCTGTAGAAATCAGAATCCACACATTGCTATAGATCTAAAACTATTAGAAATCAATTTCAAACATGTTTATTGTGTTCTACATATAGTAGAATACAAATTCTACGGATAAGGATAATCAGTTCCAAAAATATGGGGAGAGAACATTTGGAAATATTCAGTTTCCTTATATTTACTAAATCGTTTAAAAAAAAATTGTGATTTATAAAATCAATTTATAAATTTAAAAAATTAAAACATCAATTTGAAAACTTCTTATCACGTCATCTTCTTCTCCCCTTTGTTCTTCAATGAGAAGAGAAAATGGGTTTGATTGATTAGAAATCGAGTTTTAAGAGTTCAACCCGTGTTTGTTCGATTCAAATCAAGTGGAAATCAAACCGGATTTAACCGACGAAAACCAGGAAATCGATTTGAAAGACTTACCTGGGCACATGATCGATCGATCCCGAAGACGCGACCGATCGAAGGAAGTGGGATCGAGCTTATGCGATCGACTGACCTCGGCTTGTTCGATCAGCATATGCTTCGCATATTTTCGTTGTTGTGGATATATTTATCAGGATCGAACGGTTTCTTACGGGATCGATCAATCCCTTTGAGAAAAAAGCTTCGAACTTTAGTTTTTTTTTGGGATTTTTAAATTTTTAAAAAATTATTTTAGTTAAAAATTATATTTTAATATTTAATAATTGTTTTATTAATTGTAATTTCAAATTTTTAATTGAAATTAAGGGTAGTATTGTCATTTTAAAATATTTAGACTAATATATATATATATAAAGTTGGATTTTTCTCTTCTTTTGACAAGTGGGAAAGAGTTTTTCGACACATGTCCTCATATATTTTTTTTGTATTTTAGATCCCTGTTCTTTTATACTATTATTATTTAGTCCTTCTTTTTCTAATTGTGCACTATCTAATCATTCTCACACTAACCTTCATCGTAATTTGATAATCTATTTTATTGGTCACTAAAATTCAAGAAATAAGTAAAATAGTATAAATATATTTTAAATTTTTAATTTGTTGACAACTGAAAATTTCATAAAATTTCACTATTTTATTATTTTTACTATTTTCTATTATTTCAGTTACAAACTATATTTTTATTAAACTATTAAAATCACAAAATAACTAAATTTAAACCTAAAATCTCAACAATCATGGAGAAAAACAAAATGTCATATTAATACTATCTCAATAAAGGTCTGGAACGGAAAAGAGATCAAGACCGAAGACTAACTTACCTTACTGGACCTTAAAGTGTCTTGGCCAAAACAAATAGAAATAAAGAAGGATATAAAGATAAAATCTGAAACAAAGTGATCCCCATAACACAAAGAAGCTTTATCAAGCACCAACAAAATCAGCAATACACCGGTGCCGTCTTCGAGCCATGAAAAAGAGCATAGAAATCAAATCACCAAAAACTAGATCTTAAAAACCAAGACGAGCAGGAACTATTAACGGTAAGCCAACAATGAGAAAGACAACATCAAAAGATTAAATTCTGATCCAACCCAAGGATATATAATTTCTAACATCAGCTGAAATCTAAAGAATAAGAGGAGCATCCAATATTGAATGGAACAGCCTAAAAATATGCGAGAAACAACCGCACAACTGAGAAATCCTAAACCCGATCTACAACAAATACCAGAAATCTCAAGGTGAAGAAGGCGATAAAGAACAAGAGCAGGAAGTGAGTCTTTTTTGGTGATGGTGAGAAACACCGCATACGAGAAAGATAAACAAAATACATAGATGTTGACGGCTTAATGCCTAAATATGAGAAGAAAGCAAAAAATATCTTAAAAGTTATAATGTTCAAAAATATGAAAAAGATAAAATACAATTTTATCTTAGAATCAACAAATATATAAATGCAAAGTTATTGAAATTCAATATATTTTTATACTAGAAGCTCACTTGACTACCAACAAGTACTATACACACGAAACACATTATTGAAAAATAAAGATAAAATATATTAACATATCACTACTACTACTACATAACACAATAAAAACACCAAATAATGTTCTTAACAAATAAAAGTGACCACATAATTACATTATCCAAAAATAAAACAACAATAAAACAATATTATGCGCGAAGCGCGGACATCCCCCTAATATAACATAAAGTAAATGAGATTAACCTAGTAGTACATAATTATCATTTTTGGCCTAAAAAAATAATTTACCCAAAAAAATTAAAAAAGCAAACTGCACTTTAAGATGGTGATTATGAACTAGTTCCAACTTGCAACTAAATTCAGATGTAAGATTAAAAAAAATATTCAGATATAAGAAGATTAATAGTTTAATACAAGTATGCAATTTACCAAAAAAAAAAAAAAAACACAACACGAATCAATTGTAATTTTTTTTTGTTGGTTTGTAAAATAAAAATCAAATTCTGGTTAAGAGAGTGTTGGTTTAGCTATCGAAAGACCACCTGGTTTACTAATTAAAAAAAAAAAAAAAAAATCTCTTCTCACATTTTGTCCACCTTCCAGATCTGATCTGAGCTGAGCTCACCGAACGCTCACGGGAAGGGAAGGAGAGGAAACACTTGATCGGAAGAAGAAGCCTAACAATCCAATCAAGAATGGAGCAGCTGAAGACAATCGGGAGAGAGCTAGCGATGGGGTCGCAAGGAGGGTTCGGCCAGTCGAAAGAGTTTCTCGATCTGGTCAAATCGATAGGCGAGTCACGATCCAAAGCCGAGGAAGACCGCATCGTCCTCAGCGAGATCGACATACTCAAACGTAAGCTGCTAGAGCCGGACGTCCCCAAGAGGAAGATGAAAGAGTACATCATCCGCCTCGTGTACATCGAGATGCTAGGCCACGACGCCTCCTTCGGTTACATCCACGCCGTCAAGATGACTCACGACGATAACCTCCTCCTCAAGCGCACCGGCTACTTAGCCGTCACGCTCTTCCTCGACGAGGATCACGATCTCATCATCCTCATCGTCAACACGATTCAGAAAGATCTCAGATCGGATAACTACCTCGTCGTCTGCGCCGCGCTTAACGCCGTCTGTAGGTTGATTAACGAGGAGACGATCCCGGCGGTTTTGCCTCAGGTGGTGGATTTGCTTAATCACGGGAAAGAAGCTGTGAGGAAGAAAGCGATCATGGCTTTGCATAGGTTTCATAGGAAGTCTCCGTCTTCGGTTTCTCATTTGGTTTCCAATTTCAGGAGGAAGTTGTGTGACAGTGATCCGGGAGTGATGGGCGCTACGCTTTGTCCTCTCTTTGATCTCATTAGTGAAGATGTTGCTTCGTATAAGGATTTAGTCTCTAGCTTCGTCGGCATTCTTAAACAGGTCACTGAGAGAAAGTTGCCAAAGAGTTACGACTACCATCAAATGCCTGCACCTTTCATCCAGGTTCGCCTTCATATGTATGCCCTCAGATTTTGGGGGTTGCAGGCGATTTAGTAATGATTTCAATTAAACAAATATATATTTTTTTCAAATTTGGAGGTGAATGTTTCATTCGGCTTTGTCCTGGACCGGCCTTGTATGTGTGTTTTTACTTTTTGTAATTGCTGACATCAAGTTTGTCACTTTTAGATCAAGTTGCTGAAGATAATGGCGCTGCTGAGTAGTGGTGATAAGAGTGCGAGTGATATGATGTACATGGTGCTTGGAGATTTGTTCAGAAAGTGTGATTCCTCTACCAATATAGGAAATGCCATCCTTTATGAGTGTATTCGATGTATCTCTTGTATTATTCCAAGTCCCAAGCTGTTAGAAGATGCTGCTGAGGCTATCTCCAAGTTTTTAAAGGTTTTGTGTTTCTCTGACATGTATGTGTATATTTTAAGTTATGATTGTATCTAAATCCTGTGGTAACTATTTGTAGAGTGATAGTCACAATCTGAAATACATGGGGATTGATGGTCTTGGTCGATTGATAAAAATAAGCTCTGACATTGCTGAGCAGCACCAACTTGCTGTGATAGATTGTTTGGAGGTGAGCAGCTATAAAGGACACTTCCTTTAGTTGTTTGTTTTCGTGTCAGCACTGATGTTTCTTTTGCTGCTACTTTCCAACAGGATCCAGATGACACACTAAAGAGGAAAACTTTTGAATTGTTGTACAAAATGACCAAGTCCTCCAATGTAGAAGTGATAGTAGACCGAATGATTGATTACATGATTAGTATCAATGACAATCATTACAAAACTGAGATAGCATCTCGCTGTGTTGAGTTGGCTGAACAATTCGCTCCAAGCAATCAATGGTTTATCCAGGTACAAGCCGACCTCCCTTGGACACTGCCTACTTATTATACTTTTGTTTTGGTTGACAGAAATTTAAAATTGCTCATACTGCAGATCATGAACAAAGTCTTCGAGCATGCAGGAGATTTGGTGAATATTAAGGTGGCACATAATCTCATGCGTTTGATTGCTGAAGGATTTGGAGAGGACGATGACGATGCAGACAACAAGCTTAGATTATCAGCTGTATGTTGTTCATTCCATTTGTGTTCGTTCTGCTTTTGTGTACAAAGAGATTGGTGTTGTAGTTTTGGTGATATATGGACTCCTCTTAGACATAAATGAGTTGGTATCTCAAATGGTAATCTTACAGTTAGGAGTAACTCTGATCATCTGTCTTACTTCCACATTTTATTTCGTTGGTTGAGATACTTTGTTTTTCGTATTGTGCTTATGAGTGTGCTTTTCTTGATGCAGGTAGAATCATACTTGCAGATTATCAGCGAGCCAAAGCTTCCATCCCTGTTTCTTCAGGTCGAATTTTGTTTTCTGACCTCTCCACTTACCTTTTGCACATTAAATCTATGCTTCTTAATTTTGGGTTTAATATCCAGGTCATTTCTTGGGTGTTGGGAGAATATGGCACTGCTGACGGGAAGTATTCTGCCTCCTATATAAGTGGAAAGCTGTGCGATGTGGCTGATGCATACTCAAGTGACGAAACTGTTAAGGTAGTTCCGCTGCATTCAAATATGATGCACCTATAAACCTTTGCCTGTTTAGTTGTTTTTCCTGTAGTGTAGCTTCTTGCTAGATTCGAGTTCTCTTTGAGATCTCCGTTAATGTTAGCTTCATAGGGAAAACATAGTGAAGACTGAATGCATTGCAAATGTGACGAATCCATTGCATGCTAACTCGCCAGTGTAATAAATCTACAACTTTCTTATTTATAGATGTCTGATCAAGGATCCTTTACTAGTACATGTACATACGAGTGATGATATTACATCTTACCGCCATCCATTTTTTTCTGATTGAAAGGTGGTAATTGTTTTCTGTCCTCTTTGAAGGGATATGCTGTTTCTGCACTAATGAAGATTTATGCATTTGAAATTGCATCTGGGAGAAAAGTGGATGTTTTGCCAGAGGTCTGTATCTTTAAACGTTTCTGGAATCGAAAACACGATCAAAAACCCTGCTTTGTCATGGACTGATTAGTTTTATTAATGCAGTGCCAATCTTTGATCGAGGAGCTACTTGCTTCACATTCAACAGATCTGCAGCAACGTGCATATGAACTTCAGGCTCTCCTTGCACTAGATGCCCGTGCTGTGGAGAGTATACTACCTTTAGATGCTAGTTGCGAGGACATCGAGGTAACCTTTTCTCTTCATGCATATTCCCTTGTAACGTGGATTTCTTGAATCTTATAGTCCATTTTTCTGAATTTAGGTTGATAAGGATCTTTCATTTCTCAATGGCTACATCCAACAAGCTATTGAGAGTGGAGCGCAACCATATGTTTCTGAGAGAGAGCGCTCAGGAGGAATGTTTGAAACAACCGATTACCATTCTCAAGATCACCATGAAGTTACATCTCATGCTCTCAGATTCGAAGCCTATGAACTTCCAAAGCCATCAGTACCATCACAACCTTCGGCCGCGCTTGTTCCAGTACCTGAGCCTTCTTATTATAGCGAGCCACACCAGCCAATTTCAACTTCTTCTTCGGTGTCTGAACGAGAGTCATCAGAAATCAAGCTGAGACTCGATGGAGTTAAACAAAAATGGGGTAGACCCAGCTATCAGTCGTCCACATCCGCTTCTTCTTCTACTCCTCCGCAAGCAGCAAATGGTACCAGTACTCACTCGGATGGTGGTGGAGTTGCCTCCTCATCTAGCTCAAAACCTCGAAGCAGTTATGAATCAAAGAAACCAGAAATCGATCATGAGAAACAGAGACTCGCAGCATCCTTGTTTGGTGGATCATCATCATCGTCAAGATCTGATAGAAAGTCATCTTCTGGTGGTCACAAACCCGCAAAAGGAACAGCTAACAAACCACTTGCAACCGTCCCCAAGGAAAGTCCAATCCCTGTACCAGACTTGCTCGACTTTGACGAGCCAACTGGCACAAGTGATGTTGCAGCGACGGATCCTTTTAAAGAGTTGGAAGGGCTTATGGAGTCTTCAAGGCAAGATGGTGGTGGTTCAACCGATGTGATGGGACTATACTCAACAGATGCAAGTGCACCTGTGAAGACAACCACAAGTGTTGACTCTCTCTTATCAGAGCTGTCTGATAGCTCCAGAGGCACATATCATCAATCTCAAACCACAAAAGGACCAAACTCAAAGGAAGCTCTAGAGAAAGATGCTCTTGTTAGACAGATGGGTGTGAACCCAACAAGTCAGAACCCTACACTGTTCAAAGATCTCCTCGGCTAGCAGAACCATTCTCCAAACCAAACCATCCATTGACTCACATAATCATCATCATCAACATCTCCCCCACATTCCCATATTTGGTTAATGCGTTGTGGAATTTGTTGGTAACGCTTCTGATTCACATTCTCAAGTCTCAACATCGCCACACTCGCATATATTTCTGATGCTTGGAGATTAGTAACGTTTCTGATTTTAAGAACAGGCTTTCTGTTGTACCTATGTTCCTTGGAGATTTTTTTGTTTTCAATGGTTTCTCTTTTTTTTTTTTTTTTGGAGTATACAGTGAATGGTTACCGTACGGCTGTTGGATTTTGGAGCTCATCTTGTTTGTGTCTATAAAAGAACTTTTGGTATTATTATAGGCGTGATGGATACAAAGTTATTACAAGCTGAGCTCTGTACTGAAAATGTTTCTCGCACCACTTGGCTGTTTTTATTTTTCACCACGTCGAATCAAATTTAGGAACAGTGATACTTCTATCATTTTGGGTTTCTCTTCGTATGCATTCACATACCAACTTCAAAATCAATCACATAAATTCATTGAAACAAAAAAAAAGGGAACGCCAACTTTATTGAAGTCATTTGGCTGTTTAAGCCTGTTTAAATGTATTTCTTTTAACTGTAGATAAGATTTGTTTTCTGCAAGTAACTTGTGTAAAACATCTAATATCAAGTATTAAATCATCTAATATCAAGTATTAAATGATCTAAGAAACTATCGCGTACTGATGCTCCTTTATCATCATCATCATCATCTGCACTACTTGCAAACAAACAAAACTAGGCCTCACTCAACAGAAGTGAGAAAGGATTGGATGCCAAAAATAATGAAAAGCATTCCACCAGAAAGAGCAACCTGCAACAACGACACCATTAGAACCGAGTTTAGTTATGTTGTTTCGAATGCAGAAAGGATGTTCTCTTACTATTCGTTCGGATATTTGAGAAGCTAAGCTCTTTCCTCCAATCACAGCAGCAGTGGTGCACAATAGCTGTGCGCTGTCTAGGCACAAGATTAGTCAGCAACATTGCTTTCAAACACAGAACGACTGTAGTGGTTTTACAGTGAAACTTACACAATTCCGCCAAGGACCACCCCAAACGGATTTTCATCTGCGGCTAAACCAATTGTAGCAAGCTATTGAAAAGGAAGAAGTTATGGTGAGCTATGTACAGCATTTAAAGATTTGAGTCAATTAATCGAGTAAGTGAGAGCGCTAAACCTGACTCTTGTCACCAAATTCACCAAAGAAATTAATCGAAAATGCCTGCAAGAAGAGATGGAGATACAAACACATGAAACTAATTTCAGAAAGGTTTACTGCTTTTTTTTTTTGAGAGAGAAGATTCTGAGAGGCTCTTCAATTTTACCTTGAGAAAGATTGGAGAGAAGAATTGTGTGAGGAACGGCCTGTTCTGCTTTTTGTTTTCATCTTCAATCTACAATGACAAGAGGTCGTTTGGTAAAAACATAGCACATACAATCAGTCTGTAATCTTGGGTTTTTTTTGAGTTCCATACCTTACTGTTGTTGTTATCTTTTGTAGCTTTACCATTAGCCTTCAAATCAGAATCCTGTGATAATACACACACACACACACACACAAGAGAGTCAAAACCAGAAAAGCATTGATCTAAAATGTGAGAAGGAGAGCGTGCGGAAAGACGAAACAGACCAGTTCTGCTTCGACTTCAGCCAATTCTTCTGATTCCCTGCCAAGCAAAGAAAAAAAAATCAGATAACCGCAATAATCTTGGATGTCAAATAAAAATAATTACCCTCCTCCTTGTTTAAAACCGTCGGACAAAGACCAAAGCCCGAACCCAAAGAACAACAATGTAGTTATGTGATGGGTCCATTTGCGAGAGATCTGCAAGTGGAGAGTTTGAATCAGCATTTAGTAAAAGATTGAAAATGTCCCTCACAAAAGGGAACTAGTAAGAAGAAAAAAAACCTAAATCAAACTACAATCTGAGCAGGTGCAAGCAGAAGCCAAAAACAAACCAAATTTGGAGCAGCCCATCCAACAGTAGCAGAGAGGATAGTCATGACCTAGAGAATGAGAAAAGGACATGAACTTCCAAAAAATCTCACTGAAACCAGTAAGTCAAACTGAGTCAAGAAAACGTACGATAAGAGCGGACACACAACCAGCCAACACAAGTCTCCTCGGATAACGCATCGCCAATATCTGTTTGAAAGAACAAAAGGATGCAAATGTTGACTTTAAACTAGAAAAAAAGAGGCAAATCCGACAGAAAAGCCATTGACTTTAAACACTCAAAGCAAAGCAAAGCAAAGATGAACACAAAACTTGCAGCAGCAGCGAAAAACGTCTTGTCGCCAATCTCCGATACAAAAGTCATCGCCAGTGACTTGGTAAAACCCTAAATAAATAAAAAAACTAAAGATTAACCATCCCACAGAGAAAAAAATAAAATCGACAGATATCTTTTGACTCTACCTGCAAAACCGAGCTCATGGCTTCCGAATCAGCTTCAAACTCCGAAAACTTCCAGCTGATTGATACAGGAGTGAAAAAGATGAATGCTTTTATTTTTCTTTTAGGGGTGAATTTGATTCGATTCGGATTCTTCAGCCCTTGAGATCTTGCCACCTGACACGATAAATATCGTGTGGGACCCAAGAAACCTAACTAGAGTTTACAAAAGATGCTAAAAATAAGAAAATGTGTTGTTCCTTGGGTTTCGTCACTGTGGATATATATGCCTTTTACTGCGCATCACCGATAAAGACTTCACCCATGTTTGAGATTGCACTAGGCGTGAGTAGGACGGTTGGTGTATGCCTAGCGAGTTGTTAACTAATCGGAGATTAATCAGAGAGTACTTGGGAAGTAGTTATTTGTACTTTTTGATTATAAATATATGTATATGTACTAACATATCTGAAAACTACTGAAAACCAAACATAAATACATCATAGTCCAATAGTTCGGGATTTGTTGATGTTTTAAGAGATAATAGGTTCGAATCTTAGCAGAGGGGTCTTTTTATTTCTTTTTATTAGTGTGATTTAAGAAAAAGAAAAAAATAAAAACTACTTAAATTTGTCCCACATCGACAAACTAAGAGAATGAGAGGTGTTGAGGTTCCCTGTATATACATGACAAGGTCTCTCATCATTTCCAAGTCGAAATGGGTCTGCTTGTAGCCCGGTTTTCGTCAATTAAGTGTAGTTTTATGGCAAACTGATTTATTGAGCCGATTTGGCCCAATTCGCGGCGGAAGATCCGCGCCAAGCGCCTAGTCGGGCGCTTAATCGGCTAGGCGCCCGCATTTTAGAACCTGGGACGTCACATGAAAATATATATATATATATATATATGTGTTTTCAACAGAACTTGCAAGTTTTTGTCTTCCTGCCTCAAAACTGATTGGTGAAGATTAAAACTAATTACTCCTTCTGGTGAGCTAGACGTTCTAGATAGTTCTAGATAGTATTACCATAGCACAGACGTTCTAGATAGTATTACCATAGCACAGCGCATGTCCTTTTTTTTTGTCAAAATCATGGTTATAAGTTGTGGACGATTTGCTTGATCAAAACGTAGCAATCTACTTCCCTTAAACCATTCAAGTCGAATTTGGTTTGTTGAAAGGAAATCTATTAGCCAAACTAAAGTCCTTACTTGGTAAACTAAGAAATGAAAATATTGGAAACAGAGACTTTGCTCACAAGAACATGTAACAAAAGGAATACAATTTTACTTCATAGTCAAGCAACCAAACTAGCGTTTTACATCAACAAACCAATGAAATAGCAAGCATCACAAATAACAGGATTAAAAGATTTATATATATCACTAATATATAAATGCAGTTCATAGCCAGAAATTGAAAATGGCGTTTTACACAAACAAACCAAGGTAATATGCAAAGAACACAATTAATATCGAGGATTATAAGATTATATATCACTAATACATTTGAAAAAAAAAAACAATTCATGATTGTGCAACTGCGGCACCGTCAATGGAACGAAGCGCTTGGTTTGCAAAATATCGAACATCAACATCAACATCAGGGTCCTCGCTCAAGTCCACCAAACACTGACGTATTGTTTTCTCCACCACCTACAATTTTTTTTTTGATACAACCAAAGTTCAACAACCTGCATTATATATTCGATGCAATTGTGTTATATTTTTAATCTCTCATCTTAGTGATTGGTCGACTATGGGGATGAGGGATTGCAGAAGTTTTGCAACATTGAACTTGACGTTTGGAACTCTGCACAGATTATTAGCACAACAACACGTCAAAACTAAGATGTTTTCTTGAAGAAGTTAGCCAAAGTCATCTCTATTGTTATTACCTGTCTTTTGATGCCTCAACCACCACAGGAAGAAACTTAGAGCATGTGATTTCAGATCCCAATACAGGATCCATGAGAGATATTGCTCGTAGAACCATCATCCTATGTAGGTAGTGCGGATTGCTTACCATCTCCAGTACCTGTTTACATTGAAAGAACAAAAGAAAAGGTCCAATATGGAACTCTACATATGCAGCTCAAACAATACCGATGTTAATGAGAATAAACATGTGGAACTAAGTGTTGCATTGCCCATTCAGGACCAAACTCCTCTGCAAGGCGCTTTAGGTTGTTTGCTGCAGCTTCACGAATAGAGTAGACCTGACAGAGGAGAGAGGAGAACAACGTTAATATCCCGAATCACAAGTGGATGATTAATTAATGCCAATATGAAAGGATTCAAGGTGAACCTTGTCTTGCAGCCATTGCATGCAAAGAGCTCCAAGCTTGTCATCAAAGAATCCTATACCTAACTGGCTAGCCAACAGAGGAACTTATTCAATTATAGCAAGCCGAACCCTCCAGTGTCGATCCTCAGCAAGCTCTACAATCGCTGGTAACAAAGATTGTGATAGCAGATCGATCCCAATAACCTAGTGGTAAAAAATATTCAGTTACGAGTTGAAAAAACAAAGAATCAATATAAGTATAAGTAGCTAAGTTGTGAGACAAGAGAAGCGAGATGAAGCAAACCTGGTTGACTTGGTCTAACTTGCTTATGATATTGAGCCGTACATCAGGAAATTCATCTTTCACAAGGGAAAGAAAAATTGGTAGCAGATGCTCAATGGTTGAATCCTGCCATTGAAGATTTTAATATGTTAATATAATTACTGATAAGGTAAACATGATGTGGAAAATGTTATCTATCTTCAGTTTCATACCTTGCCAAGGATAGGAGACATCCTCATTATTACAGAAGCAAGAGCAGAGCGGACATGTTGAGATGAATCAGTTGATAATTCCTGCCAAACAAGAGTTGGGATAACATTATTACCATGAGACATGTCATCAACTCATCATACAACATGCTTGTGTGGTATTTGAGGAGTGATATCTTGCATATTTACATTGTTTTATCCATTCACCCATGTGTATTTTGATCATAGACTAGGATTTAGCCATGTTTAGGTTGCATTTTGCATACATGAGTCTTTATCAGGTATTGGAGTACCACATGGAGTTCTTGGAGGCATTTGGGTACATTTGGAGCTCAAAAGAAGTGTTTAAAGCGATTAACGGACGAGCAGCGCACCAGAGCAACCTCACCGGAGCGACGCCGTGAAGTCGCTGTGACACACATCCCGGAGCGATCCAGCCAGAGCGACATGGAGAGGTCGCTCGCGTTTCTATCGTGAGACACCCCTCTCAGAGCGACTTGCCAGAGCGACGCTCCGAGGTCGCTCGCGTTTCCATGGCAAGACGACACAAAATGAAGCCCGGAGCGACCTCTCAGAGCGACCCACTGAGGTCGCTCTCGAAGTCCGGAGCGACTTGTTGGAGCGACGCACCAAGGTCGCTCGCGTCCTCTCGTCCAGAGACACCAAAATCGAGCATCCTGGAGCGACCCCTCAGAGCGACCTACCAAGGTCGCTCCCAGCCAGAGCGACCAGCTCAAGTCGCTCGCATTTTGACGGGGCGAGACACGAAGAAAAGCGTCGGGAGCGACCTCCTGGGAGCGACTATGCTAGGTCGCTCCGCATGTTTGATTGGACGATTTTTATGTTATTTCAGAGGTCTTTTGGTCATTTGTTTTATTGTTTTTAGATTGCCTAAACCTAAGTTAAGTACTTGGGGAGCCACCAGAGAAAAACAATCTTTTTTCTGAAGAACAACTAGTAAAAACTTTTTTTGATTCAGATTTGATTGTTTTCATCTTGTGTTCTTGTTGATTTCTTATCTATTTCTCTACATGATTAATCTGAAATCCAATATGAGTTTAAGAGGAATCATGGAGATTAGTGAGTAATCACCTTTTGAATTCATGGGTTAGGGAGATCAAGGGTGATTAGGTTAGTTCTAGGATGTTTTAGTGTAGATCATTCTTGTTCCTTGCTAGTAGAGTATTCATAATGCATCTTATGAGTTGGCCACTCAAAAGTTGATCTTTAGACATTTCCCACCCACAATGTGTTTGATGAAATGTCTGAGACAACTCTCCTAAGATTTTAACATACTTTACCAAAGACATTTGTTGTTAAAGGTGTTAAGATAGTCAATAGACCTGTTAGTAATGATTGCTTTCATGTTATTCAACCAAAGACATTTGATGTTTGAGATATGTTAGTAAATGAACATTCATCTAGACATAGAGTTTGTTTAGGATTGTGTTTAAGCTTAAGGTTGATAGTTTGATTGATCGTTTGTCATCCTTAGTTCGAAACTTGATCACCCAAGGTCTAATCCCTATGCCCATGAGTTCTCTTTTCCCTTAGTAAATAAAGTCATTTCATTTATCATTAATCATTAGTTTAGAAACCTCTTAAATTATCGGTTGCACTTAGATTAAGTGAGTACTTGCATTCTCATTGCTTTGATATCCCTCAGAACTGGTTCGACAATCACTATACTACAACATTTGTCTTAGGAGCCTTGAAAACTCCTAACATCAAATTGGCGCCGTTGCCAAATTCTGAGTAGATTTAAACATTGAGATTTAGTCACTTGCTTGAGACTAACACTTGCTTGAGACTAAGTCATTTTTATTTTCTTTTGTTACTGATTCTCCTTCTTCACCTCCCTTTACTTTACAGGTGTATGAACTTGAGGAGCAAGGGTTCATCAAACCTAGTTCTAAGAGCCGCAGACATCAGAGCTTTAGAGAGAGAGTGTGCTAGAAAGAGACGAGAAGAAGAGCAACAGTCTCACTTGCAGAGATTGGATACTGATATGGGAGACATACCTCAAAATGATGCCAACAACGTTCCACACAACCAACAGCGAGCAGCTCGACCCATTGGCACTTACGACCGCCCCAACATACATGGTCAAAGATTCGGAATCCGAGCACCAGCTGTGGCAGCCAACAACTTTGAGGTCAAGTCAGAACTCCTCAACGTGATCGAGAACAACAAGTATCATGGCTTGGCTCTAGAGGACCCATTTGATCACTTGGATAGGTTCGACAGCTACTGTGGGTTGTCAAAAACCAATGGTGTGTCTGAGGACGCCTTGAAGCTGAAGTTATTCCCTTTCTCTTTAGGGGATAAGGCACGTCAGTGGGAGAAGTCTCTACCCAACGACTCTATCACTACTTGGGATGAGTGCAAGAGAGCATTCTTCGAGAAATTCTTCTCATCCTCAAGAACTGCTAAGCTGAGAAATGAGATCTCCAGTTTCCAACAGAAGAACTTGGAAGGATTCAGTGAAGCCTGGGAGAGATTCAAGGGCTACCAAGCTCAATGCCCACACCATGGTTTCTTTAAGGAGAGTTTGCTGAGCACATTCTAGCGTGGTGCTCTTCCTAAGTACAGGGCCAGACTGGATACAGCTAGCAATGGGTTCTTCTTGGGGAGAACTGAGGAAGATGCAGAGGAACTGGTTGACAACATGGTAAAGAGTGATGCAGTCTACAGTGGAGACCCCGACAGAAGTAGTCGAACAGATGATAAGCAGACGAGGAAGGAGTTGAAAGCTCTACAGGATAAGATAGACATCCTCCTTGCTGATAAAGCCACACAAGAGCAGCTGCACTTTGTTGGTAACCCAAGCCAAGAGACACCACCTGTTGTCCATGAGGTTGAGGGTTTGGAAGGTCAGGAAGAGCTGTGTTTCATCAACAACAATGGTAGCTGGTACAAAAAAGAGCCCAACTTTCAGTACAACAACTACCAACAGAAATCCTATCCCAACAACCAACAGAGTGGTTATCCGCCTCGAAACAACCAGCAAGGCAGCTATCAACCTCAGTAAAATCCCTCATCTGGTTCCTCTGCTCCTCAAGAGAGCAGCACTGACACCCTGCTGAAACAAATCTTGGAGTCTCAGACTAGAAGTGAGAAGCATGTTGGTTATGAGTTGAAGAACCTTCATTCCAAGATTGATGGGAGCTACAATGAGCTCAACAACAAGTTCTCACATCTTGCTTCTACAGTCAAGAATTTAGAGAATCAGTTTGCTTCCATGAACACTCACCAGACTCGCCAGCAAGGATCTCTACCTGGAAAATCTGACCAAAACTCCAAGGAGGCCAAAGCTATCACCCTTAGGAGTGGTAAGTAGTTACCTCCTACAACCCTCACCAGGGATGCTGAGAAACTAGGTGAGGAGGTGGCCATCAACTTAGATGATGAAGTGGTGATTGTTGATGAGAAAATCAATGATGAAATCTTGGAGAAGATTGTGGAAGCCAAGGGTAAAGGAAAGGTTGGGGAAGAGAAGAAAACAGTGAAGGATGGTGAAGTTCTTGCTCCAGCAAGTGAGAATTCTTTTGTTCCTCCTCCCTATGAACCCAAACTACCATTCCCTGGTAGATTCAAAAGGCAGCTGCTAGAGAAGTACAAGGCTTTATTTGAGAAGCAAATGAGTGAAGCTCAGGTTGCAATGCCCATCATCGATGCTTTCATGGAGAAGGGATGCTGAGTTACCTCCTACAACCCTCACCAGGGATGCTGAGAAACTAGGTGAGGAGGTGGCCATCAACTTAGATGATGAAGTGGTGATTGTTGATGAGAAAATCAATGATGAAATCTTGGAGAAGATTGTGGAAGCCAAGGGTAAAGGAAAGGTTGGGGAAGAGAAGAAAACAGTGAAGGATGGTGAAGTTCTTGCTCCAGCAAGTGAGAATTCTTTTGTTCCTCCTCCCTATGAACCCAAACTACCATTCCCTGGTAGATTCAAAAGGCAGCTGCTAGAGAAGTACAAGGCTTTATTTGAGAAGCAAATGAGTGAAGCTCAGGTTGCAATGCCCATCATCGATGCTTTCATGTTGATTCCTCAATACAACAAGTTCCTGAAAGATGTTGTAGCTGCAAAGAAGAAGGAAATGGAAAGCATGATGATTCTTACTCATGAGTGCAGTGCCATCATCCAAAGGCTTGATGTTCCAGATAAGTTAGAGGATCCAGGATGCTTCACACTACCTTGTGCTCTTGGACCTGTGGTATTTGAGAAATGTCTCTGCGATTTGGGAGCTAGTGTCAGCGTGATGCCTTTGTCTGTTGCAAAGAAGCTTGGATTCACTCAGTACAAGAAGTGTAGACTCTCTCTGGTGTTAGCTGATCGTTCAGTGAAGTACCCTGGGGGCATCTTAGAGGACCTACCTGTGAAGATTGGAAGGTATGAGATACCTACAGATTTTGTGGTGCTTGAGATGGGTGAGGAGGCTCAAGACCCATTGATTCTCGGAAGGCCATTCTTAGCTACAGCAGGAGCAATTGTTAAGGTGAAAGAGGGCACGATTGATCTCCATTTGGGTAAAGGGCATGTTCTCCACTTTGACATCAAGGAGAAAATGAAGAAATCAATTGTGTTCGGGAAAGTCTTCTACATTGAAGAGATGGGCACTCTTGCTGATGAGCACCTTGAAGAGTTACCACCTGAGGACGACGAGGAGGGAGCATCTCCCTCTACTCATTCCCCATAGAAGATAACCCACTACTTTCCCTTGTATATACCATTTCGTTTTTGCATATTAGTTTTCTCTTTTTGGGTATCTCTCTCTCCTTGACAATACAGAGACTGTGTCATTTAAGTTTGGGGGAGGTACCAAGTATTTGATCATGCTTGCTTTGATGATTTTGAGCCTCCTGCATTGCATTATACATATATCTTTGCATAAAAAAAATCATTTAGTTTGCATCATTTGCATTTCTAGGAGAGTCTAGAGCATATAGGTTGCATTTACTTGCTTTGGGAGCAATGATTTGAAATGTCTTGTAAAGAACATTATTTTGCACCTGAGTAGCTTATGCACCTCTCAAAAACACTTGTATGCTTTGAGCCTTGAAGACTCTTCCTGAAACTTGTTGATTGCTGAAACTCAGTCTTTGAAGCCAACTACAACCTTATTTGAATTGAACGAACTTAATGCATCTTGCTCATGGTCCCTTGTGTACTGAGTCATGGATATACACACTTGAGTTGTCACATCCTTTATGCCAATCTTTTTGACAAACTCGAGTGGTACACCATTCCCAAAACTCTTCCCTCCTTTTGAGCTTTCATTATTTGATGAGTGAGACCTTTTTCGGAAAGCCTTACATGTGCATAATGTTGAGAGTATCGGGAACGACAATGCTTGGTCTTCATTCTTGCTAGATTAGGCACTCTATTGTCTAGCTATAGGTGGGGGTGAGTGTTGTGACTATGGTTTGGAAGCAGGAAAAGTTCGAAGGAAAAGAATACTCTTTGTGTTTAAATGGATAATCTTATTGGAATTAATAGATAAACGTCTAGCTCGAGTTTATGAAAAGTCTTGGCCCCCAAAAAAAATAAAAAAAATTAAAAAAATAAAAAAAAAAGAGAAAAAGAAAGAAAAGGAGGCTAGCAAAGTTGTTTAGAGCTAAGATTTGTTTAGAAGTTGAGAAAATCCGTTATAGATTTCAAAGAAAAAGAGTTTTATGTGTAAAGTATTCTTGGGATCTTTTGGTGAGAGATGGGAGTTGGATTTGACATTGGGAAGTGATTGTGTAACTTGTATGTTTGGGAAAAGGGTAGAACAATGGAGATTGAGCATTGTATGCATGAGTTGGTCCCTTTCTTAGATATATTATGTGCAATGTCAAGGCTACTTGTTTTGAGAGTAAACCACTTTAAAAGATCATGGATTTTGAACCTCTTGACCCACTTGAATAAAAGCCTTCCCTTACTCAACAAATGATTTGGACCAATTGACCATTTGCAAGAATTCACTTGATGCTATGCTTAATGAACTTGAGAGTTGGCTGATTTGCATGTGTGAATGCATGATGATGAGTGTAGGGATGAAAAGAGTTGAATAGGCCTAGAAAAGCTAGAGTATAATAAGAGAGGGTGTACTAATGCTGAATTTAGATGTTGATTTGAGTGCTTTGTGTGTTTCTTTTGGCTATGAGTTCCCACCTTCAAACCTCTCTCCCTATGAGTTCTAGAAAGTTCACTTGAGGACAAGTAAAAGAATAAGTTTGGGGGAGTTGATATCTTGCATATTTACATTGTTTTATCCATTCACCCATGTGTATTTTGATCATAGACTAGGATTTAGCCATGTTTAGGTTGCATTTTGCATACATGAGTCTTTATCAGGTATTGGAGTACCACATGGAGTTCTTGGAGGCATTTGGGTACATTTGGAGCTCAAAAGAAGTGTTTAAAGCGATTAACGGACGAGCAGCGCACCAGAGCGACCTCACCGGAGCGACGCCGTGAAGTCGCTGTGACACACATCCCGGAGCGATCCAGCCAGAGCGACATGGAGAGGTCGCTCGCATTTCTATCGTGAGACACCCCTCTCAGAGCGACTTGCCAGAGCGACGCTCCGAGGTCGCTTGCGTTTCCATGGCGAGACGACACAAAATGAAGCCCGGAGCGACTTCTCAGAGCGACCCACTGAGGTCGCTCCCGAAGTCCGGAGCGACGCACCAAGGTCGCTCGCGTCCTCTCGTCCAGAGACACCAAAATCGAGCATCCTGGAGCGACCCCTCAGAGCGACCTACCAAGGTCGCTCCCAGCCAGAGCGACCAGCTCAAGTCGCTCGCGTTTTGACGGGGCGAGACACGAAGAAACGCGTTGGGAGCGACCTCCTGGGAGCGACTATGCTAGGTCGCTCCGCGTGTTTGATTGGACGATTTTTATGTTATTTCAGGGGCCTTTTGGTCATTTGGTTTATTGTTTTTAGATTGCCTAAACCTAAGTTAAGTACTTGGGGAGCCACCAGAGAAAAACAATCTTTTTTCTGAAGAACAACTAGTAAAAACTTTTTTTTGATTCAGATTTGATTGTTTTCATCTTGTGTTCTTGTTGATTTCTTATCTATTTCTCTACATGATTAATCTGAAATCCAATATGGGTTTAAGAGGAATCATAGAGATTAGTGAGTAATCACCTTTTGAATTCATGGGTTAGGGAGATCAAGGGTTATTAGGTTAGTTCTATGATGTTTTAGTGTAGATCATTCTTGTTCCTTGCTAGTAGAGTATTCATAATGCATCTTATGAGTTGGCCACTCAAAAGTTGATCTTTAGACATTTTCCACCCACAAGGTGTTTGATGAAATGTCTGAGACAACTCTCCTAAGATTTTAACATACTTTACCAAAGACATTTGTTGTTAAAGGTGTTAAGATAGCCAATAGACCTGTTAGTAATGATTGCTTTCATGTTATTCAACCAAAGACATTTGATGTTTGAAATATGTTAGTAAATGAACATTCATCTAGACATAGAGTTTGTTTAGGATTGTGTCTAAGCTTAAGGTTGATAGTTTGATTGATCGTTTGCCATCCTTAGTTCGAAACTTGATCACCCAAGGTCTAATCCCTATGCCCATGAGTTCTCTTTTCCCTTAGTAAAGAAAGTCATTTCATTTATCATTAATCATTAGTTTAGAAACCTCTTAAATTATCGGTTGCGCTTATATTAAGTGAGTACTTGCATTCTCATTGTTTTGATATCCCTCAGAACTGGTTCGACAATCACTATACTACAACATTTGTCTTAGGAGGCTTGAAAACTCTTAACATCAAGGAGATTCATCAATATATAGAAGGTACCTTGACACAACGAAGGATGTGCTGAATCACAAGATCTGGATTCAAAAGCTGGCAGAACTTGGTCACTTTTCCCGCTGCTGCTATTCGCACTTCAGCCTCGTTGTCCCGCAGCAGTCTCACGTATGCTGGAACCAAGTCCGTCCTAAAGATATTACAACATATAAATTTGTGTCAAAAATACAAATATATGTCCAAAACGTAAAGCTTAAAGAAAACTTCCAGTAACGCTCACATACCTAGTGGAATCAGGACCCACTTCCTCACAAAGTTCATATAGCTGATTGGCAACCATGTACCGCATCCTCCAAGATTTATCCTGCTCTCATAAAACAAACCACTGCAAACTTACACCGATGAAAACTACCAACGCAGACAAATGAATGAAAAAAAACAAACCTCAATTCACGTGAGAAAAAATTTAACAATAACAGGTAAAATGCGTGCAACACACTCCTGGGGCTCCAAAAACTTTCCAAGAGCTGTGCAGCCTTCAACAGCCAACAGTCTAACAGAATCTTGCTCTGAAAAGAAGATTTGAAGTTTAAACAAATCTTGCTCTGCGATTTATCTACCATTGCTCTCCGGGTCTATGTAAAGCGTTTCTAAAAGATGAGCACATATAGTAATAAGATAGAGCAGATAAAGTACTTACCATCTTTAGTAAGATCATCGAACATAGTCATGATCTCAGCAACCAAATAGCTGGACTCCACAGTACTAGCAAACTTCCCCAGGTTAGAAGCAGCAGCTCTTTGCACCATAGGCATATCATCTTTGAACAACTGGCTATAACTAGACCTCAACTCTGTCTTCAGCACATCAGTACAGCCTTGGTACAAAACATGAAACAGACCACATGCGGAAACTCTGGCTGCAAACCATTCACCAACTGCAAGTCTCTACAAAAGGTTAAAGCAAAACATAACAAAAATTAACCAAAGGGATATGTATCTTAATGCTAAAAACTATATCTCCCCCTACTACTACCTTCACAAGAGGGACGAAGGAGTCGACAAGGTCACTTTCCCTCATCTGGAAACCAATCTTGCAAAGCGAGTCCACAGCTTTCTCTCTCACAGAGGTCTCTTCAACGGTGCAGAGAGATTCAAGGGGAGGGAGAAGCACATGCGCATGCTCAACTCCTCCAACATAAGGGATAAAAACTCCTAATTCCTCAGCCATTGCAAGGAGAACCTCATCGTTATCGCCACTGTTCTCACTCAGGAAGGGGATTAACTCTTTCCTCGTGCGCTCCTCTCCAAGGGCGCGAGATATTGTGGAAAGGCGATGGATGGAGTTCAAACGGAGCTGTATATCATCGTTCTTGAGCTCATCAATGAGCAAAGCGTTGGGATACAAGGTGGTTCATCCACCATGGCCATCTTTAATCACACCTTATCACAACCAAGTCACTGCAATGAGAAGGTAAAGTAAGCTAATTTATTGAGACGAAGCTAATGGGTAAGCAATAGAGAAAGAATCAGATGAAAAGAGAGAGACTTTGGATCTCAAAGCAACGAGTTTAATTGAATCACAGATTCTGAGATGAATCGGGAAATGAGAATATCGAGAGCTTTTAGCCGCTCGATTAAAAGGGCAATGTGAAAATGAGATCTTTATGATGGATTGAGAAGGAAGTGGATGTCGTCTTACCGATCCAGGCGTGTCTAACGAAAGAAGTGCTTCAGATTCTGAGGAGCGAGCAACAAGGATTTTTCAGAGGAAGGATTAGAAGAAGAAATTAAAGGACAAAAGAAAAAGGAAATTGATAATTAAATATAAACACCAAAGGAAGGTCCAGTTGGGCCGTAAATAGCTTATTGGGCTTTACTTATGACTCATTTTTAATCAGTTCTTTTGGACAAGACGGTTTGTGTGGTTTCAGGCAGCCTTGCCTCTCGAGTCTTCGATCTACGTGTGATGAAAGTTAAGTTTGGGTTTTAATTTAAATAAGAAAACATTGAGTGTCAACTACGTATTATTACATGACATCACTACCTACGTATACTAAGGTACTAAATGATAACCCGCGCACATGCGCGGAGTGAGTTCTTATAACAATGTATTTATTAGATGGATTTAAAATTTTGCAACACTACAATCTTTATCGATTATGAAATGACGAATACAAATGTTGGTCTTTTAAATATATCATCGTTGTTGAAGAGTTAACATAATACATCACCTGCACAAATCACCAAAACCAAATAGACAACATCGATTGTATAATGACGAAAGGGGATTAGATTTTCTACTCTCGATTTGTTTACTATTAACTCTCCATAAGTGATTTCATTTTCTACCTCTATAAAATTGTGATTTCGTTCTCGTCTTTGTTTCATTGATATGAGTTAAGTTTCTTTTTTTTTTAACTTTTTTTATGAATTCGGTGAATTACATCTGTAAAAATTAGTTTCACTCCATATACTCATCTAAGAATCAAAATTTGAAAAAATCACTGGCAAACTATATTAACAGGTTAGTGTTCAAATCTAATATATCAAGCTGTTATAGAATATAAGTGCAAACTCGAGATATAAATGTATGTCTAGTATATATTCACCAGCTCAGTCTAAAAATCATCTAATTCTAGAACAACAAAACAAATTACTTATTTCACCAGTTCGAGTAATATCTGAATCTGAACGGGTAATATCCAAACCCGAATGGATATCCGAAGATAACCAAACATAAGTATACTTAACCATATATTTCTAGTTTACTTCTCTCATTTTATTCAAAATATTTATATTAATGATGCTTATTGCTCAAAATTAGATAATATACATATAATTATGGACAAAATTATTTTCTACTCACTTAAAATACATATCAAGCTCTTGTTTCTTGCATTAACAAAAGTTGCATCTAAAATTTTAAAACAACAAATAAATTAGTGTCTTTCTATTTTTAAATTTTTATCTTCAAACCTATTAATAGTTTAATCTTTTAGAAATTAGAAAACCAGTTAAGTTAAAATATATTTTAAATACAAAAAAACTTAAACAATGAATAATTGATTTTTTTTTCAAAATTTAAATATCAAAACCCGTCCCAAAATATATGAATCCGAACATAAAATACCGAACCCGACTCGAAGTATAGAAATACCCGAATGGGTTCTATAGCTTCATACTGAAATACCTGATATGAACCCGAACGAGTATCCGAATGCTCACCCCTACGATATATGATCATTTGTATATTGCTTGAACAAAAAAAAAAGTTAAACTATTGATCACAAAATTTTTAGTGTGGGACTTTTCTCATTTTTAGTAATTTATAATCATTTTTAAAAATTCAAAATATAACATATAAGAAAAAATCTATTTTTAATGTGATTGTTTAATTTCTTTTAATAGTATAAAATTAAACAAAAAAAGAGAGGTTAGAAAAATTGTTATCAAATATGTATTATTCATAATCATTAATTATCATATATATGTTAACTATATTAGGCAATTTCGTAGCTTTTATTTAAGAAAAAAAAATATTTTTTTGTACACTACTAATTAATTTGATAGTTAGTTTAATAAAAAAACATAGTATATGTTTATATGGACCAATTTATTTTTCTAACAATTTTAAGAATCATTCTCATGATGACACGTGGCTACGAAAACATGTTCTAATGTTCTGGGATTAATATATAGGGGATCAGTACTACCTATATAAATTATATGATTATTATGATATATATTAACTAACGTCGTAGTTTTCTGGGATTAATATATAGGGGATCATTACTACCTATATAAATTATATGATTATTATGATATATATTAACTAACATGTGTTATGTAGCTGACACCATAACCATAACTTTGTTAACGAAACAACAAGCCTGTAGTTGACACCATTACCATACCTTTGTCATATCGATTGAATCAAATCATTCTTTTATTTGGAGCATATCAGTTTTTTAGATAATGAGTTGTCATTCTGATATCCACTATTACGGCAAAATAATTATAACCACAATGTTAACCTATATAACATATGTTAGTGGATACATATCGTCATAATATGATTCGTCTAGTTGATATATGTTAGTGTTATGTAAATATGAGATCATGTGATTACGTATATAGTTGATGTGGCTAATCATCATTTGTTCATTTAAAATTCAGTTGGAATATATAAAAGAAAACGAATCCGCTTTTCAAAAAATTGTTCGACTTTCAAACCGATTAGTTTGATAAGGTTTCAGATCAAATGAGTTGGTCAGGAGTGAACATCACAACACTAAATGATCCAATTAATAATAATAAAATTGCATTTCAACAAACAAAAATCAGACAACAAGACTTCAAGCAGAGTTGTATTACTTTTAACTTTCCAAAGCAATGGATTAGGAACTTATTTCAAGATGAAAACAAAACAAAAAATACATTAATTGTGTATACAAATCAACTATTCACCACCATAATTAAAACTGCAAGTGCTTCTGTTAAGCCCTGGAGCTGAAGCAACTGCTAAGTCTTGTCCAGAACCCAGCTTTGTCTATCTTCTTTTGTGTCTCAGTAACCGGCTCTTCGAAACCAGCTTTGGTGCTAAGCTCCTCGAATGCATTGACAACATTCTGGAGCCTAGCAACAAACTCGATGAGAAGAGACGCAAATGTGGCCAGGGATAAAGAACTCGCGCTCTCATATACTTTGGATTCTATCTCATTGATCATATTACCGCCTATGAACGAGACGCTTGGCCACTGTTCTCGGTTCCTAAGCATCATGCTCTCTGTCGAAATCCATAGATGAGAATCATTACCATTGTGTGGATTCTGATGATGGTTGGTGTTAGTGTCCCAGATCTGGCTGAGTGTTTGGAACACTTTGGTCTCGTCGTCTTTGGATTCGTGATAGTTTTCTTGTGCTTCTTCTGCATCTGCTTTCTCTTTCATAGCAGCCCAGCTTTCTGAGTTGACAAGAAGGAAGGAGTTCTTGTCTATTTTCATCTGCAGCTCCTCTGCTGCCCGTTGAACATCCTTGATAATGTTTCCTAGGCTTAGTTTCTCCATTTTCTCCACTTTTTCTGCAAATAATCTCAAAACTTTGGCTCCTTCGTTTCCAACTCTCTGAAGCTCGTGTCGGAAAGCCTGTCTTTTCTCTGGAGCTGCCTGCAAATCACACACCCATTTATATCAGCAAGATCATTCAGTAGCAAGAAAGATTATAAAATAGGAGATCACATTCTGCAGGCAATATGGTTCCTTTAGATCATTTCTTGGTTTCAAGCAGTTTTTCAGTACTTTAGTGTCATCTATAGTATTATTAGACTTCTTACTCGGAATAAATAAACTAAATCCAGCCTGTCCCATTATTTATATGAACCTTATGCAAATTATAATTTTATAAGAACAAATAAAACAGTTTTGTAAAATGGACCTTAACTTTTTTTTTTAAATATCTAAGATCATCTTCAACTCCACTCCAAAATAAAATTTGAAGTAAAAATGCTTAAACACTACTTTATTTTTTAATCTATAATAGAGTAAAAATGAATTTACTCCATAAAATAGAGTAATATTTTTACTTTTTGTTTATTACTTTATTTTTCACTTCAAAATGGAGTAAGGTTGAAGTAAAATCAACTTCATTGTGTAGTTACTACATTTTAGAAGAAAATTTGGAATTATATATTGGAGATGTTCTAATTGTTATAAAAAAAATTTACAAAATGTTTTTAGACCTAATGCAAATGTTCCTCTTTCTTGCACATGCCTAGAGATGGCACTGCCTACAAGGACATGATTCAACTGGGGGATAGTTTCTAATAGTCCATTATAGCATATCTCATTTGCAAAAGGTACAGCCACAAACGTCAGGAATCTCGCTGGCATGTACACCAGGAAAATGGTAAGTTACCTGGATTTCAGAAAGAATGCAGCCATGCATAGCCATGACCATGAAAGCGCAATGCCTAACGGCACCACTAAGTTTGACATAGTTAGCCCACGGATGATGGAAAGTCCTGTAAGGTCCATGTGGAGGCTCCCATACTGCAAAATCAAGCTGCAAAAAAAAAAAAAAGAGAGATACTTTTCTTTTTACCATCTATATCCTTTTCAAGTTAACTAATGCTGCTCAACAAAAATGACTACTGAAACACACACCAGAGAATCTTCTTGGCTCGTAGACTGGACTACGGACCTGTATCCACTATATAATGGGTCATCAGAAGCTTGGTAGGTGAGAATCTTCGAAGGAATCCTCTCGTATTCAACACATTGCAAGTACCCATTAACACATCCTGAAAATTTCAAAAAGTGAGCTAAAAAAAAAAAAACCAAAACAAAACAAAAGAGACAGAGCCATTAAATGGTATCTACCTACCTTCGAGAGAATTGGCCACACTCTTGAAATTCTTAACCACTAGTTTATGCAGGTCTTCTCCAGACCAAATCGGAAGTATAAATATGTTCACACCCAAACAGATACACGCGCCAACACAAATCAGCAAAAACCTGTAGTACGCAGTGCTGAAAAAGTCTCTGGAGTTGTTCCCCGACACAAGAACGATGCAGAATGTCAGCAAAAACACCCTGAATGCATATTCATACGACTTCATCGCCGGGTAGAGTTTCAGATAACTTGCACAAAGACCTGATAGACACAAAGCAAATGGATCAAACAGAGTAATTCATAATAACTTAATATGGATTGAGAGAATTGGTAAGTGGAGCAAACCTGCAAGGAAGATACTGACAATAATGATCTCTTCCTCGAAACGTCCAGCTAAGACAGAGAGCCTAGCTATGCCAAGAGCAAGCCCACCAGCAGAGAGTGTGCCTATGGCTCTGTTGAATCCTTTTACCAATGTTGCTCCTACACGAAAAAAAAAAGAGTTACACATCATCAGACCAGAGATCTCTGAGAGAGAGATCAAGCAAGCAACAGATGTGGATAGAACTGTAATAATTCTAAACCCTTTAACCAGGACAGATCTTAAATTGCTTCAGACAACAATCTCAGGTGCTGATTTATTGAGAAAGGAACAAACTTTCAGATTCAATCGAGCAACAACAACAAACCCAGAAGCTAATCTAATCGATTCGAATCTAGAATTGTTCCAGGAAAGTCAGTTCCAGTACCTATGCTATACTCAAAGACGACGACGACAGTTAGAATCGCCCACACAGCGTACTTGCTAGCGTCATGAAGCGGCTCCTTGAGATAGATGACGAAAGAGCAGAGCGCGAGAGCCACTCCCATCTTCACGGCGAAGTAAACTTTCCGGCGATCGGAACGACCCATCTCGTACAAACTGGCGGCGAAGTCGTAGAGAGCTTTCCAGGAAGCGACGATCCCGTCGGAGAAGAACCGGAAACACCGCCATTTAGAACGACGGTCGTCGGAGATGATGCCGGAGTCATTGAAGCCGAAGTCTGAGCAGCCTTTTCGAGAGAGAAGCGACTCTCTGGTGTGGTCTCCGAACATGTCTGATTTGGTAGCCATGTTTCTTGACTTGTCTGAGCAGATCACACAGATTCATAAACACAGGGATGAGTGATTTATTGGCCTTATAAAAATAAAGTAAAACGGTTTTAAAAGTTCTTTTTATATCAGCACAAATAATTGAACTGATCGTCCCATTGATTCTGATCTCATGACTGATACCACCTTCCCATTAAAGATATATGAATGTGACTGGTGAAGAAGTATCATGGTTCTTGCTGCGATTCGTATGCAGGCTTCATTTTTTTAATTTTTAAAGATAAACAATTCAATGGATCTGTGGTTTTCAATTTAAAATTGCATTGCATGCATCATGTTTTATGGTCCAATCATACACAACCAGACAGCCTCATATTTTATTCGAGTGCAAAAATATATTTAGCAAAATAATCAAATTTCGGCCTCATAAGCAAAATAATTTAAGTGAAATAAATCGTAAATAAAAAATGGTCCAATCATGCTTATACATGAACACTGAATTTGATGCTACACAAAAATACGAGCGTTCGGTTTTCGGTTCAGTTTGAATATTTTGATTTTCGGTTCAGTTTTGATATTTCAGTTGTCAGCTTTCTAGTGCTAGAAATTTAGAAATTTAGAAATTTAGAAATTATTTACAAAATCCGATTAGGTTTCGATTTGATTGTGTTAGTTTTTGGTTCGTTTAGAGTAGTAACGTTGGAAATTAGCTAATATGCAAAAAAAATTGGGTTTAATTTAATTCTGGTTAGGTTTTTATTTTCTTGAGTAATTTCAAATGTTATAGGTTAAAAAATGTTAGATAATTCAAGGTTTTTTCAGGTTGAATATCGGATGATTCGGTTGTTCGGATAAAAATATTAGGTAATTCGGAGAATTTAAAATATTTTGGACAAAAGACAGAGCCATTTTCCCAAATAGACAATTTTCAAGTTTTTGTTACAAAAATAGATCTTAAGTAGGAAAATGACCAAAATGTTTTATTTTTGATATTATTTTTTGTTTTATTTTTGAATTTTTTTTTTGTAATTCGAAAATACTTTTCAAATTTTTAATATTTATTTTTTATTTTATAAAATTTTAAACTTCAATTATAAATCTCCACCCCTTAACTCTAAACTTTAAAGTTTGGATTATTTAACTCTATTGCTATAATTTATAAGTGTATATTTACCTATTTAATGAAACATTTTAGTCATTTTGATCTTTAATTCTATATTTGTGACAAAAACTTTTTTAATGATATCCTAGGGTATTTCTCTAAAAGATATTTAAATAATTCAGATTTTTGGTATTTTGGTTTATAGATAATATTCTTAAGATGTTGGTTATTTAGAAACTAAATATAATCGATATTTATAGGCACATAATCGATATTTTTAGGTACATAATCGATTTTCCTGATAAATGTCCGAGGCCTATGCATAATGACAGAAATCGTGAGTTAGTTGTATTATCATTACTTCATTAGTATTCAATACTATGTGTCTTTTCTCTTCTTCTTTTTTTCTTTTTTTCTTTTTTTCTTTTTTTTCTTGTCAAATTTTTTTTGGTCAAATTTTTTTTTTTTCTCTTTGTTTATGGCTTTGTTTAAGACGTCAAGCAAAACTTTAGAAGTCGTAGAAGAAAAATCAATGTGTGTTTCGTTGTCATTAAGCTAACCGTACAAATTTATCAAGGGCTTATATTTTTATACAAGTTACCCGTGAACTTTGCGGGCCAATCTACCACAGATAACTTTTGTTTGGGACAGGCCGGCCCAATTTGACACTTTACTATTTTCACCTGAATTCATTGGTAAACGAGGTTTAGAAAGAAAAAAGGGAGAAAATGTATCACATTCACACGGTAGAAGTGGCCAAGTGGGTACCCTGAGACGATTGGAATTTTAGGTGGGCCATGATAGATGCATGGGATATTAAGCATGGTTGGTCATGGGCCCATCAATTTGCACATCCCTTATACATTGATGATATACTACTTTTATCAGATTTTTACTAATTCAAGAGAACATAAAAATATGATAATTTATGCTGTAATTTCTTCTCATTTTGAATATTTGTCTACCAGATCTCAGTATTTATTCTACTGGAGTATCATATATTTATTTCAGTCAGAAAAAAAAAACAATTTATGTAATCAAACATATGTAGCTTAGTTGGATGTAGATCTTTACAAGAGAAGAATGCTAACAAAATATTTTTAAGAATAAAAACCCTCAAATAGAATTCCTTATCTGAAAATGTAAGCAGATATAGATTTATTTTTGGGTTAACCTTACAAATATAGTAGATTTTATACCATTTTGTATAGTTAAAGTATCCGTTTGACAAAAAAAAGTATAGTTAAAGTATCCATATGGAGGGTTTGTTTTCATTTTCAACCTCTAACTTTTAATCAATAAAATGATTTCTTTAAAAGAAAAATACATTGCATAATTTGAATGAAATTTAATAAATTCTGCTCTCGCATATTTTAGAAAATGTGAAATTATATAGGAAGTATATATTTTACTTCCAAAATTGTTACGTTTTGTTTGAATGGGTCTAGTAATAAAAAAAGAAAGAAAGATAATTGCTCCTTTTGACCAGAAGATAAATACCTAGAGAGAAAATCGGAGAGGTGAATCAAAAAATAACAGAATATAAACAGAGGTTGAAAGCTGCTTTATCCCTGAGAGAAAACTCAAGAGTACGCCTCACACAAAGGTAGGTGAAAAAGCTTTAATTTTTTTTCATACACAATCTCTCCCAGGAACTCGTTAGTTTAATTAATCAAAACCAAAGTCTTCTCTTAGATTCGCTACTGTCGCTGTTGTTTACGTTCTTCTCTCTCTCTAAAGATCTGATTTTTCTGCAAAACAGAGTGAAAATCAAGAACCTTTTTTTTACACTTCTTTCTAGGGTTTAAGGGTTTGCTTTGTCACTGATCTTTCTGGGTTCTGCGTCTTATTGAAGAACAGGAACAATCAGTAAAGGTCGGAGATTTATGTCGGCTGTGTCTGAATCGGCTTTGATTTCGTCTCTGTTTCACGTCTCCTCTCCCACTCGATCGTCTTCTTCGACCTCGTCTGCTCTGTTCTTTGTTCTGACCACTGTTCTTAACTCTCTTCGCTTCTGCTCCAAGCAGAGGCTTGTTGTGGAGGTTCCATCCCTTTCCATGGGCGTAAGACCTAAAAGGTACGACCTTTCTTCTCTGGGTGTCTTCTACAACAAGAACCCTAACTGGTTATGGGTTTCTTTTAATCTGTACAGGACTCACAAGAGGCAAAGGTTACCCTTTTTCATTGTTCGCTGAGACAAAGTCCCTTGTCTGATTCAGCAGTTTTTGGTAAGAGATTTTGAAGTGTTTGAATCAGATATGAAGAAGTCCGTGAGAGGAAGGAAAGTTCGTATTATTGTCAGTGACCCTTATGCAACTGATGACTCCTCCAGCGACGAATGGTTCGAGTGTAAGCCTCCTAAGGTGAAGCGTATTGTCCATGAGATCAACCTCCCCTTTCAGCTCTCTGAGAGTTCTCAGTATCACAAAAGCTGTAGACGTAAAGCTGCTTCTATGCAGCTTAACAAGCCAGTGGGAGTTAGGCTGAGGCAATCAGGCAAATGGGCTGCTGAGATCAGAAACCCACTCACCAAAACTAAGGTGTGGTTGGGTACTTATGCAACCCTTGAAGAAGCTGGGAAGGCTTATGCTGACAAGAAGGTTGAGTTTGATGCGTCGGTTGCGTCAGCGAACAGCCAGTGCTTGCGTTCTGCTGCTTCTAAAGAAAAGGTGTGTCTGAGCAAAGATGTTGCTGCTTCTGGTGATTTGACCAAGGAAGGTTTTGATCTTTCCCAATTGGAGATCCCTGATCTGAGCTTCTTAGCAGCAGAAGAGAAGTCTGGCGCAAAGGCTGCTGGGGAGATTGACTTTGATTGTTTTTTTAAGGACGAGGACTATGATCATCTCTTTGATGATTTCTCTGTGGTTGATAATGTTAATAACATCAGCTTACCAAGTGAGCTGCCTGACTGTGACTTCACAGATGTGGAGCTTGAGCATGGTGATATGAAGTTTGCCTTTGCTGATCAACTGGCGCTTCCTCCTCTCAACATCGCTTGCCCCTGAAGCTTTGCCAGCTTATCTGGTTCACTGTATTCCAATAATAAGTCTTTACTGTTAAGACAAACAAACTGGCGAAAGCTTGTTTTCATTTAGGAACGGTTTTAAGTTTTGTTTGCTATTTCAAAAGAACATGAATAAGAATGTAGCATGTGTGATCTCCTTGTGCTTTTAGATTCTTCTAAAGAGTGTTTTTGCACGAGATTTGGATGTGTTGGCTTCACCTTCTTCAATCTCTATGTTTTATCTCATCCATTTTCTGCGTTGTTCTTTGTTAGTCTAGCCTTCTGCGTCTCTTAACATTCTGGTCGGGAAATAAATCTAATAACTACTGAGATTTTAAGACTGAAAAAGACAGGACACTTAACATTATGTAGATTCTACAAACGTTATCGCATGCGTTTATGCTTTTGGAGGCTCAAAAGTGGCATTATCCATTACTTTTTTGTGCACACGTGCTCTTGCACCCTTCTTTGTACAGACAGACCCATGTCACAAGCAAGCACGTGTGACACTATCAGTCGATTTATGCTAAACTCCAAGAAGATGGGAACGACATAGTGGGGAATCATAAGATAGGCTTAGATTATTGGTGTTTAAAATAAACTTGAAACAAGACCAAACTACTAAGCTAAGATCACATTGATTTTCTGATAACAGTAGGGGTTTCAGAGTAGACCCTTGTCTTGGAAGCACTTGATGCAGTCATCAAACATCTCAGCTAACGACTTGAAGGGCGGTAAGCCAAGTTCACGTATCTTTGTTGTGTCCAAGCTATGAGGCATATCTTTCCCTTCTTCGCTGCTGCACCTGTGACAGTTTTATTTGTTCAAAAAACATGACTTAAAATGTCAAATATAGATTGGGAGTAAAGTAACTACTTGGTCTCAAATGGGTATAACGGGTATTTGGGTCTAAGCATCTCAATGATCTCTGACCAATGAGCCACTGAACTCGAACATATGAATCTTCCTGATGCTTTAGGCTTTTCCATTGCTAAGATTTGTGCAGCAACTACATCTTCTATGTGCACAAACCCTCCCGTGACATTCGGATAATCTCCACGAACACCTAGTCAAAACAAGAAAGTTGAGGTGCGTTTCTAAAACTTAAAAAGTAATCGTCAAAGTGAAAGAAAGATTCTCTCCAACCTTTGATTATGGACAGGAGAATTAGAGGTGAGCTTGTGGGTTCTGGACTAAGTATTGGGCCGATACAAAACGAAGGGATTACTACCACTATGTCTAGATTCTTTTCGGCTGCGATAGTCCAAGCTTCTTTCTCTCCTAAAGTCTTTGCATAACCATACCAAATCTACATACATTTTCAGACATTATTAACTAAAACAATGGTTTAAATTGATACAAGAGTGAGTCAGTGAGGTATGTTTCTCACTTTGAAGTTTCTGCAGTAGTCAAGATCGCTATAATGCGATTCGTCAAGTGGAGAGGCTTCTGTGGCATCATAACGGTACCTGACTGAGGTCGAAGAAGATGTGAGAACGATCCTTTTCACAGTGTTTCTTGATTTTTCACAAGAGTTCATCAAGTTCCTTGTTCCATTTATATCTCGATCGACCAACTTCTCCTGAGGAAAAAAAAACATCAGTTATCTCCAATACTTCAACTACTTTGATCGATATGAAATTGAAAATGAGATTATTTTCTAACAAAAGTAAACTGTAATTGACCAGATCATTGTTGTCCAGACAAACAGTAACACGAGAGGCAATGTGGAAGACTCCATCAACACCTTTGACTGCTTCATCAAAGCTTCCCTCCACTGTTAGATCGGCTTCGAAAATCTTTAGCCTTTCTTTTGCTCCTTTTAACTCCCATAAAAACCTAACCTTCTCTTCATCTTTACAAAATAGTTAGAAACAAAACTCGTAGCAGCAAACAAAATGAGAGATCTGAAAGTACCTGAGGAGTCTCTAACAGTTGTTCTTACGGAGTGACCCAAGTCGAGAAGTGCCTTCACAACGTGAGAGGCTATAAAGCTTGTCCCTCCAGTTACCAAGTACTCTGCCATTTTGATATTTATTCAACGTGTGAGGCTATAAAGTTTGTCACAATCAGACTCAAGTTCTGAATCTGGTCGACTTTTTTGGATCACATTTCCAACAAGAAGTCGTCGTCAACCATTTTCGTACATCAATTTTTTTTTGAGTTGGAGATAAGTTATCTTTGCTCAGCCAACCAAAAAGCTATTTATGTTATGAATCATGAATTGGATACTTAGACCATACAAGTTCAAGACTAGAGTCCATTGGGGGTTTACATTTAGCCACATGGAAGACCCATTCAAACTTAGTATTTATGAGTTTGACCATGTCATTATGTAGAGTATCTTTGTATTCAGTTCTCTCTTCAATTCCACCTTGTATGAACCACTATATATAGTGGTGTAAGCAATAAGAAATATACAACACATTCTCACAAATCTTCTCTCAAATCTTAACAGGTTATTAGCACGAGACTCTCTCCACCTGAGCAATCCCATCTGCCGGCGATCATTTCTTTTCCGGCCATCTCTTCCGGCCCCCAGCCTTGCTCCGCCGGCCAAGTCTATCCCTCTCACGGTTTTCCGGCCAGCTCCTCCACCACTCTCTCAACCACCTCAATCCGCGGATCACTCCCTCTCTCTCACGGTGGTCCATTCAGAATCCTTGTGGTGTAAAAGGTAAACTAATCAAAACCTAAAGATCTAAGAACATCATATATCTGAATCTTGGATCTATATGAATCCTAAAACTTATAAAAATCTATAGATCTAAAATTATATCAAATATTAATCTTGAATCTAAGATCTATATGAATTTTGATTCTAAAATTATTTGAATCCTAAAAACTTATAAATCTCTAAAGATCTAAGTATCTCTAAAAAAAAAAAAACTTATAAAACTTATGAATCATCTAAAGATCTATATGAATCTTGATTCTAAGAACTATTTGAATCATAAAAAATATTAGAGAAAATCATAAAATCATAAGCCTTTAAATCGGCTCTCCTTTTTTCTCCTATTTGATCCGACATTAAATCCGGATTGTCTAAAGGATCAAAACCCATAATCAAACCCTTTGATCATCCGCATCACTAGCTATTCTAGCAGGATGAATAAGCCGGCCATCAAAAACCTCACCATCAAAATCCTTAAATCTAAATATGTATCTTGATGACCATTATACATATCAATCCCCTAAATCCTTCTTGCTTGGTTTTCTCAACCAGCAAATCCAAAATTCAAAACAATCAAAAACATCCTGTGCCATATCCGGCCAGATTCTTTGAAAATCAGTCAAACCAAATAAAATCGAAATAAATCCTAATCAATGCATATCTTTGACCATTGATGTTTGTTTTGTAACTGATAAAATTTTAAGAACTTTTCTGATTTTATAAATGCATATTTAATTTTTATAAATGCATATTTGATTTTAATAAATGAATATCTTTGACTAGGTAGTATTTTAAATATTATAACCTATAGTCTTGATTTAAATTAATATGTCATAAGATAAAATAAATTCTGGTTTGATATCATTTGATCACATTATTGTTTGTCAAAATTTATCTATATCTTAACCGGCCTTGAAATCGGTTCATTATAGTTTAAACAAATGATATAAATTTATCTTGATCTAATACCAACCTAAAAACCGGATTTTGTGATGATTAAATCATATACTGAACATTGATCACATAGTTGCTTGTTAAATTAATCTTGATCTAAAACCATCCTTGAAGACTGATTTTATGATGATTGAATTATATACTGATCTTATATGCATACCTGATAGCATCTATTAGATTAGTAAATCATTAGATCAAACTTGGATTATTTTGAACCAACCTTTTTCCATGCATCCGATTGTCATTTTGTTAAAACCGATCATGCATGCTTGCATATCATTGACTATTCTGATCATGGTGCATTTAAATTAAAATTTATTTGATTCATATTGCTTGCATCTAATTAGATTAAATCGGTTATTATTTAAACTAAGCATGTTTGCTTTAATTGAAATAATAAACCTGCCTTGAAACCAAATTGATTGAAAATCTAATTGAATTTGGTTTAGACATATCCTGAAAATTATAATTTTTCCTTGTCTTTGTTTACCATGTAAAGGGGAAAAGGAATCAGTTTTATTTTATTCTCTTTAAAAACCAAATATCCTCATGCATTAGGAATCACATATAGATTGTTTAAGTCCAATGCTTAATTCTGAACATGCATTCAGCTATTTCTTGATCCATGCATTTGCTTGATTTCATCTATCTTGCTTGATCTCATTTAATAAAATGATGATTGATCCTTATTCAAATTCTAAAGGGCCTTAATACCCTATATATATAATCAATCCAATTTGAATTATAATTAAAAGGATTACTAGATGCAATGATCAATTGATCATTCTCATACTAAGATTGCTTAAGTAAATAGATTATATGATTTGGGGGAAAGCCTTATTGAAATCATATACATTGATTTATTCTATTGCTTACATAGAATTCTGAGTGCTTGAATTACTCGTTAAATATTCAGATGTCGAGATTTGAACCCTCAGATTACTCTGCCCTAAATCTCTCTGGAGATAATTACCTAAAATGGGTAAAGAATACTCTTGTTGCCCTGAGATCCAGAGGACTCAGACAATGCATCAATGAGTACAATGATATCATTGACAGTGAAAGTCATAGAGCTATAACGATTATTCGTTATCATCTCACTGAGGAATTAAGAGACCTGTATCTCTATGTTGAGGATCCTTGTGACCTTTGGTTACAGTTAAGGAAAATGTTCAAACCGGTATCGTGGCAAAATGCCAACCATGAATGGGAGATCCTCAGATTCCAAGATTTTGAATCCGTGGACAAATATAATTCTGCTCTGATGGATATTGCTTATAGTCTTGAACTATGTGGTGAAAGGATAACACATTATTCTTTATTATATAAGACCTACTCCACATTCCATCCAAAGGATGTGCTGTTGCTACACACGGCTAAGAAGTTCACCACTTATAATGATATTTTGTCATATCTTTTGGCTTCTGAACAAAGAAAGCAGAAAATCAAACTTAGTATTTATGAGTTTGACCATGTCATTATGTAGAGTATCTTTGTATTCAGTTCTCTCTTCAATTCCACCTTGTATGAACCACTATATATAGTGGTGTAAGCAATAAGAAATATACAACACATTCTCACAAATCTTCTCTCAAATCTTAACAGGTTATTAGCACGAGACTCTCTCCACCTGAGCAATCCCATCTGCCGGCGATCATTTCTTTTCCGGCCATCTCTTCCGGCCCCCAGCCTTGCTCCGCCGGCCAAGTCTATCCCTCTCACGGTTTTCCGGCCAGCTCCTCCACCACTCTCTCAACCACCTCAATCCGCGGATCACTCCCTCTCTCTCACGGTGGTCCATTCAGAATCCTTGTGGTGTAAAAGGTAAACTAATCAAAACCTAAAGATCTAAGAACATCATATATCTGAATCTTGGATCTATATGAATCCTAAAACTTATAAAAATCTATAGATCTAAAATTATATCAAATATTAATCTTGAATCTAAGATCTATATGAATTTTGATTCTAAAATTATTTGAATCCTAAAAACTTATAAATCTCTAAAGATCTAAGTATCTCTAAAAAAAAAAAACTTATAAAACTTATTAATCATCTAAAGATCTATATGAATCTTGATTCTAAGAACTATTTGAATCATAAAAAATATTAGAGAAAATCATAAAATCATAAGCCTTTAAATCGGCTCTCCTTTTTTCTCCTTTTTTCTCCTATTTGATCCGACATTAAATCCGGATTGTCTAAAGGATCAAAACCCATAATCAAACCCTTTGATCATCCGCATCACTAGCTATTCTAGCAGGATGAATAAGCCGGCCATCAAAAACCTCACCATCAAAATCCTTAAATCTAAATATGTATCTTGATGACCATTATACATATCAATCCCCTAAATCCTTCTTGCTTGGTTTTCTCAACCAGCAAATCCAAAATTCAAAACAATCAAAAACATCCTGTGCCATATTCGGCCAGATTCTTTGAAAATCAGTCAAACCAAATAAAATCGAAATAAATCCTAATCAATGCATATCTTTGACCATTGATGTTTGTTTTGTAACTGATAAAATTTTAAGAACTTTTCTGATTTTATAAATGCATATTTAATTTTTATAAATGCATATTTGATTTTAATAAATGAATATCTTTGACTAGGTAGTATTTTAAATATTATAACCTATAGTCTTGATTTAAATTAATATGTCATAAGATAAAATAAATTCTGGTTTGATATCATTTGATCACATTATTGTTTGTCAAAATTTATCTATATCTTAACCGGCCTTGAAATCGGTTCATTATAGTTTAAACAAATGATATAAATTTATCTTGATCTAATACCAACCTAAAAACCGGATTTTGTGATGATTAAATCATATACTGAACATTGATCACATAGTTGCTTGTTAAATTAATCTTGATCTAAAACCATCCTTGAAGACTGATTTTGTGATGATTGAATTATATACTGATCTTATATGCATACCTGATAGCATCTATTAGATTAGTAAATCATTAGATCAAACTTGGATTATTTTGAACCAACCTTTTTCCATGCATCCGATTGTCATTTTGTTAAAACCGATCATGCATGCTTGCATATCATTGACTATTCTGATCATGGTGCATTTAAATTAAAATTTATTTGATTCATATTGCTTGCATCTAATTAGATTAAATCGGTTATTATTTAAACTAAGCATGTTTGCTTTAATTGAAATAATAAACCTGCCTTGAAACCAAATTGATTGAAAATCTAATTGAATTTGGTTTAGACATATCCTGAAAATTATAATTTTTCCTTGTCTTTGTTTACCATGTAAAGGGGAAAAGGAATCAGTTTTATTTTATTCTCTTTAAAAACCAAATATCCTCATGCATTAGGAATCACATATAGATTGTTTAAGTCCAATGCTTAGTTCTGAACATGCATTCAGCTATTTCTTGATCCATGCATTTGCTTGATTTCATCCATCTTGCTTGATCTCATTTAATAAAATGATGATTGATCCTTATTCAAATTCTAAAGGGTCTTAATACCCTATATATATAATCAATCCAATTTGAATTATAATTAAAAGGATTACTAGATGCAATGATCAATTGATCATTCTCATACTAAGATTGCTTAAGCAAATAGATTATATGATTTGGGGGAAAGCCTTATTGAAATCATATACATTGATTTATTCTATTGCTTACATAGAATTCTGAGTGCTTGAATTACTCGTTAAATATTCAGATGTCGAGATTTGAACCCTCAGATTACTCTGCCCTAAATCTCTCTGGAGATAATTACCTAAATGGGTAAAGAATACTCTTGTTGCCCTGAGATCCAGAGGACTCGGACAATGCATCAATGAGTACAATGATATCATTGACAGTGAAAGGCATAGAGCTATAACGATTATTCGTTATCATCTCACTGAGGAATTAAGAGACCTGTATCTCTATGTTGAGGATCCTTGTGACCTTTGGTTACAGTTAAGGAAAATGTTCAAACCGGTATCGTGGCAAAAGGCCAACCATGAATGGGAGATCCTCAGATTCCAGGATTTTGAATCCGTGGACAAATATAATTCTGCTCTGATGGATATTGCTTATAGTCTTGAACTATGTGGTGAAAGGATAACACATTATTCTTTATTATATAAGACCTACTCCACATTCCATCCAAAGGATGTGCTGTTGCTACACACGGCTAAGAAGTTCACCACTTATAATGATATTTTGTCATATCTTTTGGCTTCTGAACAAAGAAAGCAGAAAATCAAAGATACCATCAACAAATTTGACAAGCTTCAGAAAAGATACATTGAGCTAAAGAATAATGAGATGAGGCCTCCTATAGCTGATGAAGCTGAAGTTGAGCGCCATATGGCAACACATGCACTGTGAAGGCCATATTATATAATTGTCTTTTGACATTCTCATTTTCATGTTTCCTGAGTTTATGTTTCATGAATTGCTTTGATACTTTGCTTTATACACGACTTCATTAATAAAATGAATTGCTTTGAGTTCATGATCATTATCTTATTCAAACTGTTGTTTGATAAGAAATTATATCTATATGCCTTTATTGTGCCAAGATAAATATGATTGAGGATTAATACACCAACTCACTTTTCCAAAGAGTTCAAAGAAGCCTTGACAAATGGCACGACATGCTCTGCCATCTAGGCTCAGTTATAAAATACTCTTGAACTCAACTGGACATTCCTTGAAAGAAAGGAAAAGAAGCTCGACCAAGGCTTTGCCTAAATGTCATTATATTAACCCTATAAGGTCCATTGAATTAAGAAGAAAAAATGGTTTCCAATAATGGACAAAAGGAAATAAGAGTACCTAAATTAAAATCGCCTAAGTGGTCGAGACTACATTCTCTATTGATCTAGTGATCAATATGATATTAGGCAAATAGCCAGGGCAATCATGTTTGATTAACCCACGAAATTTATCACTTAGATGGCATTACCATACTTAGCCATTCGAATTATGATGCAAATATTTAAAATGGCACAAATGTTATCCCATAAGATCTCACGTGTGTGCAATATATCTATGCACAAGGGAATTTATTGTCCCAAGCACCACGAATTTGAGTATGTTCATGAGGGGGAGTGCGGACAAATCCCATGATACATGACCATGCTAAAATAGGTGAAACATGGTCCACAACCATATTACATATTGGTTGAATTTGATATAAAGACCATTACCTATAAGGTTCAAATTCTAAAAGTCCATATGCTTGGGGACACCATGAGTTATAAAAGAATGAACCTGCATCAGGCCATAGTAATTATATCAGGCCATATAAGTGATCATAGATATTCCCACCTCAGACTGATACGGGTCATGAGTCCAGACATATATCATATTAAGATATTATGAAAGAATCCACCACAAATATATGTGCCATCTAAGATCATGTGATCTTAGAATCTCATAAAGAGGATTGAGAATATATGTTGGATATATATTATGAATATACTTTCTCCATAAGTTTAAAAGAAACCTTGAGCCAAAATGGGTGATCTAATTATAGACCAAGGAACAAGGATTACATAAGGTTTATGAATCCGAATATCCAACAATGAAAGGAGAAAAGTAATAAGCTGGTATAAAGAATGATAAAGAATGGTATCTACCATCTGGTATCAACCATCAATGTCTTGGCAAAGATCCTCAGACTAGAAAATAATTTATAGACGTCCATATGCTACAATGATAGCAAAATAAAATGCCAGACACATTGACCCGAGAGAAAGAATGACTATGTCATCCCAGCTTAGCACCACACGGTTTTGATGTCTTAAAGACACAACCAAGTTGCTACAAAGTCTATATAAGATAGACCAAATAAATGTTCCAAATAAAGTTCCATAAATTCTAAGGAACCTCGGAAAGAAAGAAAGGTGCATGAGATAAAATCCGAGTTTTATTAAAGGAAACCATTCCAGACATTGAGATATAAGGCTGGCCAGCTGAACAACTAGGTACCATACCATATAGCTTGGGACGCCAAGTTATAAGGTTATTAAGGTCCTAGATAATGAAATCTCAAATTGATTTATACCATGTCTGGAACTAAAAGAAACTATATATATATATATATATATAAGTGTGTCGACACATACATTCATAGAAAATGCGCAAGTATGTAGCACATGAATACAAAGATATGTATCGAGGATCATAAACCCACACAAGAGTACTCATAATGAATAATGAAAGAAACGTGGAGTTTAAAGTGATATATAAAAGACGTATTGTATTGGCCATGAATATGTAAACGCCATATGATGCCCAGTGAATATATAAATCCTGAAAGAAGGATAAATCGTGAGACAGACCGGAAAAGGTCTATATAATCCAATGTGGTGGATACTACTACATATTTCACTACATATGATGTCTGGAAGAAATTCAAAAGATGTAGTATGCTATATATGACTCACTGGATGATGATGATGATAATATTATTGGTACCAAAAGGTTTACCAAATAGTATTGAGCTCAGAATCAAAAGATGATAAAATAAGTTCTCTTGAACAACATTTTCCTAAAGTTGTTCATGGACTGAATTAAATTACTACATGTAAGCAAGTGAAGAGTTTTATAAGAACAATTCAAATCAGTCCATAGAGGAATTTTAAATTCCTTGTGTTTTATACTAACCAGTCTAAGATAGGTTAAATGGTTATTCATTAAACCTCAGAAAAGGTTATAGACCATCACCACAAATTAGCCAAATTTTGGTAATACTTATGGTTGGTCGAATTCTCAGCATGAACCAACCAAGTTGTGGTATGAATGAATAAGATATCATAAAGATAAGCTATAAGATCGAAATTCATCTTTGAACAAAAGGTATAGGACCACATTATGCGTCCATATGCGACCCAACGGGTCCGACCATCATATATGAAGATAATGCTGCTTGCATTGCTTAACTCGAAGACGGGCATATCAAAGATCCAGTCTAGTGAAAACTCAGCCGACCTCTTCACCAAGTCATTGCCCTCTTGCACATTCAGGAAGTTCACGCAACAAGATTTGTACGCGTAGACTCAAGGACCTTTAGTGATGTCCAAATCAGGGGGAGTAATGTGTGTTGTACTCTTTTTCCTTTCTTTGGTTTCCCTTTTACCACATTGGGTTTTGGGTTTTCCAAGAGAGGTTTTAATGAGGCAACATTAGCATGTTACAAACCCTATATGGTTATGGCATCCAAGGGAGAGTGTTATGAATCATGAAGTGGATATTCCATAACCTAGACCATACAAGTTCAAGACTAGAGTCCATTGGGGGTTTACATCCAGCCAAATGGAAGACCCATTCAATTCTCCATATGGGGGTCTACATAATAGACTAGAGTCCATTATGTAGAGTATCTTTGTAATCAATTCTCCATTCAACTCCACCTTGTATGAACCACTATATATAGTTGTGTAAGCAATAAGAAATATACAACACATTTTCACAAATCTTCTCTCAAATCTTAACAATTTAGTATATTAGATATCTAACAAAACTTACAAATTGGCAACAATTATTTCGGAAGTTTGAAGCTGAATGTAGACGGGTTAAATTCAAGAACTCAAGTGAACTTAAGACTCAATAAGCACATGAGGTTAGTGCTCTGATAAGCCCATACATCCCACCATAACATAAAGAAGTTGTCGCCGGCCCATGATTTGGTGATCACGACTTTGCTGACAAAAATAAATATATAAATGAAATGCAACCAAAGTTTCCTGTCCTAGTTTTTAGTCTTTTTTTCGTAAATATCACGAAATTTGGGATCGAATACCGTAATCCTCCGATTCCAAAACCACGTCATGTAATAATTGTTTCGTTTTAAGTGGTCACTCGAATTAAAAATCCTCTGATATAGTGGCCAAGGTAATTTTTAGATGAGCTATAACGACCTTTTGGTTTAAGTTTTTTAACACTTTACTAGTAGTAATTTAACAATTTATCATTCGCATAAATGAAATAAAAATCATTGATTAACAAGTTTTCTCATTAATTTAAAGAAAACTAGTAGTCTGCATAGAAACATATAATATATACACAGCACAAATATGAAGAAATAGTCTCAAATAACATCAAAATACAATTTTGTTTCAAAATAACATATAAGGACAAAATTCATTCATTTAACTAAAAATATTTAAACATAAATAATCAAAATAAATATTATATTCAAAAATTTTTCAATTTTTTAAAGAAACATTTATGTTTGAAAAGCTTAGAAAGACATTTTTAATATTTAATCTTCTTTAGATGTTTATGTGCTTCTAAAGCCTCCCTAAAATTTGTTTTCGCTCGAGGAATGTTGGCTTTTACCTTCTTCAATCTCCATGTTTTCTATGTCGCCTTTATGTGTGTTATTCTTTGTTGGTTTGGCCTTTTGTGTCTTTTATGATCTTAACTCTTTCTTTTTTTTTTTGAACTATACATGAAAATTTTAATTTCTCATATTGGACTTCTCCCTCAAATTAATCACCACTGGGCCACAAGGACTGGTTTTTAACTGTCTCTAAATTTTGATCAGAAAATAAAATCTTAACCACTGAGATTTCAAGATTCTACTACGTAGGGTTGATTTTTCAATATTTAGGTAGATATACACAATAATCAGCTGCATCGCAATGCATTTATGCTTCTGAAGGCGGCTAATGGTGATATGCTTCATAACCAAATGAGAGACTCTCGGCATTCTCGACTACTTATGTGGAATAGTTCTCACACATCCTCTTGCACCCTTCTTTGTACGGACAGACACATGTGACACTATCAGTCGACCTATCTATCATCTATGCTACTTTGTCCAAAGATAATCTACAAGACCTAGTGACGAATCCTAAACTCCAAGAAAATGGGAATGACAGTGCGGAATCATAAGACAGGTAGATTTATTAGTGTTTCAATAAACTTTAAAAGATCAACATAAGCTGGATCACTTTGATTTCCTGATAACGAAAGCGGTTTGGTTTCAGAGTAGACCCTTTTCTTGGAAACATTTGATGCAGTCATCAAACATCTCAGCTAATGAATTGAAGGACCCAAAGCCAAGTTCATGTATCTTTCTTGTGTCCAAGCTATGAGGCATATCTCTCTCTTCTTCACTACCGCACCTGAAACAGTTTTATTTGTGCAAACAATTAAAACATGTCTTACAAGTGTCAAATATAGAGTGGGAGTAAAGTAGAGGATATATGCATAATGCATGTACTTGGTCTCAAATGGGTACAACGGATATTTGGGTTTCAGCATCTCAATGATCTCTGATCAGTGAGCCACTGAACTCGAACATATGATTCTTCCTGATGCTTTAGGCTCTTCCATTGCTAATATTTGTGCAGCAGCGACATCGTCTATGTGCACAAACCCTCCTCTGAAATTTTGGTATTCTCCATGAACACCTTTTCAAACAAGAAACTGAAGTTGAACAGCACTTACGAAACTGAAATGTATATTCTCAAAGTGAAACATTGTCTCTAACCTTTGATTATAGAGAGAAAAATTGAAGGGGAGCTTGTGGGTTTTGGACTAAGTATTGGACCGATACAAAACGAAGGGATTACGACCACTAGGTTTAGATTCTTCTCGGCTGCGATCAACCAAGATTCTTTCTCCACTAGAGACTTTGCATAACCATACCAGATCTACACACACGTACATTTTCAAACTTCCATTAATCAAAACAGTACCGGACTTGAGTCTGGCTAAAGTTGATACAAGAGTCAGGAAGGGTTCCTTACTCTGAAGCTTCTGCAGTACTCAAGATCGCTCCAATGCGATTCTTTAAGCGGAGAGGCTTTTGTGGCATCATAACTGTACCGGACTGAGGTCGAAGAAGATGTGAGGACAATCCTTCTCACAGTGTTTCTTGATTTTTCACAAGAGTTCATCAAGTTCCTTATACCATATATATCGCGATCGGCCAACTTTTCCTGTGGGTAAAAACATTAAGAACATCAGTGATTTCATTATTTCATGTTGGATATAACATAGGGAGGAGCAAAACAATGTCTTGCGGACCAAGTAAGGTATTTTGGCAAAGACTGAATATGAACCCATGCCTAAGACCAGTGTCACCCAGTTCTCTTTAATATATTGTTTTTGGAATGACTAGGAAGTTCTGGACCCGAAAATCCTTACATGTGTATTGGGCGAAGCCAAACCATATTAAATTAACTTTCAAGATATTTGACCCATTCTAACGAGAATCGAACCCACAGCCCCTGATGTGATGTGATGTGATTTAGTAGAGACTTTTTTGATAATAAGCCAACTCCTTGGTGGTAGTATTTGAACTACTCTGACTGATGTAAAAGTAAAAATGAGACTTTTTTATGTGTCTGACCAGATCATTGTCGTCCATACAAACAGAAATCGTAGAGGCGATGTGAAAGACTCCATCAACACCTTTGACTGCATCGTCAAAGCTTCCATCCACCGTTAGATCGGCTTCGAAGATCTTCAGCCTTTCTTTTGCTCCTTTCAACTCCCACAAAAACCTAACATTCTCTTCATCTTTACAAACAGTTAGAAACAAAAACAGCCACAGCGTTTCTTTAGGACTTCATCTTTGTGTCTTCCTCACAATTCATTTTAATGATATTAACGTTCTTACCAAACAAAAATGAGGAATCTAAAAGTACCTGAGGAGTCTCTAACAGTTGTTCTTACGAAATAGCCCAAGTCGAGAAGTGCCTTTACAACATGAGAAGCTATAAAGCTTGTCCCTCCAGTGACCAAATACTCTGCCATTTTAATTTTTATTCAATTCTGTTCTTCTGATTGTTGGTGTACCGTGTATAATGAGAAACTAGATTATAATTAAGGGATTCACAATTCGGGTTAAGTTTAGTTTCTGATTGACTATTTGAATACTAATCGGTGATGAAATATAATATGGAATTGTTTTAGTCAAATTTAATATAGTATGAACTGGACTAGTTGTGGAATTGTTTTTATCAAACTATATATATGTTGGGAGTATTGTTTAATCATTTCTGTTACAGCATAAAGTTCTAATGATATATATATGGTCTGGAGTTTTAATGTACAACACCTAGTATACTAAATTATGAAAAGGTAAACTTTTGTGGATTAGATTAGAAAATTACATATTTCGATTATGTATTACACAGTAGTATTTATATATTTATCGGGTTAATCATTTATAGAAAGGCCTATATATATTAAATTTTTGTTAACTTAAATTAAATTTTCTATAAACTATTTATAGAATAAAATTAAGACTTTACATTTCCGACAACAAGTCAGTCGTCAACCATATTTAATTCTTCGAACGTCAACATATTTAATATAACATACAAGTTGAGATTTAGATATCTAATTATTCTGCCAACTATCTACCTTTTTTTTTTTTTTCTTCAAACGGCTATTCTATTACTCAAGCTTGAGGTGGTCTGAGAAACCAGACCGGAACAAAACAACCAATGTAATACAAGTCCCTATGGAAGGATCTCGCTATCTTAGCTAGTGAATCAGACGATACAATTTCCTGACGAGGTACAAAAACAATCGAGAATTCCGAGAATCTTGCTTTCAACTTCATAAACTCCTCCAGCTCAGTAGAAAAGCTCGGCCATGCTCCAGGGTCTTTGGTCATCGTGATTAATTCCTTGCAGTCAGTCCCAAAAGATTGGCATGTTGATACATGTAGCATACATTCCATTGCCCATGATAATGCTTCCAGTTCAGAATGCAGTGGTGAGATTCGACGTCATTGATTTCTTGCTCCCAATAATTGTAGCGCACCACTTGAACTTACCCATGTCCATCCATAACCACTAAAGTGTGCATCATGTGTTCATGATCCATCTATCATGCAGCGCTCGGAGATTGGATTCCTTACTGTGTTTTGTTCTTCCACCACCTCATCCGTTCTTTGATTTGCGTCAAACCAAACTTGGCATTCAGATTCAGCGTGTCTGACAGTTTCCAAAGGGTCTCTGTCAATTCCTTTAAAGAGTTTGTCGTTCTTCGCTTTCCAAATAAACCATATGATCCATGGATATAGGTCTCTGTCCAATTCTGGTTTTACAATATCATTCTTCCTCCAGAACAGGTAATCTATATTCGTGAACTAACTTCCGCTTGGAAATATAGTCGGCGGCGTTGGGGTTGATGCATGTGCCCATGTCTGAATTGCAGGAGGACACTCAAAGATAGCGTGATTTACAGATTCATCATCTGCACCACATCGAGGGCAGTAATTATCGCATCACATATGGCGATGAATCAGATTACTCGTTACTGCTAGTTGGCCCGATGCCACCTGCCAAATGAGATGTCTCATTTTTGGAGGAGCTTTTATCTTCCAAGCATAGGCATGGAGCTTTGTGATACTAGGCTCCTTCGTCTCCAATGACTGTTCCTTTAGCAAATTAGTTGCCACCCAGTAACCTGATTTGACAGTGTACATCCCATTCTTCGTATAGCTCCAGCAATATCCATCTCGTTGATAGTCCTGGCTTATGGCCAGTGACTGAATCAATGGGATATCCTCCTGATGGACATAATTCTCTATCATCTCTGTATTCCATCTCTTTGGGTTCCCAATCATCAGACTGCTCACTGGCATCATTGGGTGAAGTACTGGTGCAATTGGCCTAGCTGGTCTCGCCGGTATCGTTGGGATCCAAGGATCTTCCCACATCCTGATTTCATTCACAGAGTGTACCTTTTGTCTAATCCCCAGCGTTATTAATGGCTTTGCAGCCATTATACTCCTCCACCCATATGAGGGATTGTTAACATCATTTAGTCGTAAAGGTGAGCTAAAACGAAAATATCGTCCTCTCAATACTTTTGCCAGTAAAGAGTCCAAAAATTGCACTAATCGCCCGAAAATTGCACTAATCGCCACAGTTGCTTCCCAAGTAATGCGAGATTGAACTCATGGATCATCCTGAACCCTATTCTTCCTTCTTCCCTTGATTTGCAGAGTTGCTCCCACTTAACCAGTGTATTCCTCTCTTCGGAGGGTTCGAGCTCCACCAGAACTGTGCAATGGCACTAGCTAAGTTCTCACAGGTCTCCAAGGGGAGAAGAAGGGTCGACATTACATACGTAGGTAGAGCCAGCAGTATAGACTTTATAAGCACCTCCTTTCCTCCCCTTGTTAGCCATCTTCCTGTCCAGCCATTAACACGGTTTTCAAGACATTCCTTCAGAAAGGCAAAGAGCCTTACCTTCGAACCACTAATATCTTCAGGGATACCAAGATAGGAGCCCATTCCTCCGTCATTTGTAATTCTAGTTGATAGTTTCAGAGTATCCTTGACATGTCCAGGTATTCTTTTACCAAAGAGTAAGGAGGATTTTTCAAAATTAATGCATTGTCCCGAGGCTTTTCCATAGGTCCCAAGCGCTTTCATAACTTCATCGCATTCACGTGGCTCCGCCCTGCAAAAGAAAATGCTATCATCAGCAAAGAGAAGGTGGGATACCGGGGGGCTAGCACGTGAAACGCGCATCCCCGTAATCTTTCATTGGTTCTCTGCATGATTAAGAAGGCTAACGAGCGCTTACGTGCATAAGATGAATATGAAAGGAGACAAAGGAGCTCTTTGTCGTAAACCTCGTTGAGGGGTTATATTTCCTCTTGGTTGACCATTGAATAAGACATGGTATTTCACTGATGATACACATCGCATTATCCATTCAATCCATGTGTCTGAAAATCCCATCTTCTTCAAGACCGCACTAATAAACTCCCATTCCAACCTATCGTAAGCCTTACTCATGTCAGTCTTTATCGCCATTCGCTTCACCCTTCCCCCAGAGTTCGTGCGCAGAGCATGGAACATTTCCTGAGCTATCAAGATATTATATGGTATCTGTGTTCCAGCAACAAAAGCTGATTGGGTTTCAGATATTCGATCTGGTAATTCTTTTCAACCTTTGGCATAGGACTTTGGATATAATCTTGTAACTGACATTACATAGACTTATTGGCCTGAACTGTGACATCTCATCTGGCTTCTCCTTCTTAGGTATAAGACATATATTTGCATCATTAAGCCCATTGGCCATTGTTCCATCGAAAAGAAACTCATTAACCATACGAGTTAAATCTTCCTTCACAATGTCCCATAACTTTTGGTAAAAAAGGGCAGTGAAACCATCCGGACCCGGCGCTTTTTCAGGATGCATCGCAAAGAGAGCCAACTTAACTTTCCATTCAGATACTGGAGCTGTAAGATCCGCGTTTATCTGGTCAGTGATGGTTGTGGAAACATTCGCCAATGCCTCATCAATGAGTTGAGGGTTGGATGTTTGAAACAAATCTCTAAAGTAACTAGTAGCAATGGCTACTAATTTTTCCTCCTCCTCTACAAGGTTTGCTGCCGAATCTAAAAGACTTGTAATCTTATTCCTGGCTCGACGTTGCTTTGTAATGGCATGAAAAAATTTCGTATTCAAGTCACCTTCCAGAAGCCAGAGTATCCTACTCTTCTGCCTCCAAAACTGCTCTTCTGCCTTAAGAGCATCAGTTAATTCCTTCAGGGCCTCTACTATTTCTTCTGTCGTGGCCTCGTTATCAGAGTAAAAATTAGCGACCTTAGCTTTAAGATCTTCGATCATTTTTGCAGAGTTTATATCCCTTTCACTTTTCCACTGAGATAATGCTTTTCTGCAGCTGGATATATGACCCATTATGCTTGCATCCGGGGAAAGATCAGAGGAGTTCCAGCCGTCTAAGATTACTTGTCTTATTTCTTCACTTTGTAACCAACACTTATCAAACTTGAAAATTTTCCTCTTTCTGGTTGGCTTAGATAGTATATCCGCAAGGACCGGACGATGATCTGATCCCCACATTCTTAAGTACTGGACTTTGGAGTGTGGAAACTTTTCATGCCAGTCTTCATTGCCAAGAGCATGATCAAGGCGACACCGAACAGTGCCATTAGTGCGCTTTCCAGCCTATGATAGTTTGTTCCCAGTGCATGGGAATTCTAGCATTCCACAATCTGATATCATTTGATTAAAAGAAAGAAATGAAGAATCAGATCGTATCCTCCCCCCTTCCTTCTCATGATGTCATGTGATTTCATTAAAGTCCCCTATCATAAACTAAGGCCCATCTTTAATTGTTGAGAAACGCGTAAGACGTTCCCAAACTTCTTCTCTTCTCTCTAGTACAGGGTCTCCATAAACAAATGTCATATAGACCTTTATTCCATTAATGACCACTTTTACATCAATCATTCGATTATTAGAAAATAAAACATCAACTTGAAATTCATCCATAAAAAATAAAGCTAAACCACCACTTTGGCCAAGAGGCTCAACGGTGAACAATTTATTAAATCCTAGGTCAGCCTGAATGTCTTGCAACAGCAGCTTCCTATTTTTAGTCTCAGAAAGAAACAAAAGTCCTGGGCGATGCTTCTGACACATCTCCTTAAGGCGTCGAACTGTGCGGTCGTTTCCTATCACTCGACAGTTCCAACTGAGCGTCTTCATTGACGATGGTGGGGCGGATGTTTGGCATCCACCATACCTTTCTTTTGAACCGCTTTCGTTTTCCTCACAGCCGCTCCTTGCTGGTGCCCACTCTGTCCTCTCGCACCACTACCATGTCCTGATGTTGTCTGTGCATTTATCCTTGTTGAAGCCCTACGGCTTACAGCTTGTGACGACGAGAACAAGGAACGCGTAGCACTCCTCTTATAGCTTTCGCATAGTCATCTCCAGCTCCATCATCTCCGGAATTCTCCTTCGCTTCAATCAAAAGGATTGAATTACCATGTTCTGAAGCAAACATCGGCTGCGATATGTCCTGCTCAAGGGGCTCTTGATTTTCTGTCTGGTTTAGTTCCTCTCCGAGGAGATCATCTTCCTCCATTATTATTAATTCATTACCCACCGGAATGTCGTTCATATCCGCATCACCTATACGATCCTCCTCATCTTGTTCTTGTTCACTTAATGCATCAATCTTTAGAGCATCATATGGTGGAATAAGATCATCCGCTGTCCCAACATCCACTGTCGACTTGCCACTTCCTGACCCACGGTAAGTGACATTCGTGTCATCTCGTTTATGCTGAGACCTGTCTGGCTCGACCACACTCTTTCCTCTGTCCCCGATTGTCGTCCTTGGATTCATAGATGTACGATCAGTATCCCTATCCATACTCCTGACTGGTTCAACAATTCTCAGGGGCCTCTGTTTCTCCTTCCATTCTTTATCCCTAGGAGGGAATCACTTTTCTTGTCCTTTATTACGTACTGACGAGTACGGATTGTATCGAGACTCTCTTGATCTGTTGATACGATTTACACGGTTCGAGTGAGTTGATCTCTAGACTCTCGAAGTGGAACTTGACCCATCATTTAGAGACCTATAAGAAGTCTCCTCTTTACCACGTTCTGCATTCACACGAGATGCCTCATCCTGTCTTAGTTCTCTATCAAACTAACTATCTTTCTGTTTGATATTTAGGAGATTAAATATTTAATAAAAACTTATCAAGTTGGCCCAATTATTTCAGAGGGTTTGAATCTGAATGTAGAGATTATACGGGTTATTACAAGTGAACTTAAGAGTCAATAAGCATATAAGGTTAGTGCCTAGATAAGCCTGTACATGGCAACATACCATAGAGAAGTTGTCGGAGCCCATGTAGATGATATTTCCAGAGAGGTTCTGATGTAGTTCGTGATGTATATCAGAAGGTGTGTCAAGACGTGTGTCAAGACGTACGACAGGACATCGAGTGGAGAAGCTGCTTTCAAAGAGATTATCTAAGGTGATTGTGTGTGTAAGTGGAGATTGGAAAAGGAAAGAAAATATCGTGTTGAAGACAAATGACGTTTTCCATTAAGCAAATAGGATTTTCTTGGAGAAGAAATGTTACTTGGAGAGGAATAAGAAGTTTCCTTATATGGGAATGAAAGTTCATTAAGGTGCATTTAATGAACTTGGAGAGCAAGTCTACGGTTTATATATAAGGAGGGATGTGCCCTTATGAGAAAGACAGCACCCTGAGATTAAAGTGAGAGAAAGATTCATTATGTTCTTGGTGAGTGTCTGACGGAGTATCTGACGTAGTGTCTGACGAAGTGTTCCGTTGAACTTGTTGTTGTTACGTTGGTGATTGTGTTACGTGTAGCGGAGTTGTCCGTTGTGGTGTGGTGATCAATCTGTACGTTGGTGCTGGCGTGCTCGTTGGTATCCTTGGTGTGCATTAGGTTCTGACGTACTCGGTGACGTACTTGGGTGAAGTACTTAGTGACGTACCTTCAGAGACTTGGGGGTTGAAGCCTAGACTCAGGGGGAGTTTAGCTCAAGATTGGTTAACCTTGAAGAGTTCATGTTATAGAAGAGAGCGGTGATTCAAGAGGGTTGTGCTTGTATTACGCGTTTGCGAATTGGTTGTAATTTGCTTTCTCATTCTAGTGAATTCGAATACTGGACAAGGTCCCGGGGAGTAGGAAACGAACCTCGTTAACAAAATCTGTGTGTCATTTACTTACTGCTATATATCTCTGACTCATCCGCACTTACAAGTGGTATCAGAGCGGGGCTCGATAGAGTTAACGACTAGTTTTGAGTAGATCAGGGTGAGTGACAGAGACTGCGTCAGGAAGTACGACATAGTTTGGAAACCCGTCTTGATGGAGGGATATCGAGAAGGGACTTCTATGACAAAGCCACCGAGGCTTGATTCATCTAATTATGGATATTGGAAGGTCCGTGTGCAAGCCTTCATTAGTGGTCTTGATGAAGAGTGTTGGAGTATAATTGGGACTGGTTGGAGTCCTCCTGTGATACTTGATGATGAGAAGGTTGAAGTTCTTAAGCCGAGAGAGAAGTAGACTGCTGCAGAGAAGAAGGCTTCAAGCTGCAATTCTAAGGCGAAGACGGCGATCTACAATGCTATTGATGTGAGCTACTTCAAGCTGATTTCTCAATGTGTGCCAGCTCAGAACGCGTGGAGGACATTGGAGAACATGTTTGAAGGTACTTCAAGTTTCAAGTAAACCAAGCTGGATATGTTAGCATCTAGATTTGAAAATCTAAGGATGGATGAAGAAGAAACCGTGGCTCTGTTTAGTGCCAAGTTGTGTGACATATCTAATGAGTGCTTTGCGCTTGGGAAGCAGTTCAAGGACAAGAAGCTGGTGAAGAAATTGAAGAGGTCGCTGCCAGTGAAGTTTAAGTCAAAGATTTCTGCTGTAGAAGAAGCTCAAAATCTGGATGAGATGGCTTTTGATGAGTTTGTTGGGATTCTCCAAGCCTTTGAGTTGAGCAAGGCGTATGGAGATAAAGATAAGAAGAAGGATAAGGATAAGGAGACGGAAGATCCTTATGGTGTTGCTTTGAAAGTCTCACCTTCTGAAGATCCTATGGCGATGCTGTCAAGAAATCTTGCTGAGTATCTGAAGCAACATCGAGACAGAAGATACAATAGAAAAAGAGGTGGTTCGAGAAGATTACCATCAAAGCTACGATGCTATGAGTGCAATGGGATTGGACATGTTCGGTTGGAATGTCCAAATTTACAGAGGCACGATAAGAGGAGGAACAATAAGAGTGACTCTGATACTGATTCAGATCATGGTGAGAATCTGAAGAACTTTGTGGCGTTTACAACCTTGGGTTATGTGAAGAAGTCTGCGGCGGAATCTGTGTCATTGTCTGTGTCATCATCTGTGTCAGGGTCTACACGTGGAGATGATGATGTTGCTGGAAGTGAGTATGATGCTGAGGGTTTCGATCTGGCTAAGAAGTATGAGACATTGTATGCACAATGGCTCACGATGGTTGAGGAGAATTCCGTTTTGGCTAAGGAGAAAGTCAAGCTAGAGGCTCAGATTGGTGAAGCATTGAAACATGCTTCAGAGAAATAAGAAGAAGCAAGACAAGCTAGAGTTCAACTTGAAGAAACTCAGAAAGGTCTGAGGATGCTTAATACTGGTACGGATCAGTTGGATCATCTTCTCAACATTGGAAAAATTGATCGGTGTGGTCTCGGGTTCAAGGGTAAATCTTCTAAAGGTGGATTTGTTTTTGTGTCTGCTGGTGTGACAGAGAACGTAGCGACATATGCTACAAAACCAGTGGTTAAGAGTTCAAGAGGAACTGTAACAGACGGTAAAGCTACAACTGATGATGTGAAGGTTGTGACTGCTACTGCAACTGCAGCAAAGGCTTCTACTGTGACTGTCCCAAAGACTGGTGAAGTGACTGCGGCAAGGACTGCGACAGCGACTGCTGCAAGGGGTGCGACTGCTGCAAGGGGTGCGACTGCTGCAGAGTGCACCTCGACGAGCTTGTGTTCCTGTTTGTCATCATTGTGGAGTTCGTGGTCATATTAGGCCAAGGTGTTTCAAGCTGTTGAGGGAGAAACATCTGATGAAGCAAACATATGGTATGAGGTTTCATAATCCAGTATGATATTGTGGTGGGTTTAATTCTGGTCATAGAGCTAATCATGGAAGGATAAGGCTCATGGATACGTGGTCTGGAAGATCTGGTCATTATGGAGATGGTGGAATGAGTTTTTATCCTCAGTATGGAGGATGGCTGATGGCTGTAACACCCCCGAACCGTTTTAGACATCGGTCAGTCAGCCAGACAACAATCAAACAAGAATATGTCCGACCTTCCTCTACCAAGTCCGGAAGTGTTACGATGGGTTGAGAATAGACTTTCCAAGTCACAAAACATAATTCTATAACCCAGAATATCCATTCAAAACTCGTTTCTTCTAATCTTCGGCCAAAGGCTTTGCAACCCGTACCGAATCATAGAGTTGTGTTAGGTTGGACTAACCTAATATAAGATTCAACACGTCGCGAATATAAAACATACTTTATTTCATATATATAAAACATGAAGTTCACAAGCCCAAAATATTATACATAGGGTCCATGGACGCAGCCGAAAGTAAAACATACATTCATATATCTTGAAAACGAGTCTTTAGTAAAAGATGTCCAATCTACACCAGCTCCTACAGTTCCGCGAGCGCTATGGTTCTTTCTACTGGTCACCTGCAAAAGGATGTGAGGAGTGAGTGAACTAGTTTCACTCAGTGAGCCAGGGTTCCCTATCTAGCATATACAACTACCCGTCATTCTAAACCCCACCCCAAACACAAGCAAGACGGGTAGTTCAACAATCAATGTTCGAGATCATAAAGCATGACCGATTTAAGCAATAAACCATTAAACAATAATAAATCAAACACTCTTTATGAGTGTTATATCAATCAACCATATATATATATACTCCTAGGGCCCAACAAAATCATTCTTCCTACACAAAAGGGACACCGGCAATCCCTTCACTATTACACCACACAGGCGTAGGCGCTCGGGAATCGCCCGGTCACGGTCCTCAATCAGAATCGCCGTGCCCCGGTCCTCTATCGGACTTTCCGGGGGCTGTCACATCCACGTGTGACACTCGGCCTTGGTGATCAAGCCAAGTTAAACCGAGCCCACCACTTTCCGGACCACGATCGACTTAGTGGTACCATTTGAGGAAGCAATGACCAGCAAACTACTACTAGAACCACCACGAGGTTCTCACACAACAGTACCAACATGAGGTACACACTATAACAATATATAATAATCACACAATCACAATAATTCGGGTGCTTAGACTAGTCTTGCTATCCACTTAGCCCAGACATCGTCTCAAGCCTCAGATCCACAAACTGACACCTAGACCGGTCCGGCTATCCTAGCTCAGAAGCCGTCTCCGAAGTCAGGAACCTGCATTAAAAATTCGTTAATAAACAATTAACCGTGACTCACAGTGATTAAGCAATGTGGCTCGACTCTTTGATTCCGGATGTTGACCAAACCCCTTTTATCCCCTCCAAATTTTCGTCTTGGTACCGTGATGTTAAATCCCAAAAACCAACCTCAATGTCTTGAATGAACTGGTCTAGGCTGATCATAACTCGGAAAGAACCTTCTTTCTCTTCTGGACAGTCTTTCGGAACTTCCCGGCAGTTTCTCGGTCTTCGAAAAATGTCTATACTTCTAAAGCACCTCACTTCTTTCGCTCTCTCTCTCTTTCTCTATCTCTCTCTCTCTAAGCAACGTTTTGGTGTGTCTTTGGTGTGTCTGAATGAGTAAAAATGAACCAGGGTAGCTGGGTATATATAGAAGTTGTCGGCCAATAAGAATGAGCCACCCAATCGCCTGTGTGTCGTCCTGCATGCTTCCGGTCGCATGTGTGGCGACACATGGGCGTCCAGTTGCCCTGTGGCATGCTCTATAGCCATGCCAGAAGACACCTCCATGTTCAGTTGCCCTTCAGCATGTCTGGTGTTCATGCATCGCAACACACGGGCCTCTGCATGTCGGTTCGCATGCGCAGATCGCAGGTATTGCGACACCTCGTGCTTCTGTGTGTCGAGCTACATGGAAATGCTTCATGCACGTCTACACCTCCTTCTTGTGTTGACACTCAGCAGGTTTAATGGTTGAAACCACGTCCTGATCCCTTAGATCAAGCCACCTCGAGATTCTCGGTCGATTTGCGTGATTTCAGCCCCTCTGGTGAATTTTCATCCCACGATCAATCATGAATATTTTTCCGTTTCCAATCTGATGAGCTGAATATTTGTAATAAACTCCAGACTAACTTTAACCTTGAGGATAAATATTTGCCGAGCCTTCGGCTTCAACGAGAAATTCCATAAAACCGAAATTAGGTTTCTTTTTTTTTCAAGACGGAGTATTACATCCTCCTCCCCTTATTAGAATTCGTCGCCGAATTCTCTAAGGATCTGGTGATCCCCCTTCTTCCATCACTAAATCTTCGTGGAAGAACTCTGGATGCAACACTTTGAATCTTGATTCATCCTCCCAGGTCACAACTACACGGTTCCGCTTACCCCAGAAAACTTGGACTTGAGGAATTTCTCGATTCTTCAATCTTCGTATCCGACGTTCACCTATTCGGATTGGTCCCTCTGGATAAGTGAGGTTTGTTTGCAGGTTTTTGATTTGCTCTGTCTCAATAGCGTTGGGATCATGAACATGTTTACGCAGCATTCATACGTGAAATACCAGATGTATTTGCATCTCTCCAAGTAGGTTTAGACGATAAGCTACCTCTCTGATTCGTTGTATAATCTGGTAAGGCCCAATGAATCTTACCATTAGTTTCCCGACCTTCCCGAATCGGTCCTTTCCTTTTTGAGCTGACACTTTCAGATAAACCCAATCACCAATACTGAACACCACTTCTCGCCTTGATTGATCGGCGTACTTCTTTTGTCTATCCTGCGCTTTCTTCATATTGGTTTGAATGATCTCCAAATTTTTCATCGTCTCTTCTACAATTTCGGGTCCAAACTTTCTTATTTCTCCAATTTCGGTCCAGCATAAAGGTGTTCTGCATGGCCTCCCATAAAGCGCTTCATATGGTGCCATACCTATGCTAGAATGAAAGCTGTTGTTGTAGGAGAATTCGACTAATGGTAAATGCTTTTCCCAACTTCCCGCCCAATCCAATATACACATCCGCATCATATCCTCTATGGTGCGAATGGTTCTTTCGGTTTGGCCGTTCGTCTCGGGATGATACGCAGTGCTTATGAATAACTTAGATCCCACTGCTTCTTGTAACGCCTTCCAAAATTTTGAGGTGAATCTAGGATCTCGATCGGAGACCATATCTGTTGGCACACCATGCAACCTCACAATTTGGTCAACATACATCTCTATCAATACTTCTACCTTATCAGTTTCCTTCATAGGTAACAAGTGCACCACCTTCGTCAGTCTGTCGACAATCACCCATATTGCGTTATTTGATCTACCTCGAGCCGGGGGTAACTCAGTGATGAAATCCATGGATATGGAATCCCATTTCCACTGAGGTACTGGTAAGCTTTGTAACAACCCTCCTGGAATATGATGCTCGACTTTGACTTGTTGACAAGTTTGACATTGAGCCACCCATCGCGCCACTGATTTCTTCATTCCTGGCCAATGATAATACCTTCGGATATCTCGATACATTTTCGTACTCCCGGGGTGGATACTGAGTAACGAATGATGCGCCGACTTCAAAATCTCATCTCGTAGCCCTTCTCCTTGTGGTACTGAAATCCTCCCATTAAGTAATAATGTACCATCTGGCGCCATATGATAGCCACTTGGGTTTGGACCTTCTTGACTCTTGACTTCCTCAATAATTCTCTTTAACTTTTCAACACGTTGTTGCTCCTGTTTGATCCGTGCGAGTAAACCCACCTGGTTTACTGCATGCATGCCTAATGGCTCACTTGGCTCTCCTTCAATTGCCCATAAAGTCATCAACTTAAGTTCATTCGATAACGCTTCCACTTCCTTTCCAACATCGGACGCCAACTTTCTACGACTTAGTGCATCTGCGACTACATTAGCTTTGTCTGGATGATATTGAATCTTCAGGTCGTAATCCGCCACAAACTCCATCTATCGCCTTTGTCGGAGGTTCAGATCAGGCTGCGTGAACAAATACTTGAGACTCTTATGATCTGTGAATACTTCCACAACTTCTCCATATAAGTAGGATCTCCAAATCCTTAACGCAAACACCACTGCCGCCATTTCTAAGTCGTGTGTTGGGTAGTTCTCTTCATGCTTCCTGAGTTGCCCTGATGCATAAGCAATTACTTTGCCTTCCTGCATCAACACACAGCCCAACCCAACCCTAGAAGCATCTGCGTACACAGTGTAAGGTTTACCTTGTTCAGGTAATGCCAATACCAGTGTTGTGGTCAAAGCTTTCTTCAGTCTCTGAAATGCTTCCCCTGTTTCTTTTCCCCAGATGAAGGAAACTCCTTTTCCAGTCAACTTTGTCAGGGGCTTAGCGATCGAAGAAAAGTTCTTGATGAACTTTCGATAATACCCGACTAACCCGAGGAAACTTCTTACCTCGGTTACTGTTGATGGTCTTTGCCATTCCTTAATGGCTTTCACCTTTTATGAATCTACGGAAACTCCTTCCCCAGACACTTGGTGGCCCAAGAACCCGATTTCTCTTTTCCCGAAAGAGCACTTGCTGAACTTGGCATACAACTTTTGGTTCCTTAACCGTTCCAACACTAGCTTCAAGTGTGCCTTGTGCCCGTTCTCCTTGAACAAAATACGACCTTTTCCACAATCTAATTGTGCCCGATAGCCTGATAACCAATCCATTCCCAGGATAACTTCATATCCATTTAAGGGCACCACCAACAAATCTGCCAAGAACATCTTCTCGCAAATGACTAACGGAACTCTTGTAATGCCTTCTCTTGCTTGGAGGGTTTGGTCTCCGAGAGTCATTACAGCCACATCCATCCTGTCAATCACAAATGATCCCACAAACTCGGCAGCTACCTCAGGGGTCACAAAACTATGTGTTTCCCCGGAGTCGAACAATACATGTGTGGGACGCCCTGCAACATATAAAGTTCCTGCTACAACATCAATATATATCAACATAATAATTATCCAATAGAAATTAACCAATCCATCACAAGCAATCACACAACACAAAGTCAAATTAGTAAGGTTAAAGAACCCAAATACCTGTGATGGGACCCGTAGATGAGCCTGTAGGTTTAGTATCCTCTAGTTCTATAGCGTAAACTCTACCTCCTATAGCTTGCCTTTTTGGTACTGGTGCGGTTGCAGGTAGAGCTGGAGGATGTTGAACAGTGATTGGCGTAGCTGGGATAGGACGATTGACGCTGCACTGGGTAGAGATGTGTCCTTTCTTTCCACACGTGTAGCATGTAAGATTGTGGGAGTTTGACTGAAAGGATCCAGGTTTCTTCCCGAAGCATTCACTTGACTTATGGCCTATCTTGCCACAGTTAAAGCATTTTCCTGTGAACAAAGATCGTCGACTTGGCCCTCTCGATTCCTTTTCCTTATCTTTACCCTTAAATGATCTTTGGTTTCCACCATACTTTCCTTCTTGATGCTGCTTGGATTTCTTACTTGCCGCCTTCTCAGCTTCCAATCCGATCTTCACATTCACAGCCTTTTCCACTAGCTCGGTGAGACTCTCGTAGTTCCCGAATGCTAGTCTATTTTCTAACTCTGGCTTTAGACCAAACATAAAGTTAGATATCATTGTTTCTTCATCATCTTGTACTCGCAACACGTGTCGTCGCAGTCGCATGAACTCATATTCATATTCTCTAACTGTCTTTTCTCCTTGTACTAGGTTGGCAAACTGACGTTGAAGCCTTCGCTTGGACTCAAGAGTGAAGTACTTGCGTTCAAATTCTTGTTTGAATGACGCCCAAGTGGTGACCAGATGTCCCACTTGGCGATCCCTACTCTCCCACCATTCTGCCGCGTCTTTATCTAAGTAATACACTGCCATCTTCTTCTTAGATTCTTCAGAACACGTCAGGGTCTCAAAGTTTTTCTCCATAGTTCGAAGCCACTGGTTGGCTTGAAATGGATATGTCCCTCCTTCAAAATGTGGTGTCTTCATATTCTTCATGGCAGTTATCAACGGTAACATAGGTGTAGCCACTGTAGGTTGTGGTGGCAAGAGTGGTTGAGGCTGCACTTGAGGTTGTTGTAGTGACCTTGCTATCACGTCATGAAGCATCTTCAAAGTGTGCTCCATTCCTAATCCTTGTTGTGGTTGATTAGGAGCTTCTGGTTCAATTGGGTTGTTCCGCCTTATTGGTCTTGGTCCTTGGACATTTGACTCGCTAATATATGTTTCTGGTCTTCTCCTTACAGTACGGTTTGGTGGAAAGTTTTCATCTGGTAGTATCTCTTGATCATGTCCAAACAAATTGTTGTTTCTTCCTACGTTTTCTTCACTGGATCCTTGGTTAGTGTGCGCCAGTGTTTGCACCCTTTCCTCGGATTCATATCCAAGTCCTCTTCGTCTTGGGACTCTGTCTATACCCAGCATCCAATCCTGTCCCCCTCACTCCTTCCCTTCCTTGCCATCTGCAATCCACAAATAGGGAATTCCTATTTAGAATACTAATTAGAGCGGAAATCTGCTGGTTTCCTAATACATCTTTTGCGACACATTTGACTCGATAAAATGCGAAAAACACGTGATTGACCGCATGATCTAAACCATGCTCTGATACCACCTCGGTAACACCCCCGAACCGTTTAAGACATCGGTCAGTCAGCCGGGCAACAATCAAACAAGAACATGCCCGAACGACCTTCCTCTGCCAAGTCCGGAAGTGTTACGACGGGTTGAGAATAGACTTTTCAAGTCACAAAACATAATTCTGTAACCCAGAATATTCATTCAAAACTCGTTTCCTCTAATCTTCGGCCTGAGGCTTTGCAACCCGTACCGAATCATAGAGTTGTGTTAGGTTGGACTAACCTAATATCAGATTCAACACGTCGCGAATATAAAACATACTTTATTTCATTTATATAAAACATGAAGTTCACAAGCCCAAAATATTATACATAGGGTCCATGGACGCAGCCGAAAGTAAAACATACATTCATATATCTTGAAAACGAGTCTTTAGCAAAAGATGTCCAATCTACACCAGCTCCTACAGTTCCGCGAGCGCTATGGTCCTTTCTACTGGTCACCTGCAAAAGGATGTGAGGAGTGAGTGAACTAGTTTTACTCAGTGAGCCAGGGTTCCCTATCTAGCATATACAACCACCCGTCATTCAAAACCCCACCCCAAACACAAGCACGACGGGTAGTTCAACAATCAATATTCAAGATCATAAAGCATGACCGATTTAAGAAATAAACCATTAAACAATAATAAATCAAGCACTCTTTATGAGTGTTATATCAATCAACCATATATATATATATATACTCCTAGGGCCCAACAGAATCATTCTTTCTCCACATAAGGGACACTGGCAATCCCGTCACTATTACACCACACAGGCGTAGGCGCTCGGGAATCGCCTGGTCACGGTCCTCAATCGGAATCGCCGTGCCCCGGTCCTCTATCGGAATCGCCGTGCCCCGGTCCTCTATCGGACTCGCCGGGGGCTGTCACATCCATGTGTGACACTCGGCCTTGGTGATTAAGCCAAGTTAAACCGAGCCCACCACTTTCCGGACCACGACCGACTTAGTGGTACTATTTGAGGAAGCAATGACCTGTAAACTACTACTAGAACCACCACGAGGTTCTCACACAGCAGTACCAACACGAGGTACACACTATAACAACATATAATAATCACACAATCACAATAATCCAGGTGCTTAGACTAGTCTTGCTATCCACTTAGCCCAGACATCGTCTCAAAGCTCGGATCCACAAACTGGCACCTAGACCGGTCCGGCTATCCAAGCTCAGAAGCCATCTCCGAAGTCAGGAACCTGCATTAAAAATTCGTTAACAAACAATTAACCGTGACTCACAGTGATTAAGCGATGTGGCTCGACTCTTTGATTCCAGATGTTGACCAACCCCTTTTATCCCCTCTAAATCTTCGTCTTGGTACCGTGATGTTAAATCCCAAAACCCAACCTCAATGTCTTGAATGAACTCGTCTGGACTGATCATAACTCGGAAAGAACCTTCTTTTTCTTCTGGACAGTCTTTCGGAACTTCCCGGCAGTTTATCGGTCTTCGAAAAATGTCTATACTTCTAAAGCACCTCACTTCTTTCTCTCTCTCTCTAAGCCACGTTTTGGAGTGTCCTTGGTGTGTCTGAATGAGTAAAAATGAACCAGGTAGCTGGGTATATATAGAAGTTGCTAGCCAATAAGAATGGGCCACTTGCCCTTCAGCATGTCTGGTGTTCATGCATCGCGACACACGGGCCTCTGCATGTCGGTTCGCATGCGCAGATCGCAGGTATTGCGACACCTCGTGCTTCTGTGTGTCGAGCTGCATGGAACTGCTTCATGCACGTCTACACCTCTTTCTTGTGTTGACACTCTACAGGTTTAATGGTTGACACCACGTCCTGATCCCTTAGATTAAGCCACCTCGAGCTTCTCGGTCGATTTGCGCCATTTCGGCTCTTCTGGTGAATTTTCGTCCTGCGATCAATCATGAATATTTTTCCGTCCCAATCTGATGAGCTGAATATTTGTAATAAACTCCTGATTAACTTTAACCTTGCGGATAAATATTTCCCGAGCCTTCGGCTTCTCCGAGAAATTCCATAAAACCGAAATCAGGTTTTTTTTTTTTTTTTTTTTTTAAGACGGGGTATTACAATGGCGATCATCTTCATATTAGTTTTTGACCATGATGTGACTCAAAGGGAGAGATTGAAGATGCTGCTTCATGCCTGAGTTGTTGAGTTCACATGCATAGTCAAAAAGGGGGAGATTGTAGATGATATTTCCAAAGAAGTTCTGATGTAGTTCGTGATGTACATCAGAAGGTGTGTCAAGACGTATGTCAAGACGTACGGCAGGATGTCGAGTGGAGAAGTTGCTTACAAGGAGATTGTCTAAGGTGATTGCGTGTGTAAGTGGAGATTGGAAAAGGAAAGAGAATATCGTGTTGATGACAAAGGACGTTTTCCATTAAGCAAAGAGGCTTTGCTTGGAGAAGAAGTGTTACTTGGAGAGGAATAGGAAGCTTCCTTATATGGGAATGGAAGTTCATTAAGGTGCATTTAATGAACTTGGAGAACAAGTCTACGGTTTATATATAAGGAGGGATGTGCCCTTATGAGAAAGACAGCACCCAGAGATTAAAGTGAGAGAAAGTTTCATTGTGTTCTTGGTAAGTGTCTGACGGAGTGTTCCGTTGCACTTGGTGTTGTGACGTTGGTGCTGGCGTTACGTGTATCGGAGTTATCCGTTGTGGTGCGGAGATCAATATGTACGTTGGTGTTGGCGTGCTCGTTGGTATCCTTGGTGTGTGTTAGGTTCTGACGTACTCGGTGACGTACTAGGGTGAAGTACTTAGTAACGTACCTTCAGAGACTTGGAGGTTGAAGCCTAAGGGGGGGGGTTTAGCTCAAGATTGGTTAACCTTGAAAAGTTCATGTTATAGAAAAGAGCGGTGATTCAAGAGGGTTGTGCTTGTATTACGCGTTTGCGAAATTGGTTGTAATTTGCTTTCCCATTCTAGTGAATTCGAATACTGGACAAGGTCCCGGAAAGTAGGAAACAAACCTCGTTAACAAACTTTGTGTGTCATTTACTTACTGCTATATATCTCTGACTCATCCGCACTTACACCATGCTTTGGATGATCACCAGAAACATCAGCTTCTTAATTGTAGGATAACCTAAAGATCTTGCTGACAAAAGCAAATATATTTAAGTGAAATGAAATCACACGCTAAGTTCCATGTTCATAATTTTGTAGTCTTTTATCAGTTTAGTAATAGTAATTTAACAATTTACCATTTACATAAATGAAATAAAAGCCATTGCTTCACAGGTTCTTATTTATTTGCAGAAAACTAGTAGTCTAAACTTTGATCTTTGGATATAAAAAAAAAGTTTGACCTTTGAATAGAATAATATATACACAATAGATTAAATATACAAGTACTAGATAATAGTCGTAACCTAAATAAAGCTAATCATTATAAGAGCTATCATTATCCCTGTATTTTAAGGGGGTTCTTAAGCATTATTAGGATTAAATGAAAAGAAAAAACAGCAATTAAAAGAAGATACGTATCTTAAATAGGCAATGGAAGAAACGTATCTTGAGGACACGTGTTGGCAGATCACTTTCTCCTTTCTTTCGTTCGTGCTCTCACTCTCTCTCTCGCTCACAATCTTCGACCAGAGAAATCGAGGAAGAAGCGGCAGAGATCGCAACCCGCCGCCGGAAGAAAGGTTCGTCGGTGAAGGATGATCCCAACCAGTCGTCTAATCCTTCATCTCTGCCTCCTCCTTCGCCGATCAACGCAGGAGAATCGGTCGTGGCGGGTACGACGGGGAAGGCGAAGAAGAAAGCCGGAGGAGCGAGGGATTTGAGGATTCTCGGCCCTGTCTTGTGGAGTGCACAATCATCAAACTGTGAGATACATATTTTCTCTCCAAATCACGTACATTGATTTTGTCTTTAATATATGGCTTGTGTAATCTTTTTGATCGTGTGATTTATGGTCCATCTGAAGCAGGTGTTGACGAAGCTGGAGCCATGGCGTGACCTCAAAGACAAAGTGGTTCTTGTGACAGGAGCTTCCTCTGGTATAGGAAAAGAGATATGTCTTGATTTGGTCAAAGCTGGCTGTAAGATTATCGCAGCAGCACGTCGTGTCGATGATAAGCCCTTGAGATCCTATTTCAGGAAGAGGAAGAGGGGAGCTGAGTTAACAAAAGATACGAGAAGCATTGGGGAAGTGGAGTCAGCGGAAGAGGACGTGGCACTGACTTTAGAGGATTGAAGAAAGGAGAACATTACTATAAATACAGAAAACATTATATTGTATTGTTTATCGAGTTTGTAACAGAAAAACTTGGCTTAGAGAGAGAGATCTCTTTGAGAGGCAGTTACGAGAGATTGCTCTCGTTTCTGAGGATCATCTTCATCTCTTTGGTGAATTTGATACGGATCTACGCGGCGGTGTTACGATTCAATTCGGAGCGGTGCGGTGAGGGAACACGGTGATGGCTTCTTCGATCGTGTCGATCGATACGGATTTGGAGGAGATGCATAACAACATCGGAGAACTGAAGAAACAAGTCGAGGTGATTCACGGAGGTTGGGAACGTCTTACGAAATCGAATACGGATCTATCGTCTCAGATGGCGACGATCGTACAGACGTTATCAAGAATGGAGGCTTGGCAACGAGCGGATAAAGCGGCGGGTAAAGCAGTAGCGGGGACGTCGAGTCAACAAGATCAGGTACATCCTTCGATTCCAGTCCCTATCGTGGGAGAACATCCGTTAGGTTATCGGGGAATCGCAAATAATCTTGAATCTAGGAGTGAGCTGTTAAAGAAAGTGGATCTGCCTAACTTTGTGGGAGCAAATCCAAACGTATGGATCAACAGAGCTGAAAGGTTCTTTCGTTTGGGGAACTTTACAGAACGAGAGCGGTTTGATTTGTTATCTGTACGTTTTGAGGGGGCTGTACTGAACTGGTTTAACATTGAGCTTGAGGAAGATCCGTTTGTTAGTTGGGAGGACTTTAAGGAGAGACTGGTTCTGCGGTTTACTCAGAGAATGGAGGACGAACCAGGGAAGAGACTGTTCTCCATTACACAGAGGGGTTCTATCACAGATTACATCAATGAATTTGAAGAATTGCGTTCAATGGTCACAGGAGTGGATGAAAAGAATTTAGTTCATGTGTTCTTCAATGGTCTGAAACCAGAGATGAAAGAAGTGATTAAGATGAAGGAACCGAAAGGGTTACGTCAGCACATGGCTGCAGTGAGCATGATGGAGGATAGTGCTTTTTGTAAATCAGTGGCAAGGGTATCTCACACAGTTATGACTTCACGTGCTACTGGTTATATTCCTTTAAGATCTTCTTCACACTTCAACAGTAATAAATCAGATGTTAGCAGTACTAACACAACAACACCAGCGAGTACCAAAGATCAACAAGGGGTTAAACAACAAAGACCAGGAGGCCACACAGGACCTAGACGTTTGTCACCAGCAGAGGTAGCAGAGAAAAGAAGATTGGGATTGTGTTATCAGTGTGATGAGAAGTGGTCCAAGACCCACGAGTGCAAATTTTTGGGACTGCAAGTGTTAACAGTTCTCGAGGGTTGTGAAGTGGAGATTCGTAATGAAGAGTGGATTGATACATTTGAGGATGAAAATGGAGTGGTTACAGAGTTAATGGTGATATCTTTATCTTCGTTTTTTGGCATGTCTTCACCAACAACTACGAAGGTTTGGGGGAGTATTGGGAAGCTTGACATTGTGGTTATGCTGGACAGTGGAGCCACTCATAATTTCTTGTCTCCTCGAGTGGTCCAGAAGATGAATATTCCATTGGTTCAAGACCGAAGATTAGAGATATTGTTGGGCACAGGCATCATGGTTAATGGGGCAGGTTTCTGTGAAGGAGTGTCATTCAAGTTACCAATATTAGAGGACACAGCCGATTTCATCATGTTGGAATTGGGACAAGTAGATATGATATTGGGTGTACAGTGGTTGAGAACCTTGGGCAAGTGTGAAGTAAATTGGGAGACTCATGAGATGTCTTTCACGTTTAAAGGAAACAGAGTGTCGTTACGAGGGGATTCATCTCTTCAGAATGGGAACGTTTCTAAGAAGGAGTTGCAGTGTAGTAAGTCTCACTTAAATGGAATCGACGCTGAGTTCTTCCAGGTCAATACCACCGAGACGCAACAGGAGATTCCACTTCCGATAGAGCACTTACTGGAGCGGTATTTGAAAGTTTTTGCTGAACCGAACCAGCTTCCGCCTCTACGTAATAGAGAGCACGCTATCAATTTAATAGCAGGAGCTGGACCCATAAGTGTTCGTCCTTATAGATATCCTCACTCATATAAGGAAGAAATGGAAAAGATGGTTTCTCAAATGTTGCAATCGGGCATCATCCGACCTAGTCACAGTCCTTATTCTAGCCCAGTGTTGTTGGTTAAGAAAAAGGATGGTACTTGGCGATTTTGCATTGACTACAGAGCATTGAATAAAGTCACCATAGCTGATAAGTTCCCTATTCCAATGATAGATCAGCTATTGGATGAACTGTTTGGAGCAAAGATCTTCTCAAAGCTGGATTTGCGTTCTGGATATCATCAAATTCGAATGCAGGAACAAGATATTCACAAGACTGCTTTCAGAACGGCTGATGGTCATTATGAATTTGTGGTTATGCCGTTTGGCCTGACAAACGCTCCAGCAACTTTCCAAGCACTCATGAATGAGTTGTTTAGGCCGTATCTACGCAAGTTCATTTTGGTGTTCTTTGATGATATACTTGTTTACAGCAACTCAGTTCAGGAACACATTCTTCATCTTCAGATCGTTTTGGATATTTTTGTGAAGCATCAGTTGTTCGCCAACAGAAAGAAATGTCTTTTTGGCCAACAGCAGGTGGATTATCTGGGACATCTGATTAGTGCTGAGGGTGTGGCTACTGATCCTTCAAAAACAATAGCCATGACGAAGTGGCCTTCCCCTAAATCTGTGAAAGACTTGAGAGGTTTTCTTGGTTTAACAGGTTATTACAGAAATTACGTGAAGAGTTATGGTACTATCGCTCGACCGTTGACAAATTTGCTTAAGAAAGATGCTTTTGAGTGGTCAGATAAGGCACAGGAAGCTTTTCAAAATTTGAAGGAAGCAATGGTGAAAGCTCCAGTGTTGGCTCTTCCTGATTTCTCAGCCACTTTTGTTTTGGAATCAGATGCTTCAGGCTACGGTATTGGAGCGGTATTGATGCAGAATAAAAGGCCGATAGCTTACTTCAGTGCAGGGTTATCAGACAGGGATCAGATCAGGCCAATTTATGAGCGTGAGCTAATGGCGATCGTGTTGGCAATTCAAAAATGGCGGCATTATCTTCTAGGACGACGGTTTGTGGTGCATACAGATCAGAAAAGTCTGAAATTTTTACTAGAGCAACGAGAAGTGTCCCTAGATTATCAGAGGTGGTTGACAAAGCTCCTTGGCTATGATTTTGAAATTATCTACAAACCGGGGGTTGAGAACAAAGCGGCAGACGGGCTATCAAGGATAAATCCTCCAGTGGGGGTGGCTTCATTCTCTATTCCCTCGAGTATTAGTCTTCATGACTTATTGGCTGAGATACAAAGTGATCCGCAAATTCAGGACCTTTTGTCAGTGGTTCAGAAGGGTGGTAAACAGTCGGGGAGTTATTCTATTAAGAGTGGCAAGTTGTTTTTCAAAAACAGACTGATCATATCAAGAACTTCTGCGTTCCTTCCATTGATTTTTCGAGAATTTCATGACAGCTTGATGGGTGGGCATTCAGGTGTATTAAAGACTTTTAAACGGATTCAGGAGGTTTTTTATTGGCCGCATATGATGAAAGATGTGCAAGCATATGTAGCTGCTTGTGATGTATGTCAGCGCCACAAATACTCCACCCTTTCCCCAGCAGGCTTACTTCAGCCATTGCCAATACCTACACAAATTTGGGAGGCGGTATCTATGGATTTCATTGAAGGTCTTCCTCTCTCTCAAGGTATCAATGTGATATTGGTGGTGGTGGATAGGTTGAGCAAGTATGCTCATTTCTTTGGGTTGAAGCATCCATTCACGGCTGTCGATGTGGCTAATTTGTTTCTTCGGGAAGTGGTTAAGCTACATGGATACCCTGTGTCTATTGTTTCGGATAGAGATCGCATTTTCCTGAGCTCTTTTTGGAAGTCCTTATTTCGCTTGGGAGGTACTACGTTGAAATATAGCACAGCATTCCACCCTCAGACAGACGGTCAAACAGAAGTATTGAATCGTTGTCTAGAAACTTATCTCAGGTGCTTTGCATCTTCTCATCCGAAATCGTGGGCTCGTTTTTTGTCATGGGCGGAGTTGTGGTATAACACGAATTTTCACACCGCGTTGGGGACTACTCCTTTTCGTGTGGTCTATGGAAGAGATCCTCCGAATCTACTCAAGTTTGAGGATGGTTCAACGGGAAACTTCGAGTTGGAAGTGATGTTGCGAGAACGTGATAAAATGTTAACGCAGATTAAGAATCATTTGGTACTAGCTCAAGATCGTATGAAAACAAATGCTGACAAACATCGTCGTGAGTTGGTATTTGAGATTGGGGATATGGTGTTCCTGAAGTTACGACCGTATAGGCAGCAATCTGTGGTGAAGAGGTTATATCAGAAGCTTGCTGCTAAGTACTTTGGGCCTTTTGAGATTTTGGCTCGTGTGGGTGTTGTGGCGTATAGGTTGAAGTTACCACAAGGCTCAAAAATTCACGATGTTTTTCATGTTTCACAGCTCAAACCGGTCATTGGGAAGGACCACGTGGTGTCGGAGTTACCACATTCGTTTTCTATCAATGATGAGATCGTGATTGAGCCTGACATTGTCATTGATACCCGTTATGACGCTGAAGGTCATTTGGAGGCTTTGATCTCGTGGACGGGTTTACCGGATCATGAAAATTCGTGGGAACGTGCCTCTACTTTGATCCAGCAGTTTCCTCACTTGAAGCTTGAGGACAAGCTTCGTTTCGACGCGGCGGGTATTGATAAGCCCTTGAGATCCTATTTCAGGAAGAGGAAGAGGGGAGCTGAGTTAACAAAAGATACGAGAAGCATTGGGGAAGTGGAGTCAGCGGAAGAGGACGTGGCACTGACTTTAGAGGATTGAAGAAAGGAGAACATTACTATAAATACAGAAAACATTATATTGTATTGTTTATCGAGTTTGTAACAGAAAAACTTGGCTTAGAGAGAGAGATCTCTTTGAGAGGCAGTTACGAGAGATTGCTCTCGTTTCTGAGGATCATCTTCATCTCTTTGGTGAATTTGATACGGATTCTCTTTGTTAATCACACAGGTACTATCATTTGCTTAACAGTCGACCGCCTCAACTCTCTCTGCTCCAACATCAACAGCTTCGGTTCAACCGGAACCCAAGCCACAGCTCTCGAGCTAGACGTCGCATCGGATGTAGCCACCATTCGAAAAGCGGTTAAGGAAGCTTGGGAAGTATTTGGCCTAACTGCAATCTGATGTTGGCCTAATCATTACTTTAATGTAGGTCTTGGTTCTCCCTCTGAGTAAGCCTGTCATCCTCGAAACTTCATTAGCCGTGGTGTAAGTTTGGAATAAATCTTGTTCTATTTAGTTAAAGATGTAATCTTTTTTCCTTCCACGAGATAAGTTTGTGTGTGTCTCTCTTGGTTGTTGCTTGAATTAATAGATGCTGAATGCGCTCTACACGGGGCAGGTTGTTACATTTTATTCAAGCCGTCCTCCATGTAGTTCAGTTCATTGCATGTACTTTTCACGTATGGGTAAGCAGGCTTGTTCTCGTTGTAAATGTATGGTTTCGGTAACTCTACTTTCTATGTTGACTTGATTGCTAAATCTTTGCTGGTTTACATCTTTGAAGCAGGCTTCTTTAAACAGTTTGTACCCCCTCCTATCAGGATCTAGAGGCTAGCAGATAACAATCACGAGGACACAACATATTTGAATTCTCAGCATGTATGTCTCTAAGCAATAAACATGGCCTTCTTTGCATAGTAGTATAATTATACTTTATTCTTCACTGAGATTCAATTAAAATGATTGTTCGCAGTTTAATGTATTTTCTTCTTTCCTTGCTAATCTTGGAACTATTAGTGATTACGCAAAAAGTATATCAGGAACTTAGGATCTTTGTTACCCTAACTTTATTAAGTTTTACATTCTCTTATTCTACATATCTCAGTTAGTACATTGTGAAACGTTGTTTTATTTAAATAGGCCCCGTTCGTTTGTACATCTGGAAGGTGCATCCAGATGGTCTATCTAGATGTCTTATCCAGATGCTCCATCTGGGTGTTGTTCGTTTCTTCATTTCGTCCATGCATCCAGATGAATCATCTGAATGCAACTATGTTCGTTTGCTTTTCATTTTTTAAGTTCTATCTACATCCAGGTGGACTTGTTAATAAAATAATTAAAATATAGTGTTTTTACGTTTTGGCGGGAAAATAGCATTTTTACGGTTTTTGAGGAAAAATGTGTTTTTGGCGAAAAGTGCAATTTTGTGGTTTTGGCGGAAAAATAAGTTTTTATGGGTTTGGCGGAAAATACGCTTTTGCGGTTTGGACCGGAAAAGTGTGTTTTGCGGTTTTGGCGGGAAAAGTGTTTTTGATGTGAAAAAAAAAATTTCCACGATTTTGGTGGGAAAAGTTTTTTTTCGCGATTTTGGCGGGAAAATCATTTTTTCGCGATTTTGGGGGGGAAAAGCATTTTTGCGATTTCGACGGGAAAATAATTTTTTTCCGGTTTTGGGTCGGGAAAATGCGTTTTCCGGTTTTGGCGGGAAAATGTGTTTTCCAGTTTTGGCGGGAAAATGCGTTTTTCCGGTTTTGGCGGGAAAATGCGTTTTTCCGGTTTTTGCGGGGAAATTCCATTTTCCGGTTTTGGTGGGAAAATTGTGTTTTCCAGTTTTGGCGGGAAAATGCGTTTCTCCGGTTTTGGCGGGAAAATTCTATTTTCCAGTTTTGGCGGGAAAAATGTGTTTTCCAGTTTTGGCTTGAAAATGCGTTTTTCCGGTTTTGGCGGGAAAATTATGTTTTCCGGTTTTTGCGGGAAAATTGTGTTTTCCGGTTTTTGCGGGAAAATTGTGTTTTCCAGTTTTGGCGGGAAAATGCGTTTTTTCGGTTTTGGCAGGAAAATTCCGTTTTCCGATTTTGGCGAGAAAATTGTGTTTTCCGGTTTTGGCGAGGAAATGTTTTTTGCGGTTTTGGCCGGAAAATGCTTTTTGCAGTTTGGCGGGAAAATGTGTTTTTTGGGTTTTGGCGGGAAAATGCGTTTTTTTTTTGTTTTGGCGGGAAAATGCGTTTTTCCGGTTTTGGCCGAAAAAGTTTTGGCCGAAAAATGTGGTTTTACCTGTTTGACCGAAAAGTGTGTTTTTATGGAAATATGTGTTTTACGTTTTTTGAGGAAAATCGCATTTTGCGGTTTTGGCGGGAAATTGTGTTTTTAAGTTTTTGCGGGAAAATATATTTTTAGGTTCTAGCGGAAAATTTTATTTGCAAAAAAAAATAGAATTTACGGTTTGAAAATAATATTTTGATTTTAAAAAGTCATTTTTGTCATTTATCATTTTGGATTGAACTAGATGCATCTGCTTCCAGATGCACCATCAAGACTCACCTTCATTTGAGTGAGAATTTGAGATGAGTTTTTAAAAATTCAGTTGGGTGATCCATCTGGATGTAGCATTATAATGCACAAAACGAACATCGATTTGCATCTTCACTGATCATCTGGGCGAGCAAACGAACAGGGCCTAGGTTGGCAAGGATTCTCATTGGGTTTGTTACTTCCAGATTCTACTACGGGCATATCACAATCATTTGTTTCCTCAAGTAAGGTATCTTACCTCCTGCCTTTGTGTGGCTGACTCTGATAGGTTATAGTTTTCACGGAAACATGAATTGCTGAAGTTATAGAGTTGATTTGGTGAGAAATAAAACTGGTGTATGAATCATTTGATCACACTGTGGCGTGGAGGAGTTGAGAAGTAAATCGTTTCTCTCCTTGGCAAAAAGATTTTGGTGTAGAATGCATAGAACACTAATGTCTCGTACACATATAGGATTGTTTCTTTAGAGGGCAAGCTGGACTCAAATGATGTGAACCCCCTTATGCTTGGTTCTTTTGTAAGTTTTTCAATCAAAAACTTGAATATAGAGTTAGCTTGTACTATGTTTTAAGAAATAGTTTAAGTTTAATAAGAAAAATCAAAAAATTTTGGTGTTTAATTAAATTTTTTTTTAATAACCCTTAAATAAGAGACTTGCAATGGAGCACATAAATTTTCTGGTCTTTTAATCCAGTTTCTTAATTCACTTTTACAATTAAAAAGTATTAAAAAAAAAAAAGAAACCCATTTAGGGTCTCTAGGATAATGGTGCTCTAACCTTCTGCAAGTATTTATTTTTTAAGAAAGTATGTTTAGAGTTTTTTTTTAAATAGGCTTAAGTATGTGTTAAGTAGAGTTTTGGGGGTTACTAAGTTACTACTCTACAAGGGACAAACTGCCAAAAGTTGAAAGTTGAAATAACAATCATCAACATCCCAACCGAAAGCGATCGTGGAGTCTGGAGATAAACGTATGTAAATAATTAATATACTGTAATAAATACTAAGCTATCATATAGTTGAGAGTTGCAACTAATTTCTATCATTAAAAGAGAAGTACCCATTAAAAAATACCCTAAGTTTTCTAATTTATTTACACTTGCATGCTACTGAGAATTAACTTAAAGTACCTATTTTAATGCTTGTCTTTTATAGTTAAATTAATGAGTTTTTTATTGGTTTATATATTTTGATTGATTTAGAAATCCATATAGTATTTATAAATCCAAGTAAAATATGCAAATCCGGAGGTTTTCCCTCGGATTTGAGTCTTTGTATTTTTAACTAAAAAATCCAAACAAATCCATTCAAATCCATTATAAAATCAAATATATTAGTAAATCCGTACGATTGAATAACACTTGATTTGATACAGAATTTATGAATCATTAAACCAATAACACATGATTTTAATACATATTTGAAAATCATAGAACCAATAACACTAGATTTAGTTCGGATTTTCAAATCCATTAAAATACAACAACCAATAACCCCTACTTAATCAAATTTAAACTTAATGTCATTAAATAAACCTACATATTTTAATGTTTGTCTTTTCCAGTTAAATTAATTAGTTTTCCTTAATCAAATTTAAACTTAATGTCATTAAATGAACCTAAAAATACATCATATTTAACGTAGCTTATTACGTACGAGTACGGCCCAATAATGAACTTGAATTTTATTTTTACGAAAACGTGAATCACTTGACTTATGTAATATTTAAAATATATTAACTACAATATAACAAATGCATATAACCTACCTATACTTTAGTTTGAAATGATCTTGTTCAAGTTTTATATAGTCAACTTACATCATGCATCGATCGATGTACAATATTCAAACCACCTATAGTTTTCGTTTTCTTTATAGAATTTATCAACCAACCAATCATCCCATTGATTTTCTAAGCTTTATAAAAAAACAAATCAATAAATACAAACTCAAAATCCAATATCTTCTATTAATCAAAACAAAATATCTTCAATATCGTATCTTTAATGTACCTATTAAATATAGAAACTGTAACTATAATTACACTAATTATAAGAATAGATTTGATTCCAACCAATTGATATATTTCTTCGGTAATTGATTTGTTTGCAGAAGAGGAAACAATAAATTTAAAATTTATAAAAAAATAAAGATATAGAGATTCCAACCAATTGCCTATATTTGCGTATGATTTCCTTATAATAAGCTTCAAATTGAACATTGAAAAAGATAGAGAGATTTTTTTTAATCTTTTACCGACACAAACTTAAATAAAACGAAGAGTTAAATGTAATTTTTTTTGTTACACTTCCCGGAAAAAAATGGTTACAACATAGGCTTTCATAATATATGGTCTTTTAACATATTAATGTTATGGATATTTAATAATTATCTTGACGAAAAACAAAGACTATTAATAATTTATTATTAATAAAATTATGAAATTATTTACAATTTGATGACTAATTCATCGCCCTTTTTTTATATGTTAAATTTTTCATAGAAGTTTAAAAATCATTTTATTTTCTTTAAACATATATAACTAATTTATAATCTTTTATGTCATACTAAGTCATAATATAATATTTTTTAATATTTTACATTAATAACCATTGTTTTTATATATCGTCTACAATTCTCTAATTACGTCTATTTGTTCAATTTTTTATATGATATCGAATATTCATCGTAAATAGATGGTTTAAGATGCCAAAAAAATATTTACTTGGTGAATATAATATATCAAATATTACAAATATATTATTTAGTTAAATAAATAACCAAAAACGGAAAATTCAAATCCGCACTGGCGCGCGGATAGAGTCTAGTTCCTTTATTAATCTCAAAGTCGATATAGATTTCTTCTTTTTTAATATATAAGATGTGCGTACGAATTTATTTATTGTTAAAGGGAAGTTATAGTTAGCCGCTGGTTGGTTCGACACCCCATAAATTTACTTTGTATTATTGTACTCATTATCCGTATAAAGGAGGACCATTGTTTTATTTGCACGTGTTTATGTAATGTATGTATCGTCACTCCACACCAAGTATATAATCGATAGTAGTCTCTGATTATGTTGGAGTTGTATTACTAGACTAATGTTACTTCTACGTTACACCAATTTAAACCCCAAAACAACAAAACGACCCTTGTGTAACACAAATTCACTGTTGTTGTATCTCACTTGCGATTTTCCAGCAATGATATGAGGCGGTTTTGGATATTGCAATAATTAAAAGTTCTGAATACAACCAGAACATTAACTCACACTCACCCACAGAAAAAAACGATACGTACTTCCATTTTCTACTACAAAACTTGGTATTACATAAAATTGAGGTTTATTGAATACAATAGACATTAATGAGTGGCTTACAAGTTACAAGTATGAACCAGCCATGTAACAGAATTCATCTGAACAAATGTGACAAGTTTTTTTATTTTCTTCAGGTCTATGGATGGTCATCCTTTTTTGTAATTAAAATGAAATATAAGCATTTCTTGATAGTTACTACTCTCTACGTTTCTAAATAAGTCTTATTTTGACATTTTTCACACATATTAAGAAAGTGGCAAAAATATATGTAATTTGTTATTAATTATACTTCTCTAACCAATAGTATTTGAGGTCAATAAAATTATTTATAAAATCAATGCAGTTTTCAATTAATTTTCAGTTGAAAGTAAATATAATTTACATTTAAATTATAAAACGACATTTTTTTGTAACAAGAAAAAAATTTAAAATGACACTTATTATGAAACAAATGAAATATATGATAGGTTATATTCGTCTCTGTAGTTCTGGAACTAAAACCAAACTATCTCCTTGAAAGATTTTCCTATTTCCCAAACGCCAGCTTGATTGCAAAGCTCAAATTAAACTTACAGTCTGGCGTGTTAGGTGATGATCGCTTGTAGGAGTATATATTATGTCCATTACTCCATTCCACGTGCACCAAACTAGAACTATAACCAAAACTCATTACGTTTCGGTACGGTAAAATTATTACTTGATATTTTGTTTGAATTAGCCTGATTTCAGATAAGAAGGAATCAACATAGAATTATTTAAATAAGACAAAATATAATATGTGTATATGGGATATTTGTCACTTTTAAATGATTAATTTGCTAAAATAGAATTAGTTGATTCAATTCGGTTACACTAAATTCATGTTCGATTTTGTTTTCAGATATACCTAAATAGTATCTTTCAATTCATTTGACATCATCAATTTTAGGAGAATAACCGAGAAAATATATTTTTGGTTTTTTTTATTTAAGTTCTAATGGTTGTCCCTATAAAGTTGAACAAAATATATTGTTTGTTTGCACACAAAAAAAAAACACACAAAAAAAAACATAAAACGAAAAATGACTTTTGCGAGTTTTTGTACCACGCCGTGTAACTTTTGAACTGTTATTACGGAAGTCATTGACATCCGTTAAAAGGAACATAACTGACACACATCTCGTATCTTGAATTTTTTTTCTTTGCATGTTATAGAAAAATGAGAAGAAGATTCCGAACTGATGAGCTGAAGTAGGATAAAAGGTATTAACTCGTTAATCATTTGCACCATAAATGACGTTTCTCTGGTTACAATTGGAAATCAAGAAGAAAAAGGAAATATTATTTGGTAAATGAGTGAAATAAAAATATAAACACATAGAAATGGGGTAGCCAGAGAGAGAGAGAGCGTTGAGTGATGTGAAGCTTGAGCCTTTGCATTAACTCCTCTCAACGCTCTGTTTCTCCTTTATATCCCACTTTCCTTCTTTCCCTTTGTCACCTCCAAATCTCACAGGCAAAACACTTAACCATGTCGCCTCCCAAAATGCCTGATCTCTCGACCTCCACGAAGCACAAATATGTTAAACTCGGTTACCAATACCTAGTCAACAACTTCCTCACCCTTCTTCTGATTCCAATCCTAGCATACACCGCCCTTGAGCTTTTCCGAATGGGTCCTGAAGAGATCCTCAACCACTTGAACTCACTCAACTTCAATCTCCTTCACATCCTATGTTCCTCTTTCCTCATCATATTCGTTTCAACCGTTTACTTCATGTCCAAGCCACGCACCATCTACCTTGTTGACTACTCTTGCTTCAAACCTCCCGTCACTTGCCGTGTCCCGTTCGCTACGTTCATGGAACACTCTCGTCTCAACCTCATAGACAGTCCAAAGAGCGTTGAGTTCCAAATGAGAATCCTCGAACGATCTGGCCTCGGAGAAGAAACTTGTCTCCCTCCAGCTATTCACTACATCCCTCCAACTCCAACGATGGATGCCGCTAGAAGCGAAGCAGAGTTGGTTATCTTCACTGCCATGGACGATCTCTTCAAGAAAACAGGTCTTAAACCTAAAGACATCGACATACTCATTGTTAACTGCTCTCTTTTCTCACCAACGCCTTCTCTCTCGGCCATGATAATCAACAAGTACAAGCTCAGGAGTAACATCAAGAGCCTTAACCTCTCCGGGATGGGATGCAGCGCTAGTCTTATCTCTGTTGATGTAGCACGTGACTTGTTACAAGTTCATCCTAACTCCAACGCTGTGATAGTTAGCACTGAGATCATTACTCCTAATTACTACCAGGGCAAAGAGAGAGCTATGTTGCTCCCAAACTGCCTTTTCCGCATGGGAGCAGCGGCTATTCTTCTCTCTAACCGCAGATCAGACAGGTGGAGAGCTAAGTATAAGCTCTGTCACCTTGTCAGGACCCACCGGGGTGCGGAAGACAAGTCGTACTATTGCGTTTACGAGCAGGAAGACGATGAAAGTCACGTCGGAATCAACTTGAATAAAGATCTCATGGCCATTGCTGGAGAAGCCTTGAAGTCTAACATCACCACCATAGGTAACTCAAAATCCTTATTACAATATGCTTTGATTACATGATTTTCTTTTCATTCCTAATGATATACTCCCTTGCACCATGATTAACCCGGGGTTCTTAGAGTGAGGTTCTTAACAGAAGTTAAGAAACTGTTTCTTAATTTTTAACTAAAAAAGCTAAGAACCAGTTCTTAAATAAAGACTTTAAAAACCCCATCCTAAGAACCCCGGTTTAATCATACTCTTAGTTGCAGGATACTTTTACAAGATTTCTATTATTTTCAAATGTAAAATATTTTAAACATGTTAATTTTAACTTTATATTTTACAATCATTTTTATAAAATAGTTAAATAATTTTTTATTTTTAAAAAAAATTCTCTTGAAAAAAAAACAATTTATTTTTTAGTTTTACTCATAACAGCATACATTATAAACCGATGGAGTATCATTAACTATAAGAGCTGGATTGGGCCAACACTTAGTGCATTTAATTCACATCTTTAGGAATAAATATTTTCAGTTTTTCAAGAAAAAAAAATATTTGTGCAAAACGCAAACATAAAATGGAACAAATTCTGCTTTAAAATGTTTAAGAGTTCATATGAAATATATATATACACCTGCTGGACTCTGACACAAACACAGTGGTCACTCATCAGGACCAAAAAACACAGTTGCAGCTTAGTTTATATCGTAAATTTTAAATTGTTGTATAATATTTTCTAAGAGTTGATAACTTTATATCACTTTTTTTTTTAACACCAACTTTATATCACTATGATCATGTTTTTCTTCTTCTTGAATTAACACAAGTACTGGATTGAATAGGTCCTTTGGTCCTACCGGCATCCGAACAGCTGCTCTTCCTCACGTCTCTCATCGGACGTAAAATCTATAATGCAAAGTGGAAGCCGTACATACCAGATTTCAAGATGGCTTTGGAACATTTCTGCATCCACGCTGGAGGTAGAGCGGTGATCGACGAGCTGCAGAAGAGCCTGCAGCTATCGGCAGAGCACGTGGAAGCCTCGAGAATGACGTTGCATAGGTTTGGTAACACATCCTCGTCTTCGTTGTGGTATGAGCTTAGCTACATCGAGGCTAAAGGGAAGATGAAGAGAGGCGACAGGGTTTGGCAGATCGCGTTCGGGAGTGGATTCAAGTGTAACTCAGCCGTGTGGAAATCTAACCGTACGATCAAGACACCAACGGAGGGACCATGGTCGGATTGTATCGACCGATACCCTGTCTTTATCCCTGAAGTTGTCAAACTATGAGCATGCCTCTCTCTCTTTTCGGTGATACGTTTCAATAAGGTTGGAATATGATAGAGAAAAGTGAAAAGACGATACGAATACCATAAAAATGTTCATATCTGCGTATACTTTCACATCTCTATTTTTTCATTTGAAGTATTTATTTTTCTTATTTCTTTTTAGATTCTCGTGATGTGTTATTTGTGATGTATCAAATGCTACTTTTCTCCTCTTTTTTAGAAATTTGGAATAATACTTCTCTTTCTCTTAACATTGCCTTGAATGTGCTTATATACCTGAGGCCTGAGCTAACAAAAGAAAAATGAACAGAACAGAGCAAGCAAAAGAAAAATAAAAGTTTTTGGGTTTGACCAATAAAAGCTATGTAATCAATAGTATTAGGTAATAGGGGGGAGTTCAATAGGGGCCAGGCCATGTGGTTGTACAGTTGATAGACTTGACAGCCTACTAAAATCCAATTTAACTTTGTGCACGGAAATTCTGGTGAGAACCTTAAAGTGGTGAATCGTTTTCTTTAGTTTTAATTTCTGTCTGGTTTTTATATACCTTTTGATCGTACAAATAGTCAAATACGTAATTGGTTACACGAATGGCACGGGTTAAACAAGTTTACTAAAAATATTTAGCACATTCATTTTTTTTTTTTAATTTAGCACATTCATATTTAACGTCTTAAATTAAAAACACAGAAGCAAACAAGTCTACAGACCCATCTTCATTTTCTTGTATGACTAGGAAATTCCGACCGTTTATTATGCATTTGCTAAACCAGTATTATTAAGAATTGATATGTCTATGTAGGTATGTCTATGGACTGACCTGAAAAGTTTTACAATCACAAAAATAGGAGTTAGAATAGAAATTTAAAAACCTGAGTGTTGTAGCAAAAGATCTACAAGATTACGTCAATATGCGACGAAGATATTGTTTAGACCATAAATTAGCTCGTTTCCTATCTAACTCTATTCAAATTTATTTTATGAGAGGTACTATAGTGTCTCGACACATGTGTGTGTTTTTGAATTCTCCTCACTTCAAGTCTTCAATGTGTATTTGGCGGACCAATCAGTCACGATGCACACATATTTTTAGTGCATTCCGGAACAGACCTAACATGCATTGTCATCCCTAGAAATAAATGAATGAGACTTGTGGAAGTGGTAAGAGAGATGCGTTGTCAGTCTCGCCATAATTGGATTGGGAAAGATAACTGCAATATAACACTGGCCATTCTTTTATTTCGGCAATAACTGAATATGCAAACAATATGTTGGTTATAGGTGAAACTGTAGTCTATTCATGTGGTTAGTTGTTGCCTCTACTCTCTTCCCAATGCTATATTTTACCCACACCTCTGTATTCTTAAAGTCGTTAGATTCTTTGCTGTTTTATCCACACCTCTCCATCCTTACACATCCCAATTTTTACCCCTGATAAAATCTGGGAATCGGTATATAGTGCGTAATATGGAAGGTATAATTCAAAAATCTAACGGTGAAGTTTTTTCAAAGAACTAAGAAAAAATTAAAGAGGAACAAATTGTTAATGAGAGAAGTTAATGAGAGTTTCCTGTCCTACCAACATCTTTGGTTTTACGCCTTAAAACAAATCCACCAAATAAGAAATCAAACTAGACCCTGATCCGCGCGCCAGCGCGGATATGAATTTTCAGTTTTTAATTATTTATTTTATTAAATGATGTATTTGTAATATTCGTTCATATTATAGTCATTAAGTAAATATTTTTTTTTGCATCGTAAACTATCTATTTTTTTATGAATGTGTGATATCATATAAAAAATATAAAAAATGAGTATAGAGTTAATTAGATAATTTTAAAAACAGAAAATTTTTTTTCGTGTGCGATATCATATAAATAACGATCCGCCCAGTTAACAAAAATCATGATTATTTTATGTGTAATTTTTTTATTTTGACCATTTCTTTAAAACTATATTAAATTTTACATATTTTAATTAGAATATTTTTAATATCTTTACCTTTTTATTTGAAATGCAACTCAATATTTTTTTAACAATTATAACAAAATATTTAAAAAATATTTTTAGAATTTGTTTGAAAAATATGAAAATTACATTTTAAATTAAAATTATCCTAAAATATGATAAGTTTTGATGTAAACGAAAACTCAAATTATGTCAAAAATAATGATATTCAATGATAATAACAATTTTAATTGACTATTTTTTAAAAAATACATTTACAAAAATATTGTTTGAAAGAAAATTCATTTATCTTTCAAATATAAAATGAAAATATTATAATTAAATAATTAAAAATATAAATAAAAACCATAAATTTAGCAAATGACAACGGAGTTATATTATGCTAAAATTTTCTTTCTAACAATTTATCAAAAGATAAATGAGTTATGAGCAAATAATACCATATAATTTTTAAAAACATAGCCATTCTTAAATATTTTTTGAATAAATAATTATTTTTAAATTTAATCAACTGAAAATAATATCCGTACAATTGTGTGAGTCAAATTCTAGTTTTATTGATGCATGTTATATATTAGTGCTGCATGTTTTAGGTAACATTTTAATGATGCATGTTTTTAAAAATCTCTATTATTAAAATTATGCTCGTAAGGATAACTCATGAGTTATGAGCAAATAATACCATATAATTTTTAAAAACATAGCCATTGTTAAATATTTTTTGAATAAATAATTATTTTTAAATTTAATCAACTGAAAATAATATCCGTACAATTGTGTGAGTCAAATTCTAGTTTTATTGATGCATGTTATATATTAGTGCTGCATGTTTTAGGTAACATTTTAATGATGCATGTTTTTAAAAATCCCCATTATTAAAATTATGCTCGTAAGGATAACTCATAAGTTTTTTTGGTTAATTAAATGATATTATGTCCAAATTTATTTAAGGATATTTCATTAAGGTAACTGAAAAAGACAAACAATAAAATTGAAAGTTTGAATTCATTTAAACATATTTCATTAATATAACTGAAAAGACAATTAATAAATTAGTCAGTTTTATTCGTTTTAGAATATTTCATAAATGCAACTGAAAAAGACAAGAAAAAAAAAAGAGTTTAATTAATGAAGTAAGAACATTTTAAAATGAGTACTTCTCTTTTAATAATATAGATATACCACTCGAAAATGCGTTAATGAGAGAAGTTAATGAGAGTTTCCTGTCAACATCTTTGGTATTACGCCCTAAAACAAATCCACCAAATAAGAAATCAAATATACCACTCGAAAATGCGTTATGAATGAAGATTTTCTACAAGAATACATTAGGGTTAACCATATCTCAAGCAGTGGCGGATCTAGAAGTTTTATTAGTCGGGGGCACTTTAATAACTAACTCGTTTAGATAAAATAAATTATAACTACATAAAATCATGAATCAAGACATGTCGAAATTTTTTTAAAAATCAAAATTAATTTTATTTTGTTTTGATTGGGCTTTTTAAAACTAAACTTATCTTTCTTTTTAGAATGGACTACGTGAGATTTATGGTCATAAAATAATGGTGTTTTAGATTATTACTTCTTTTGTGATCTTATATACATACATAACTATATTTAATTAAACATATAATTTTTTTAAGTAATAGGGGGCACGTGCCCCCGTAGTGAACTATGTACGTCCGCCCCTGATCTCCGCTATGATTGGTTTAACGAACATGAACAGTAAATCACCACCGTGGCTCTCACCGATGAGTTGTAGACGAACTGTCTTAATTACTACAAATCTTGAGTATAAATTATGTTCAGTCGTCCTAGATTTGTGGAGTGAAACAAACAGAAACTGCAAGCAGAGTTTCCTACCATTTAAATTTGGATGAATAATAATCATTTTCTCGTAACAACTAAAATTAACGGTCGAACCAAAGTGAGTTCTCCAACTTTTGCAAGGAAATGGTACGTGTTTTTCGGGTTAAAGTATGTGCCTCCAATCCCCTATATATTAAAGGAGAAACATTTTTAAAACTTACCTTAAAAGTTTATTGGCAAGGAATGTGACGTGATGACGTGGCTTCACGAGAAGCTTTTATTTAGTAAAATGCTTAGGTGTCACGCAGAGAACGTTTCTCACTAAAACTGTGAATTTAATGCGTTCACACTAACATTCCTTTAAAAGAACTTTATACCATCTATACTTTTCTCGACGAATACTTTTATGTGATAAACCTTCAGCTTCAAGTTCGATTAGTTGATTTATCAATCCTCTCAATATAATCATAGCATCAATAAAGATTCATTATTCCTCTATACGTTTATGTTAAAAACGGTAACCCATCTGATCTATCGCCTTTAAGTCGATAGATCCGTAGAGACGACAAAGCGATGAAACTTTAGTACGATGCCAAGTGTTAATGAAAGAACCCTTTTCTCCATACCTACTTTCATGCATTTAGCAGAGCACTCACGTTCTTGAGAACCGTCTCTCATTGCTGAAAGAGAACGTTAAAAATCTATTTCTAGATAAATGTGTTGTATTCGGTTTTGTTACTGCTAGAGGAGGTAATCTCTGTTTCGAGGAGACTGAATCACTGTAAATCGTCTCGGCTTAGTGTATTAGTCTTCTAGAGCAAGAAATATAAGCATGCGAGTGTCACCACCTTCACCGCCGTGAGAGCTCTGCATTAGACGACCTTGAATATGAGAAGAAACTTCTAGGAACAAACCACCAGCAAGTCTCACGTGATGGTCGCATCGGGAACAACCTTTACAATTTAGAGGGTCAAATAACCTTCAATTTATTTTACTATGCAACTATGTTTTCTGAATTTAAAAGAGCTATATTTTTTTTTCCTTTCACGCAGCTATTGTTTTGCTTATAATATGTTATTGATCCACCTTTTTTGATTTTACGTGTTAAACCCCTAAGTCCATAACTACTACAACGTGATAGGCGAAATATAAAAAATTATTTTTCAAAGGTTCTTCTCAAACTTACAAACACCATATATTAAATTTTAATATTAGTGAACTCATTATAAAAAGTCTTTGGCTTCGCCTCTAATAACAATCATACCTTTAGTTCTATCTAACTAAGTATACTTTATGTTATACATAATCATAATATATAATTTCAACATTAATATAGACATCTTATCCCGCGCAAAGCGCGGGTTACTATCTAGTCTATCTTGTTAAAGTAGAAATATTTTAATCTTTTGTTTGACAACTTAGATAGTAGTTAAAAAAATAGTGTTGTTAGGAAACATGAATACCAGTAAGTTAGGAAAAAAAGTAATGTACTTATTCTATTAAAAAAATTGGAAGTCTATTACATTATATTAAAAAATATTGGGCTTATGTTACTTGATATACATATTCAAATCAAAATAATAATTTAAAATTGATTTCTATCGAAAATTCATTCAAAAATATACATATATTCAAATTTGATTTTTACTAACATATTTTCCAATAACCATTATAAAAATGTTTTCAATATCTGTAAGAAAAATACAACACAAAGCCCAATTTCAAACACCAACTTAAATTATGGTTTTTATATTTCACATTGAAATTTAAAAATATAATATTTGTGATTATTTATATGATTGTACGTATAAAATATTATTAATTATAAGATTACTTATTTGATGGTACGTATAAAACACGATTAATTATATGATAACACATATTTTTGTAACCTATGATGACACATATATGATATATAATAGTGATTAGGGGTGGGCGTTCGGGTTCGTTTTCGGGTCTGTTTGGGATTTCGTGTTCGGTTCAGATCTTTGAGGATTCGGTTCGAATTTGGATAACCAATTTAAATTATTTTAAAAAATTTAAAATTTATTATATGCTTTAATTTTTTAAAAAATCTATAAACAATAGAATATATTACATATAAATTTGAATAACATATGTCAGAGTACTTAACTTAACATATAAATTGGTTTGGTTTAATTATTTGGATAGATAATTAATAATTATTTAAGTATTTTTGGAGTACTAAGTATATTTTAACTATTTTAGATATTTACGTTTGATTATTTGTATATATTTTCAAGTATTTAAACGAACTTAAAAGTATCATATATATTCTGGATGTTTTTATATATATTAAATCTAAAAATAATTAATATATACGTATATAAATTTATTTTGGATACCAAAATACTTATGTTCGGATCGGATTAGGTTTCAGTTTTTCAAATACTAAAATTTTGAACAATTCGGATATTTAATTAATTTGGCTTCGAATTTGTACTACTTATTCGATTGGGATCAGTTCGGTTCTTCGAATTTGATTTTTGTGTTCAACTTTAAATAGTGACATAAAAAACAAATAGCATCATATTTTTTAAAATGCAGGAAGGCGCAGATCAAAATGTTAGAATTTATAATTACAGTTTGTTTCGAGAACTCCTTTAACAATATCAGCCCATATATCTTTGGGCTAGATACCAAACCCCATTTAAACCTGTTTGATTTATCACATTAAGGCCACAAATTCTCTGTGGTCATTGGTAAATATGTATTTTGTGGTCTATCGAATGCCATCCCTATCATTTTAGCTTCCTAGAAATACTTTTTTTTTTTTTTTTTTTTTTCCTAGAAAGACTTTGATTGCTCTTTATATTGATTTGTGGATTTTACTACAAACAATTATACTATTCTACGAAGATCCACATCTGATAATTTCACACGAACTATATATATTAAACTGTTCCATAAAAAATCACATCTAAAACTTGTACTTGAATTACGCCATTTTTTTAAAAAATAACATTATTTTCACCTATATAAAATAGTTATAGATCTCATTGACAGATTTCCTGATATAGAATCATAATTGTTTCTTAAATCAAATCGGTGGACAAAGACCAAAGAAAAGCAAACCATATATTGTTTATGGACTCGCCAAGATTTTCCCAACTATTTTGTAATTTTTCCCTTGGCTATACGTGAGTCAGTGACAGAAATACTTGGTCACAAAAATTTGTAGCCATGATCGTGGCTAATTTCTAGTGTAAATTGTATGGGATGTTATAACCGCAGAGTCTTCCAAAAATATCACACATGTTCAAAGGTACGTGTATGGTTCTAGTGCTCAAAGCTAGTTACTAATTTTGAATGAGGTATCTTTAACTTTATCTTTACTGACCAAAAAATGGGGTCTTTTTGGTATTTGTTATTTCTTTCTTTTTTGGTAAAGGTGTAGTTTTTCTTAACTTAACAATAAAAAGTTTTTATTTGCAAGTGTTCCAAAGAACTATCTATTTTGCATATTAATATTTTACTAGGATAACACATGCGCTTTGCGCAAGGTGAATTTATATGAAAATTATTTAAGAAATATCGTATGGAAAAATAAAATATTCTTGATCGTATTAATATTTTTGGCCCTTAAACAATTTTTTTTTTAAATTTTTTTGTTAATTACATAATTTGTTTACTAATGAGCTGATTTCATTTTTAAAAATATTTTAGGTCAAAATATTTAGGCCGAAAAATCTCAGATCTACTATTTAGTTACAATGAAACTATGTCAGTTTGGTTTTATATCATGATTTAGCAATTTTAAAGTTAATTATGGCTATGAGAAGTTTACGTTCACGTGCCAATCCTATATATCTTCAATATTTTTCTCATTTTTGCTGTTTTTTTTAATTTTTGTTATTACTCGATATAAATATTAATTTTTGAGTTTATTCACATTTTGTTATTTTGTTTTGGTCTGAGATTTAAAATTATTAAATAGATACATACTTAGGTTAAGATCCACGTCTTGTGCCGAAGGAATATTTTATATTTATTACTTATTTTATGTTTTTCTGCATATTATGAAATAATAAAATAATAATTATATATTAAATAACTAATAAATCAGTTACTATTATGTAATAAATTGGTGTGCGCATATAAATCAAACGATCGCTCTTGTTTATTCGCAATCATTTTAGGATAAATAAATCAAAATAATCAATCTTATCTATCGTATATGATATTAACATAGATATATATTATACTTTTAATATGTATATTTATTAAATAAAGTTTCTACTCATATAATTTTATGATTATTTGCATATTTGTGTAACAAAATTTTACAGCAACGATTTGTTTTAATGTGGAATGTTTAGTGGTTTCAATAATTTATAATCATTTAAAAAAAAAACAATGAAGATTCCAAAATTAAAATATTAACTTTTCAATATATGTTCAACGCATATATCAAAATATAAGTATGTATTTTCATATGATGTATAGTTTAGTTTAAACGATATGAAATATATATATACATGTATATAATATATTAACATAAACACCTATTAAAATAAAATTATTCATTCATATAATTTTATAATCATTGTATCTTATTATAGAAAAAATTTTAAACCTTGATCACAAAAGTTTACGTGAGACTTTTAACAGTTTTAGTAATTTATACCCGTTTTGAAAAATTAAAAATACAACATATATAAAAAAATCTAAAATTTTATTATATGATCAATGTAATTGTGTAATTTATTTTAATAATAAATAATTAAACAAAAATGATATAAAATATACATATTGTTAGCAAATATTTATTATCTAAAATCATTAATTGCTATATATATTTTAATCACATTAGATAATTTTGTAGGTTTTAATTAATGAAAGAATATATAATAATTTTAATTTGATAAATGAATGGTGCATAATAGACATACTATATAATATAACATTTCCTCGCAATTTAATTTTGGACTAACAAAATCTCAATTGATTTTCAGGCCGCCCATAAGCAAAATTAGTATTGCAATTACGTGACAACTTTGCATGATACTTTTTTTAATTAGTAGAAACTATATGTTATAATTTTTTTAAATATTTTTCTATTAATATACAGGGGATAAGTGACAGTGTCTCGTGTATAGTAACTTTTCATTAATTTTTTTTGTAGTTAAAGAATATTTACAACCCGGCCGAAATCTTTCCTACCAGAAAAGAATGAAATAACAAAAACCACAAAAAGTCTTCAATAAACAAAACTGAATAAGAGAAAGGAAAAAATTGAGGGAAAGCGACAAAATGGACCACACAAGAAATCCATTGGATAAAGAATCAGACCAATCAAAACACTATTACAAGGATCATCTTCAGAACTCAACCAATTAAAATCCAGATAAGGCAAAGGTGGGTCCCAATTGAAGACATAAACACCCAAAAAGTGCATTAAAATACTTCAAAATCCACTGACAAATGAGAACGCACTACATGCGGGGCATGTCCTCTCAGTCTCAAACACTCATTGCCCAATACTATACCCTAGGAGTACACACTATATCTAACTTTTTGAAGAGAGCAATAATTTGAAGAAAATATTCAATTATTGAAGTTGAACCCCCTCGTGCTCTCTCATTTCTCGAGCTTGTGAAAAAGATGAAAAATTTGGCGAATGCTGTTGGAGCCAAGACGGCGAGGGCTTGCGACAGCTGCGTGAAGAAGCGGGCACGGTGGTACTGCGCCGCTGACGATGCTTTTCTATGCCAGTCTTGCGACACTTTGGTCCACTCAGCGAACCCTCTCGCTCGCCGGCACGAGAGGGTTCGTTTGAAGTCGGCCAGCCCCGTGGCCACAAAGTATAGCAGCCACAACCACTCAGCTTCTTCTCCACCGCTTGAAGCTGCAACGTGGCATCAAGGGTTCACTCGTAAACCTCGGACTCCACGTGGGTCTGGTAAGAAAAACAATTTGTCGATATTTCATGATTTGGTTCCGGAGATTAGTGCAGAGGATCAGACGGACAGCTACGAGATCGAAGAGCTGCTGATCTGTCAAGTGCCGGTTCTTGATCCCATGGTGGCTGAGCAGTTCTTAAACGATGTCATTGAGCCAAAGATCGAGTTTCCTATGATTACAATCGATGATCAAGAGGACGAAGACAACGCTGAAAGTTGTCTGAATGGTTTTTTCCCGACCGACATGGAGCTTGAGGAGTTCGCTGCTGACGTGGAGATTCTACTCGGTCGCGGGTTAGACGTCACAGAGTCCTATGCGATGGAGGAGCTAGGGTTGTCTAATACAGAGATGTTTAAAATCGAAAAAGACGAGATTGAAGAAGAGGAAGGAGAAGAAACAAAAGCCATGAACATGGGAATAGGCTGCGGTGAGGATCGGGGCGATGGGGATGGAACTGTGGCGTTTGAGCTGAGGTTTGATCACGACTCGCACAACACATACGAAGAAGAGGCGATAAAGAATGTTGAATGTATTAAGGTGAAGGAGGAAGAGCAAAAGAATGTTCTAATGCTGAGTTTAAACTACGAGTCGGTGATATCAACTTGGGGAGGCCAAGGTCAACCGTGGATGTCAGGAGAGCCACCAGAACGAGACATAGACATCAGTGACAAGCCAGTTGTTTCCATGGTATGTTATAGAAACTCAATTCTTTGTAAATCAAAGTGAGTTTTCTTTATATTTCAAATGAATATATTAGTCCGGGGTGCTTATATATTACTTTAATTAGGTTCAAGTTAGATGTGGTAACCTAACAACATGGCCTGGAAATATTGAAGGATCGAAATAATTAAGTAAATTAAAAAAATAATTTAGAGGTTTATGTTCATATATATTAACTCAAAACATTTGGGAACTCAAGGGTAATGTTTCATTTGGCTAACAAAGTTGAGTTGAAAATGTGTTTCCCAGGAAATAAATGGAGGAGAAAGTCATCATAAGCATTACGTTGGTGGATGTTTACCATCAAGTGGGTTTGGGGATGGAGGAAGAGAAGCTAGGGTTTCGAGGTACAGAGAGAAGAGGAGGACGAGATTGTTTTCAAAGAAGATAAGGTACGAGGTACGTAAACTGAATGCAGAGAAACGACCTCGAATGAAAGGAAGATTCGTTAAGAGAGCTTCACTTGCTCTATCTGCTGCAAGTTCACCATTGGGTGTGAATTACTGAATATCCTAGCTATTTGGCTATATCTCACTTTACCTTTTAAATTGAATGTTTTTGGTTGACTTTTTTCTTCTGCAACGACAGAAGTTTTTTTGCACTTAATTGTGCTTTGTGGGCTTGATATGTACATAGGGAACCAAATAATGTGACTTGTATGAATAGAGCTGATGTATATATTATCTGGTAATAAGAATGTGACAAGGCACTTCCATTGTTAAAATTATTTAGTTTAACCATGTTTATCTCTCAAAGCCGAAACTGGACGAACAAATTGTCTCAAATCATAACTGAGCCGATTTTCTTAAAATATGTAACTCACCACCACATTTACACTTATATGTAACAAAGGGAATGAGTTGCCTGACAAGCTACATTAAGCACAATGAACCAAGATATATGTCGTCCCTACCAACATATACATGTAACGTTTTTTATGTTGAGTCCAGTTCCATTTTAATCTCTAGCTAAGATTAAATTGACAACTAACTACCACACAAGCGTGTATTGCAGCAAACAACCTACCTATCAGCGCCTATACAAAATATCCTCATACATCATTATCGAGGAGCAATTATTGATTTAAATCTGTGGTACATAAGAAATGTTACTTTTGGTGGCGCTTAACATTTTGGTAAGATGGGTTACTTCAAAGATTTTTTTTTTTTGGAAAAGCTAACGTATGATTATCTAAAGTTACAGGTTAGGAAAGTATGAGTTATACATCGAAGATACTTTCAAAGATAAGAGAAATCTTTTCGTTTTTGTTTCTATTTCTATAAAATGATGAAAAAGGTTCATTTCATAAAAAGACAGGACACAACTAAAAGATGTAGAAGTCACATCGTCGGATGTTGTTGTGTAGCTAAGAGTTGGGTCCGCATGAAGGAGCCTAGAGAGGCATTGGCTTTGTAACTTATATCACATTCAACCTTCGATTTGCCGCTTTTCTGTTACAGTTACTGGATAGTAGATAAAATGTGTACGTATTATGAAAAGTATTATTGGACAATATAATATTTATAAAGAACTATTTGGCAAAAATTTTAATATTAAAAGCATCTTCAAATTATCATACTTAGGTGTTATTATTCTTCAAAAACACTAATGTAAAACCTAATTAATCTTAATTGTGACTTAAAGCTCGTTATATCAATAAAGGTTTGAATTCTGTTCGGTATAATAATCTTATTCTAGGTCAAAATAAGAATTTTTTTTTCTTGAACGTTATAACTATGGATCTAAAAGCTTGTAAATTAATTTAATTACAGTCATAAATAAGAAACCCTAATATGGGTTTTCCTCAATCGAATATCTTTATAGTTTTCTTGCTTTTTTGAAGTACTACTTCTCGGTTATCCAGTTATCCTCAAGAAAAGGCTTCTTAATTAATTTATTTATCCGAGAAAGAAAAGGCTTCTTAATTAATTAAGAAGTGTCTTGCTAAAGAATGTTTAAAGGAGGTATAGTAAAAATCATATGCTGTAACAAGAAATCAGCAAGATAAGAGAAATTTATAAAAAATATATATATATCAAATTTGTTATAGATATGATCAAAAGTCATGAATCTATTCTACCACCAAAAATGTACTCACAGAAACATGAAATTAATCAAATATCAAAGTATACGGTATACCAATGACTCTCAATGTGGACATTCTTAAACAAAACCACCAAAACTTGCAAGTTGATCAATATCTCGAATACAAACACAAGAAAGAATCATATGATATGATTTTAATATATTTACGCTGTGTAAACGTAACGTTTGGTTTGATGGTGTCTTAAGCTTATGAGATTAAATGTTCAAATATTATTTATTAAAAGACTCTAAGATTTTGAAATAGTTTTGGCCAAAATCAGTGTTTTTAAAACCGGACCGGAAGCTGAACCGAAAATATTTTGGGTCACGTTTTAATAGGGTTCGACCGGGGTAAATCTGGTTCAATAATATAGTTTAATATTTTTTAGTATGTAAATATAAAAGTAATATTATTAAACATGATGCATAGTTAAAATATAAATCAATTTTGAACATAAAATATTATAAATATAAATTAGTTTCTTGTTTATATGAATGGTTTATAGATTTTTTATAGTTTTAGTGGTTTTTATTGGTTTAATAACTTTGAAATATAATCCGGCTATGTGGCCGGTTCATGGTCGAACCAATTACTAGATCAACCCGGCTATATAACCGGTTCATGGTCGAATCCGGTCCAACCATCGGGTCGGTCCGGTTTTAAAAACACCGGCCAAAATAGATAATTTGTTCTCGACAAACGAAAAAGCTGTGAATCCCATCTTATTTGGACCAAATCAATAGAGAGATTTACAAAGATTGAAAGGGCAATTGGACCCACCAATTAAATTGAAGTTTTGGAATTTTATAATAATTTACTTCATATTAAGACAAGGGTGTCTCATGGCTGGCTGTGTGGGCTGGAAACTGAAGTGACATGTTTGTGGTCCTCTCATCTTTTAAAAAGTCCTTTCAAAATTTACAATCCATCTTAAAACAAAATGAGTAAATTCCATAACGTGAGGGACCGTCATTCTGATTGAACCCCGTTTGGCATCTCCCGTTTTATCCTATGATGTTTTCATAAGGACCCGTCCATAATATATTTACTTCTTCTTATAATCCATATGGCTTATAATCATTACTATACTATTAGACATTGGTAAGCGACTAGTGATGCTAAAATGAGATTATGTTGAAGTGTATATTCCTCATATTTTATAAAAAAATGTCATTATTTTAAATGCCATTCTATATGATTTTACACTTGCTATCTTTTATTATCCTTCAGAATGACTAATACTTTTTATTTAATTATTTTCATTTAATTAATTATAAATTAAATAAAGATATATTAATATATGTTATAAAAATCCATGCGAAAATGTCAAAATGACATCTTTTTAATTGAAGAGCGTATAAAATACAGACTTATGCCATATAACTCAATTTCATCCCAAAAAGTAATACATATATTTTAACGTCCCCATAGTTAATGGCTTTAGGCTCACTTATTCGGTCCGTAAATACTATGTGCGATCGATATCTTTATTTTTTTGGAAGTCTGAGATTTATTTACTTACTGTACAATTACCATATGATTTTTTCTTTGTTTTTGCCGATGGTATCGTGAATCGCTTTCCGATAAATTATACATTATTCCATTATTCTAGATGAAACACGTTTAATCATGAATTTTGTAAACAAGTGATTGAAAAGACATCTTGATTTTGAGTGTAACTAGTGACCAAAAAATGAAAAGTAATAATACATTTTTTACTGTTCTTAATTTGCTTTACCATTTACAAGGAATTATTTTTCCTTTGCATTCCTTCTTATTCTTTTTATTTTAGAGGAATATAGAACAAATTTGTTTCTCACTAAAATTGATAGGGAATCATTTTTCTTTTCATTCTTTTAATTTTATTCCTTTGCATTTTTTCCGTACTCATTATGATATAGATAAACAATCGGCTAATTTGTGAAATAACAAACAAAAAAGAGAAACTAATTTTTTAGAGAAAAGGCAGAGAGATAGGAAGAGAAGGAGAGAGTGTGTAATTTTAGTAAGATAATGAATTATTGTTTTTCTTGTTGGCTATCTCACCTACTAATTTCCCATAAACAAATCAGTTCTTTTAATTTTTCTTTTTGTCAGCTCAGTTCTTTTAAATATTCCTACATAGACATAAATTACAACTATATAAAGCCTAGTTGGATTATGCAACTTCTTCCACTAAGCCCGCGGCAACCTGCCCGAACTCCATAATAGTTTCCTACGTACGTGGGCTTACCAAAAGAATATTAAGACAAAACTTCATGGACCAGTGAGTAATAAATGGTCCGAAAATGAGTGATTGGAGGTAAATTTTAGCTTTTCACCCATAAATAAATCAAAGCCCAAAGGGACGTCGGCTCTCTTCATCTTGTATGATCAGGTGGATCATAGCCATTTTAGCTTTCCTATCTTACATTTTCTTTTACTAAAATTATAACCAAAGCAGCATTACTGCAGGTTCCAAAAAGGCTTTTAAAGGTTTTGGGTCCCACAAAAGTTGAAAACCCGGTTGCAAAAAGCTTGAATGAAGAAACGATCGTGGTGGGTTTTGTCAACTGTTCGCGGGCTCCACCGACACGTGACGACCTGCGATTGGTTTATTTTTTAATTGTTTTTTTTTTTTAAATCAGCCGAGAAAAAAAAAAAAATTAGAAACCCAAAAAAGGGTTTCACCGATAATGATGCTGTAAGGGATTTATTTCACTATGAATTGCTAGTTGTGTTTTTCTTCCTGACAGGTGGAAAGTTTGAAGAGACATGTAAGGATACCATGCTTTTAGATTAATCATCTAAAAATTATAGAGTTTGGTTAAATAAGAAAATACGAAACCTTAAAAAGAGTACATTCTGGAATAAGTCATCAGAGGACTGCATGACCTTGAGCTAGGCGCAGGCTGTAGGTGTCGATTTCACGGCAGAAAATATTAGGGTTAACTTTCTCAGAAAAATATATATTAGGGTTAATTCTTGTCTATGTAGTATATGGCCTTAAGTATTTATCAATTATCTGTACGGTTAAACCCTTTTTCAAAAAAAAAAAATTTATATTGCACGGTTACTTTGACATTGGGCACATCGCTCAATTCCATCTAAGGCATTGATCCACTCAGAGGAGTCACTATTTGCCCACACGCCTCGACCTAAAATATTGCTACAAGTATCACAGGTACATGTTCCCTTTTTTGGGTCTGCATGTCCCAGCAATACTCATGGAACATGGTTCTATGCGTATCATGTGTTATCTATGCTTGGTTTACTGCTACTGTAACCGATGCAGTGTTTTACTTTTTTGATAACGTAATTGATGCGATGTTCGACACTAGTTAACCTTTCTTCGTTACTGTCTCATCGAAGACTTTCTTTTCCCTTTTATCATATAGCTAATTTCTTAACGTTAAAGAGACAACTTTTACGTCATTTGGGGTTTCTTAGGTGGGTCTTTTAGTTAATTAGGATTAAAAAAGAAAAATTGGCAATTACCTTAAGCAATGACTCTTAATTAAGCGACAGAAGAGACGTTTCTTAAAGGACACGCGTCAGCTTGATATCATATGGGAAAAGAAAACGAAGGGAGAAAAAATCAGTTTCGAATCGACAAAGAAAATGGTCGGTTCCTTTCTTCGACGAAGCGAAGACAATCGTGGGTTGCTCTCCTTGACGACGAAGCAAATCAGCGGTGGTGGCTCTCCTCGACGACGATAAAAATCATCAAATGCTGCTCAGGCGAATCAAATTGTCGGTTCTTCTCCTCAATGAAGCGAAAAAATCGTGGATTCTTCTCCTCGACGACGAAGCAAATCGGCGGTGGTTCTCCTCGACAACGACGAAAATCGTCGGTTGCTGCTCAGTCCAATCGAAAGGCAAAACTATGTAATTTTTTTTTTGAATCCTCAATTGGCTTAGTCGAATTGAAAGGTTTAAGCATGTGTTAGATTGTGCTCTTTTTGTTCGTGTCACAAGTTTTGTAAGTTAATTCTGAGTTCTTCAATTGCAGATGGAAGTCCATTGAAGAGACAATCATAAATTCTCTGCAGAGAGAATCGATCTTTTATCCAAACTCAGGTTTGATCATCATGTCTATTACTTTATGTTCTTATTGGTTTAGTAGCTTCTCGTTAGGTTGTTTGGTGTCATGATGTAGATTCTTGAGAATGAAGAACGGTTTTGATCAATTTAAGGATGTTTGATAAATTCTATTTGATATGTTTCTGTCTTCTGTCTTAATTAGGATGGCTCAGGAGAGAAGAACGAAGTTCTTTAAACAAAAAAGGAGGAGAAGAGCAATACATGTAATACATTTCTCCTTTTTCTGTTCAATTGGTTAAAGTCTTTTGATTCTGGTTATGGTTGAATCTCGGTAATAAATGTTTTGGTTAGTGGTAGATAGTGGTTGTGTTAGGTAATAAATATAAGTTTTGTTTAGATAGAAATCGATGCTCTGGTTGTGATGTCAAAGTTGATTTGATAGGTTGTGATGAATGTGTTAGATATATGTCAAGTCTTTATGGTTGGTTACTCTTCTCTTCCATCTATTAAACATATCTCCTTCTTCTCTATCTTATCATCTTTAAACCATTGCTCTTCTCTTCCTTCTTCTCTTTCTACTCACCCTCTCTTCTTTGAAATTGCGGGTATGGATTCCAATCCATATATTAAGCACACTTATAATTTTGTTGAACTTCTTAATAGTCAACAAAATATTGTCTTTGGTTTAGGATAAGATAGTGTCGAACTATCTTTCTCACAAGTTCCTCTATTTGGCACTCAACGAAGTGAAGCTTCAAACTTTGGTGAAGAGCCTCCTGCAGAGCGTAGAGAACAAAGGACGTGGACGCCAACAGATGATGTAGTGCTCATCAGCTTGTGGTTAAACACGAGAAAATATCCTGTTGTAGGGAATGAGCAAAGATCTGGTGCTTTCTGGAAAAGAATTGCTGCATACTTTGCGGCAAGTCCGAAGATTGCAGGCAGTGAACACATGGAGGCCAATCACTGTAAGCAATGTTGACAAAAGATCAATGATCTTGTTAGCAAGTTTTGTGGAGCGTATGAAGCTGCAACCAGAGAGAGAAGTATCGATCAAAACGAGAATGATGTTCTCAAACTAGCTCATGAGATCCTCTTCAACAACCATAATAAGAAATTCACCCTTGAACATGATTGGAAGGATCTGCGCAATGACCAGAAATGGTGTGACATGTCCAGTTATAAAACCAAGAGAAGCTCTAAAAGGAGGAAGTGTGACGATGGTGCACAACATCAACCTCTCATGCCTCTGAAACCAATACTGCTGAAGATGATCAAGCAACCAATTGTTCTCTGGGTGTTAAGGCAGCAAAGGGGCATGATAAGAAGACGAAGGCAGAGGGCAAGGCGCTGTCTGAGTTTCAGAGTATGTGGAGCATCAAGATGGAGGATTTGGCTATGAAAGAAAGACTGTTGAAGATGAAGCTACTTGATAGTCTAATTGCAAGTCACGAACCGCTTGCTGAGTATGAAGAAGCTCTGAAGAAGAAGCTCATTAATGACTTGTTGTCTAATTAATGAGCTCTGAAGAAGCTCTGGTTGCACTTAAGTTTATGTTGTTTAAGTGAAAGTCTAATTAGTTAAAGTTCATGTCTAAGTCGAGGTCGTGAGTTGTTGTTTGTTGTATTTTAACTCTTTGTTTCTGATTCTTGTTATGGTTGAATCTAAATGCTTATGTTTGTCTTTCTTTTCTTCGTTAATGATGATATAAATGCTTATGGTATTGATAATGACTACTTTTTTTTGTGTTTGTGTTTCCTGTCTTTGTTATTGATGATATGCACGCGTTTCTTGTTCTCATCACTTGTTGCATGTCCTTACTTTCAGGCCAGATTGGAGCATTGGGAGTGGAAGAATCACGGACTAGCTTTTGATTCTTGTGGTCTTCTCGTGTGTGGTACTGAAGCGTCTGATTCTTGTGTCGTATTGTGTAGTCTTGTGCCGTATTGTGTAGTCTTTTGTAGTCTTGTGTCATATTGTGTAGTCTTGTGTATTCTTCTGTAGTATTGTGTAGTCTTGTCTTGTGTCACGGACTAGAACCAAGACTAGTAAAGAAACATTAAGTCATCATATCTCCTTCTGAAAAGAATCTCGAATGTTTAAGTCATTAAGTCATCGTCTCTCCTTCTCTTGTGTTACGTTGGAAACATTAAGTCATAAAGACTAGTAACTCACATCAACTCACATAAACTCACATAAAGACTAGTAACTCACATGTAACTCACATTAAGTAATCTTAAGAAGCAACCACATAAAGACTAGTAAATCATTAACGTTTCTTGTGTCACGAACTAGTGACTTGATTCTTATGTAAATCATTAAGAAGCAACCACACGTGAGAAAATGTGAGAAAATAAAACATAATGAGGCATCTTGTGTCACGGACTAGTAACCATTTTATCTCCTTCTCTATATAAAGTTTGTATTCACCAAACATTTCATTCACAAAGTCATCTTCTCTCCTTCTCCTTCCATTCTTCTCATGTTCACAAAGTAATCAAAAACAATTTCTACATTTTTATCACTTATTTTATTCACTAAGTAATCAAAAACAATTCCTACATTTTGATCACATATATGGCATCTTCTTCTCAAAACACTTTTGAGGGCAATGTTGATGAAAATTTTGATCAATATTTTGATCAACATTTTGATCAAACATTCGAGAATCTTTTCATCGATTATGGTGATCAAGAAGCTGAAAGGAAGACAAGGAAAAAAACGAGTTTTTATCGAAAGAAATCGTGAAGAAGACCATATACGTTTATGGAATGATAATTTCAGTGAAACATCGACATATCCTGAAAATCTATTCCGACGACGATTTAGAATGAATAATCCATTGTTCATGTGTATTGTTAATCGACTATCCAACGAAGTTCACTTCTTTCGACAAAAGAAAGATGGTCCCGGAAGGCTTGGTCTCTCTGCACTTCAAAAGTGTACAATAGCTATTCGTGTCTTGGCATATGGTACTGCGGCTGATACGGTTGACGAGTACCTTCGACTCGGTGAAACTACTATTCGGTCATGTGTGGATAATTTTATGGAAGGAATAATATATATATTCGGCGATGAGTATCTAAGAAAACCAACACCGGCTGATCCTACTTGATATTGAAGAGCATCGTGGATTTTCCGGGATGATAGGAAGCATCGATTGTATGAACTGAGAGTGGAAGAATTGTCCCATCATTTGGAAAAGTCAATATTCACGTGGTTCGGGAAAACCCACAATCGTTTTAGAGACGGTTGCTTCGTATGATCTATGGATATGGCATGCGTTTTTGGACCTCCATGTACCTTAAATGATATCAATGTTCTTGATCGCTCACATGTTTTTGATGACATAATAAAAGGTCAAACTCCGCAAGTCACTTTCTCTATCAATGGAAGAGAGTATCATTTGGCTTACTATCTCACCGACGGTATTTATCCGAAATGATAAATTTTTATCCAATTTATTCCAATACCACAAAGGCCGAAAGCGGTTTTATTTGCTCAACATCAAGAAGCTGTCCGAAAAGATGTCGAACATGCTTTTGGAGTCTTGCAAGCTCGCTTTGCCATTGTTAAAAATCCAGTACTTTTTGGGATAAAGTCAAAATTGGGAAGATTATGACAGCATGTATCATACTCCATAATATGATAGTAGAAGACGAACGAGATGGATACACTCAATTTGATGTTTCATAGTTCCAACAAGGAGAAGGCAACGGAAGTTCACATGTGGATCTCACGTATTCTACAAATATCCCTACAAATATCGCCAATATGATGGGTGTCCAATGTAGAATTCGTGATAAACAGATGCATCAACAAGTGAAAGTTGATTTGATTGAACATATATGGCGTAAATTTGGACGTGATAAAGACAACAACTGAGCTCGAGTGTTTCTTTTAAATTATTCTCGTTTATTTTACTAATCTTTGTTTTTATGTTTTTATTTTAAAATCTATGTTTAAAATGTTATCTTTTACTATGTTATATTTAATAAATAAAATTTATCTTTAATAAAGCAATGTTTAATAATTTTTTTTAAGAATTCTTAATTAAGAAACTACAATTGGAGCACAAAAATTAGGTGTCTCTTAGCTAAAGTTCATAACTAAAATTTATTACTTAAATAGTTATCAAGAGATGCTAATGGGGTTCCATGGGGAATCATGCTCTAAGTGTGTCCTACGCGAAGAAGAAAAAACCCAGGGTAGGTCCTTCGTCATGACAACCCTTAATCTTCTTCTTGACAAGCTTTCTTTTTTCTGTAGAGGTTTTGCCATTTTGGTTATTCAATTATTTAATAAACTGTTCTCTCTTTTGAAATTTTAGTGATTTATTGCTTTGGGCCATCAAAATATTTTCTAATGATAAACAGAAAATGGCCCCATTTAAGAAATACATACAAAGAAAGTGAGGTGAATATAAGGATTGTTTTGGACAATAATTAAGAGTTGAAAAGAAAATAAAAGAATAGAAGAAGCTAAAGTAACTAACTAATTGTGGAGGGGATCAGGGGAACTAGGGATCTTTCTATCAGAATCTTCAAACCGAGTGCTACTGTTGTTGTTTAGACCAAAAGATGATCCCTTGAAATACCTTTGAAAGAGCCGTTGAACATCATCGTCGTCCTTCTTGTTCTTGGAGACAAGAGTGTTTCTGTCTCTTCCGAGGTGGTTGTCTTCAGACAGTTCCCGGACTTGTCCTTCCCGGAAAAGCCAGACCTGGAACAGAAAGATGAGCAAGAGAGCCACAGAGAAAGTCAACAGAACATCTCGACAACCCATAAAGAAAAAGAAGACGAATAAGAAGAAGAAAGAGAATGTTTCGATGAGGAAAAGCGAATGTGAGAGATTTGTTTGTGATATGACTAGAAGGTCAGAGAGTTATATTTCAGAAAACTCCATCTCTCTCTCTTTCAGTGTGTTTGATGAGGTGGAGATTTGGAGCAGGGGGAGGGAAGATGAAGATGACGGGCGTGCTCTGTCGTTGGCTCATTTATAATAAGAGTGAGTGTCTGTCTCTCGTTATTTATCTCGCTGTTTTGTTCTTAAATGTTAAAATGAAATAGCTGTTTTATAGAAGTACATTCAAACGAAATACCTATATACGGTGTCTGTAGTTACAAAACGGAAAGTTTATATAAATAACCAACCTGTTTTAGGTAGGCAGTACGTATACATATAAGATTTTTCTCAAATTATGTTTTGGATTTACTAATTTGGGTATATTGTCACATGCATGTCCCTTGGATATATCCTCTGTTCATTCCTCGCTTAGTTAAGAATATGATCCAAATGTTATAATGTATAATTATTTATATAATAATGGAGTCGACGACAAATGTATGCATTGAAAAGATCATAATCATGAGTTGCATTCCCAAGATGGGTGCAAACTTTGTAGCGTTGGGAATTAAATGGATGCAATTTATTAGGCAGAAAAATTGATATTTTTAGCTACCCGACAGAGATGTAAAGAGGAAAATGTACAACAATAGAGGAACAGAGAAAACAAAAAGAAAAGTTTAAAACCTACGCTTCAGTGTGTCGGTGTGGTCAAAACTAAAGACGAGATCGGTGGAGGCGAACGAGCAATGTTGATTATAATCACGCGAAGCATATTCTATAATGTAATACACAAAGTGTAAACGAAAGCTGTTTAATCTATATGATCGTGTTATCGAAGAGGTTAAAATATATAACAAATTAGTATGTGGTAATAAACTTCGTTAAATCGGAGTCAAACAGATGTTAGTATATTCCTTACAAACAGGTATGTCTGCTCAAGGAGTCAAATGGTCACACGGGCATGTCTGATATAAAAATATTAACTAAAAACAAGAAATGTTTGATCAAAAAAAAAAAAAAACAAGAAATGTATGATCAAATTCAGAGTGTCCATAAGACCATAACTATTTGGGCTATTATAAATAACTATATTTACTAATCATCCGTTCTTGCAGAGCTCCCACAACTAACGTTTTTCACTGTAATGGGTGGCAGTCTTCTTGAACACCATTTTAAGAATATTTGAATCCAACTAATAACATCTTTGGGGGTTGGATGCCTATAATGTTATATATATAATTAAAATTCCCTTTCTTAGCAAATCAAGCACGGTCTTGCATATAAAAATTCGGACAACAAGAGCTTATCGTTTAATGGCTAAAATATACAGCTCATAATGGTTTTATTGTTAAGTTCAAGCCCTACTAAAGCTACAACCCCTTACTCCTAATTACTTGTTATTTCATTTGGAAGAAGAAAATGGTCAATGAATTTTAGTAATTAGACGTTGTTCACTTGGCTCCTAAAAAGGAATGGCTTGAGTATAAACCTAGCTTCCTTCGGAACAGGGAGTATGATGTAAAAATGGTTACTGATATATAGATTCTCACAGGTCAAAGACATATAAAGTAGCAAAATGTATAATTATGATTGAACCAAATTTTGTTTACAATAAGTGAGATATGTTACAGACATGCATGGCTGGAGTTAATCTCTCTTGAACATTTTAGGAGAATTTCTGCTGGTTAATTTCAGTCCAGAAATAGAGTAACTAATGAAAGTAATGAGAGGTTTAATTTGTAGAACAAAGGTGTGATTGGTAGTTGTTGTAGGTGCTGTCTACAATCCCATTTATTTTTACAGCACTAAATTTACATCAATCAAGCTTTAATAAAAAATTCAAAATCACAGCTTTTGAAATAACCTACAGTTGTACAAGTGCTCTGTAGAGCCAAAAATCCAGATTAATTATTTGGAGCTTTCCATAAAATTCTAGCCAATAAAATCTAAAGCCACACCAAAAAAATCTTTCTACAGCAATTTTTTTAAAACTACATCCATTACCAATCGACCCCATATACTAAAGAGTGTGAAATATGTAAATTTATGCATCTTGAAAAAAGCTCCACCAGCTGAAATAAATAATATCACAGAATGGATTTAAAAAGATTTTTATTAATTTAAACGTGGTGAATGCTGCTGTGGTTGTTAGAATTCGTGGAAGCAAGGTATTAGCAATTTAAGTAATAAAACGGGAATTCATCTTGACAAATCTTGGTTAATTGGTAGCCGGTGCAGTGTCGATGATTGGCATGGTGGTGCTTACAAATATGACCTACTTACAACTGACAAAGGTGAAAGGACGCCATCTTTGAGATGCGCACTACGAGCTAGTAAACCAGAATGACTATTTATGTATAGGATGTTCGGTTAATATATACTCAAAGACCTAATGTGAACAATCTATTTTGTTCTCGCCCGCAATCACCCCTTAGCAGAGCTAACGTGTTTACAAGGGATTTCAACTCCATTAAGTAGAAAGCTTGTCGTTTCATGCTTTCAAGATATAGTAAAGCAGCCATGGAAAGAAAGCAAAAGCTCTATTTTCGACATGAACAAATAAATATATAATCTGTTTATTGTTATTGTTAATTGTTTAGCCATTGGAAAATCTAAACCGAACAAAGATGAGGTCGTAGAACGGTTTGGCTCGGTTTTTAAGAACCAAACCAGGATTAGTCCCGGGCATAATTTTCTTATCGTTTTGGGTCAGATGATCCTGGATTCGGAAAAAATATAAGTATATTTTTGAGTTTGCAACCGCTTCAATAGGGCACATAATTTTTTTTTTCTAATCGATCCAAAACACATAAAAAACTTGGTTCCTGTTCTTACCCCCCACCCCCCCCCCCCCCCCCCCCCCCCCCCCCCCCCCCCCCCCCCCCCAAAAGGACTTATACCAAACCAAGAAAAAAACAAAACCCAAAACCTCGAATTAAGGATATTTTCTTTTGAAAAAACATGATCAAAAACTTAAAAAACCATACCAAAACAAATACAGTATATGTTTCATTTAAACTTAAACCGAACAACCAAATCGATTGAAAAAACCTTGAATCTCACGACTTCAATCTTGTCTTATGTTATCTAAAGGAGGAGGGAGCTAAGTGGAAGTGTTCAGATTCCAAAGGTCATCCTCCCAGACAACATCTTCGAACAATACTCCATAGTTTTTCTCAACAAACTCCACGTTCCAACATGAGGGCAACACGGTGCTCCATGTCATCAGCTCGTCGACCACAACGTCTCCTTCCGTGAGCCTCATTCCCCACAATTCCTCCTCCTCAACGGCCGCAGCCGCAGCTACCGTCGCTGCTGCAGCCAACGCATCAACTTGCTCCACCACCACCGCCACCTCCATTTTCCTCTCCTCCTTGACCTCCAGTTTCTGTTTCTTTCTCTCCCTCTTCATGTAAATTGTCAATGCATGTACGAATGAAGGTAGAGAGAGATGACATATATAAAGGATGGCTCAGAACTTAGAAGAGAAAAATGAGTATTGAAGAGAATGTGTATTGAGACATGAAGTTAGGACATGGAGGAGAGAGAAAGAGAGAGACTCAGTTTCTTAACCACACACCATCTGTCTGTTCCTTAGGCCCTACGTGTCCTCCATTACTTTTTGGTACAAATATCTTTGATAGTGGTTCACCAGAATAATAACGAGGAATTTTTCATTAATTTTATTTTTAATGTGTTAAAAAATCAAAATGCCGCCTAGAGGAAACTGAAACTCCCGCACGTACCAATTCTTCTTTTTAAAAATTTTTATGTTGCTTTCTAATGATATGCCAAAAAAAAGAAGAAAAAAATTGTTCGATTTATACTGTTTGATCGGAAAACGGTATAGAACGAGAGAACGTTCGGTTTTAGAAGTGAGTTTAAACAAAGATGTCTTATTAATGGTCGGAAGAACGTTTCGTCGGTTACAAGAAAAGGAAAGCGTGAAAGAAAAGGTGTCGGAGCCTCGAAGGCTTTACCGGAGAGATACAACAAGGCGAGATAACAAAGGTAAAACCCTGATCTAGCCGCCCAGTGGGTATCAGTGATTTTTTGGATTCTCCCTACGTTGCCTTTCCTTCCCCTTTTATAGCTGACCTCACCCTCTTCGGTGACCTAGTTTGTGTCGTCTCTGTGGGCTTTAACTCGCTGGGCCGAGAAGCCCACGTTGTCTCGTGGAGTCGTTTCCTCGGGGTGTTTAGTCGAGAAGCCCATCGAAAGCTCTCTCACATTACGCCGAGAGATCGACCCTTCAAGCCGCCGCGTCGAACCGATGCTCCGCTTCATATGGGCCAGGCCGTCTGTTCTTCGGGCCTTGAGGGATGGTCGAATTTACCATCTACATATACTTCAAAAAAATTAGTTGAAATCCCACTTGGACCAGAAATATCCAAAAACGTTCATGAGAAAGAGACAAAATTGTACGAAGGGGCAAGTTATACGTGAGCCTTTTTCTCACTCTAACGCACACGGCACGGCACACGACCATGATGATGTGAATATAAATGTTTCCAATTAGCGCCTTTATCCTAATGGCCGGTGGAGAAATTAATAACGGTGCTTTTCACGATAACATAGTGCAAAATCTTATGAATAAAATAAAACTGTATATAAAATTGATTACTTCTTGTTGTTGTCTCCATAATTGACTAATGCAATAGTATATGGAAGCTTTGGTGGCAAGGGAAAGACTATTCAAACAAACCAAATTATTGGAGCAGGTTTAGATATTCATGGTTAGATAAAATGGTTTAGATTTTTTAAACAGAAACGTTTGATTCAAATATCCGTCTCACTAGCAGTTGAAATAGATCACAATTCTATGTTGTTAGGAGTCAATCATATATAATACATGCATTTTGTAAACTGTTTTACGTAAGAAGAATATAATTTACAAATTTATAATACTCAACCAATATAGTTATCGATCGAAATGTTTACATAAGAGAAAATACGATTTTAGTGTGAGAATTTCTAACTAGAAAATCCGTTCATATAGTGCTGATTTTTTATTTCTAAAAATCCGAGTCTTACATGGAGATGCAAACGTTCAGATGGAAGAAACGGCCTTAGAAATCATCAAGGCCGCAAAGGATAAACAAGTCACCTCAAACTACACAGGGCGTTCGGAGAGTAACCCAGCTACTCCACCTCCGGTGCAAGGGTTCTCCATACAGGTGCTCCTGTTCCCAGATCCATCAGTCCTCTACACCCCACCAGTAAGGGAAGAGGAAGACCTTGGATTTGACTCCTATTACAGTGATGTTGCTCCAGCCAGAGTCCATAACTCTCCATCAGATACTAGAGTCGATACTGCAAGAATCAAATCAATCATCGTTAGCCCCCTAATGGAAACGGAAGAAGTACATCCAAGAGTCCAGGAAACTGCATTAGTGTGGGAAAAGGAAGAAACACTTATGGAACTTCAAAACAAAAAGAAACGAAAATGTCAGATTTTCGGTTTCCTCCAACCCGGGCTTTTTGGTAGTGCTGAGCTGGAACTGTTGTGCACTGGAGAACCCCATAACAGTCCAGCGTTTAAAGGAGTCTCCTGATATCACCTTCCTGATGGAATAAAAAAACACAAAAGAAATGATTCGAAAACAACTCCCTTGGCTGAAAGAAGAAAACAATTTTATTGTTCCCCCACATAGTCCCAGAGGAGGAGGTTTAATTCTTAGTTGGAAGAAAGACGTTGATGTTTCAGTGTTATCATCCTCCCAAAACTACATTGACACAAGTATCACCTCAAAAGAAAAATCTTTCTTAGCTACGTTCGTGTACGGTGAGCCAGACCAGTAAAAAAGAAATGCATTTTAGGATACTCTATCCTCTCTACATTCGGACCCTAAAGGCATGTGGTTCCTAACTAGGGATTTCAACGAACTCATCGACAATAGTGAAAAAAGGGAGGCCCGGTGAGAGCGGAAGGTACCTTTGGATCTTTTAGAACATTCCTCTCATAGAATGACCTCTCCGACCTAAGCACTCATGCAACCTCTTTTCTTGGAGAGGCAAAAGAGGAGATCACCTAGTGCGCTGTCGCCTAGACAGATCTCTGAGCAACCCTAAATAGACAGAACTCTTCCCATCATGTCGTTGTCAATACCTCACGTACAAAGGATCTGACCATCGGCCTATCCTCTCCTTCCTGGATACCACAAAAAAGAAAGGTCACAATCTATTTTGTTATGACAGACGTCTAAAAGAAAACACAGAGATTAAGGCACTAGTGGAAGAGATTTGGACAAACTGTGCGTACCTTGGAATTGAAGCAAGACTAACTATATGCCGAAGAGCAATATGCAAATGGTGCAAGCTGTTTCATGAAAACATTAGAAAAACAATTGAAGAACTTCGAGAGGAACTAGAGAATCAAATGACAAGGGACGATCCTAATGAAGACATGATCCAAGAGATAAACAAGAGTCTACTAAAATCCTATCAATCCGAAGAAGCCTATTGAAAAAAAGAGAGTCACCAACTCTGGCTGACACTTGGAGACTCCAATTCAGGGTATTTCCACGCAGTCACAAAAGTTAGAAAAGCAAGAAACAGACTGATTGTATCAGAGAATCAAGATGGAATACCTCGCTTTGAAGAAGACCAGATATCAGCCCTTGTCTGCTCCTACTACGACAAGTTGTTCACTGCAAACGACAAAGATGAAAAAGACGACACAATCATAAGAACCCTCAAACCTTGTGTAACACAGGAATGGAACGACATTCTCACCAGAGATCCGACGCCATCAGAAATAAAAGACGCTCTGTTTGCAATCCATGCAGACATAGCGCCTGGCCCAGATGGCTTCTCTGCAAGCTTCTTCCACTCCAACTGGGAGGTGATCGGCCCTTCATTCATCTAAGAGATCCAACGTTTCTTCTCAACTGGAATCATGTCCCCTAGTTTGAATGAACTCATGTCAGGCGGATTCCTAAGTTACAGAGTGCAAAGAGTGTTGAAGAATACAAACATATTGCTCGGTGTAACGTTTACTATAAAGTGATCTCAAAAATATTGTATCTACGCCTGAAGCCCGTCCTCAATGCGATCATCTCGGAGAACCAATCTGCATTCATCTCTGGACGAGCAATCACGGACAACATGTTAATCACACATGAGGTGCTGCAGTATCTAAAGACTTCTCAAGCTCAAATACACTGTTCTATGGCAGTCAAGATGGATATTCTAAAGCTTACTACCAGGTAGAGTGGGATTTCGTATCACATGTTATGACAAGACTAGGATTTCACTCCAAATGGATCAATTGGGTAATGCAATGTATCACAACCGTAACCTACTTTTTTCTAATAAACGACTCAATATATGGAAACATGCAACCTCACCGTGGCATTAGGCAAGGAGACCCGATCTCGCCCTATCTGTTCATTCTTTATGGAGAAGTGCTCTCTGGCCTATACAGAATAGCAGAGCTAAACGAAACCATGAGAGGGATTCGCGTACCCAGAGGCATCCCCCGCGTCAACCACCTGCTCTTTGCAGATGATATAATGATATTTTGCAACTCATCGCCTGAGAGCTGCACCGCCCTACTCCACATCCTACAAGATTATGAGAAGGTTTCAGGTCAAAAGGTCAATATCTCAAAATCCTCTATAACGTTCTCTGTTAAGACCCCACAAGAGATAGAGACTAGCTAAAGGAATCCTGGGAATTCAGAGAGAGGGAGGTGTAGGCAAATACCTAGGGCTACCATAACACTTTGGAAGAAGGAAGAAAGACATGTTTACCTCGATAGTAGACAGAATCAGACAGAGAGCTTCCAATTGGTCGACTCCATGAGCAGGCAAGCTCACCATGCTCAAAGCCATCCTCACAGCTATCCCCACCTACGCCATGTCGTGCTTTCAACTTCTTGTGAGTCTCTGCAACAGATTTAAATCAACACTTACTCGATTCTGGTAGGACAACTCAACAGACAAGAAAAAATGTGTTGTGTAGCCTGGGACAAGCTAACATAACCTAAAGCGTCCGGAGGACTAGGACTGAGAGATATTCAGCTATTTAATCAAGCATTACTGGCAAAAGTTGTTTGGAGAATTCTAACTTCCCCTAATTGTTTACTAGCTCGTGTTCTTACCGGTAAATATTGACACAAAAAGGGCTTTCTAGATGTCCAGCTCCCAGCTGTTTGCTCGCACGGATGGAGAAGTATCCTCCATGGAAGGGATTTGCTCCAGGAGAACTTAGGAAAAGCCATTTGGAATGGTCAGAACACAAAAGTCTGGAAAGATTCATGGATCTCCCTCAACACCCGTACTAAGCCTATGGGTCCAATTCATGAATCAGCTCTCGACCTGAGAGTCTCTGATCTTCTCATCGACGACCTCAATTGGAACAAGACTAGAGTTGATCAGTTCTTACTAGAGTTCAGCTCGCAGATCCAAAATATCAAGTCAAGCAAGGAAGGAGCAGGGGACATTCACGTCTGGATCCCACCCCAATCTGGAATTTATTCCAAAAAGTCAGGATACAATGCGCAAGCACAGTCAAAGGGACCGCCGGGCCCTTGTCCTGCTGCACCCACCCCTCAAGCGGACATGCACTTCAGCTGGATAAAAGACACATGGTCAGCAAAAATGAGCCCAAAGCTTAAAATCTTCCTTTGGTCGATCATACAAGGAGCCATACCCATATGAGCATAGCTACAACGAAGGGGAATGACCTCTGCAGCCCTCTGCCCTCACTGCAAGGAATTAGAAACATCAATGCATATCTTTTTCCACTGCGCCTTCGCAAAAGACGTCTGGCGCAAGATACCTCTCAAATCACCAGTTCACATAGCTGAGGACACAAACTTTAAATATGCAGTGTTTCGCTTCAGACAAGCACTCTGCCTTCCCCCAACAGGGATCCGATCACTAGTACTGCCTTGGATCTGCTGGATTCTATGGACAGCCAGAAACAGACTAATCTTTGAAGCCAAGACCAATCGCCCTGTGGAGATAGCAACAAAAGGATTATCAGTTACGCTAGAATGGGACCAAGCCCAAGATTTGGAGAATTAAAAAAGCTGTAATCATCTATCTCTCAGCATCGTACCACCACGGGAGACGAGATCGATTGCCGAACACTCGTGCTTCGTCGACGCCACTTGAGACGCCTCTTCGAAGCGTGCAGGTGTTGATCGATCGCCTCCGCCCCTATCAGGATCCCAAATCGTCAAATCAGTCACCTCCTCCCCCCCCCCCCCCCCTTGTGGCTGAATCAATCGCCCTCCTCAATGGCATCGAGAAAGCACTCCACTCGGGAATCAACTCAGTCACAATCTTCTCCGACTGTTCAATGCTCGTCAGAGCAATCAACAGCAAAAGCCAGATCAAAGAGATCTATGGTATTCTCCAGGATATCGACCGACTCTCTTCTCTCTTTGCTTCTACCCACTTTCAGCACATCACTCGTTCTCAGAACAAAGAAGCTGATCTTTTAGCTAAACATGCACTTAAGGCCCATTATCGTTTTTTTTCTTCTTGATGAACTTGCCCTCGGGCCCAAACCTTTATTGCTGCTTTAATATAATTATTCGTTGCTAAAAAAAACCACCTACACCTCGGGGCGATACGGAATCACGTGCTCTCTACTATTTATTTTTTTTCTTAAGCAATCTAATTTGTTTATGTTATAAGATAAACATTGAAATGATCATCCACTCATTTACCAACTCAAGCACTATGATCATCTACTCATCAAGCACTATGATCATCCACTCATTTACCAAATTAAACACCATCTTTGTTATTTTATGTATTGTTGTTCACTATAAATACCATCACTCATCTCACTCTTTTGTACACCAAAAAAAAAATAACAAGAGTTTATAATCAAAGAATCATTGCATTTTCTTCTTCCTCCTTATAATAAACTCTCTCCCTTATATTAGTGTTATTTGCTTCCTACGGGTATTAAATTCTACTCTTATTTAAATTTCTCGATACTATAAATTATAAGTTATTTCATAACACGTTATCAGCACGATCGTTCTGCAATTCGGTAAAATTTATTGTATCATATATACTCTGCTATAATGGTCGGTATACCGCATGTACTATTATTTATATTATGTTATAATAGCCGGAATACCGCCTATATTATTTATTAATATTTTAATTAATTTATTGGTCGGCCGAACCGCCTTATATTCTATTTATTGTTAACTGGACGGCCGAGCCGCCTTTATTTTCTGTTTGTTGTTAACTGGACGGCCGAGCCGCCTTTATTTTCTGTTTGTTGTTAACTGGTCGGCTGAGCCACCTTATATTTTGTTTATTGCTAATTGGTCGGCCGAGCCGCCGTATAATTTATTTATTATTCTGCATTGACCGGCTGAGCCGTCGCATAATTTATTATCATAACAAAAAATATTTATTAACCATAATTTTTATTTTTATCAAAATTTTATGAAATTTAATAGATTTGATTGATCGTTTAATACGATATTTTCAGACTGGTTTTTTGTGCACTCGATTTAACCCCAACGGTCACAAAGAAAAAATTTCAAAATTTTTCTCTTTTTCAAACGGCTATGAACAGTATTTTCATCTATAAATACAACTCATTCTTCACTTCATTCACTCATCCAAAACATTTCATCTCCTCTCAAAATTTTCAAATCGCCATATTTCGGTTTTTCAATCGCAATGAAGATGAGTCGCTTAGCTTTAATTTTATGTGCGATTTATATTTTTTCGGCTATGTATTTTATTTTTGTTGGAGGAACCACTGATGAATATTTTGGCATTAACATCGCCTTATGTTTGTTTACATTATATTTACTTGTTATTGCTTGTATGATTAATGTAAACGGTTTTTAAATTATGAAGTTCATAATAAATGGTTCATTTTAAAATTGCGAAATTCTAAAATATATATATATATATATATATAGTCATTTTAAACGATGATATATATATATATATATATCAACGCTTGTCTATATGTAAGAATAATAGTTATTTGATGAATTAAATTTTGCTTATTATACTTTAATATGCTTCATGGTTTAATGGTATTAAGGAAACAAACTTTATGATTCATGGTCTAACATCATAAAAGAAATTATTTGTAATCGGTTAGTTTTGTAGTCGATTAGTCTTTGGTCTAATATCATAAAAGAATTTGGATTATATGTTGATATTTACTAATGTAATGGCCATGTTTATATGAGCAAAATTTAAAGTTTTCAGGATTGTGTATTCTCTCGGAAAGATATGTACAAGTTATCAGCCAATTCAGAAACGTGAACAGCTGAAACTTTCATCGCCGATATACTTCTGTTTATAAGATAAGTATTTTTATGCTTTATATACAAGTTTAACAAACTTGATTAGATAAATCAATTTGTATGAAGTTGGCAGTGATATAAATTTGTTCATTAAATTGATTGATAGGTTAAACTTTGTTAAAAAGCATGAGAGTAATAATATAGTCTATATAATAATTACTATGAAAGTTTTATTTATTTTCTGATATAATAAGACACCTTTGTTAATACATATTTATATATATTTGAAATATTTTGATTTTATTACCATTTATATTGAGGATTTTAAGTTTAAAGCTTGACTCTAAAAGATCCATAAGTTTTGGAGAATAATATATATAAAAAGGTATTATCACCTGAAGTGATTACCTAAAGCTCATTTTGTATTTTGCATTTAAAGATTACAAGACCTGAAGTCTGTAAATAAAGCCAACTATGTTGGATGTTAAGTTTAAAAGTAAAATTTCTTCAATAAATTTTTTATGATGCATATATATTGAAAAATATCTATTGATAAATCACGTCTAGTTGATTATGATTCATTCTCCTGAAGAGAATATGACATTTATACCATTTTAGACGTGAGCATTGGTCAAGAAAATGAACATAAAAGTGGTTTTAGACATAAGCATAAATGAGGTCAAGGTCCAAAGAGTTTCTTTATAGAACTCATACTCTCACTTAAAGTTGAGAAAATAAACATGGTAATAAAGAAAAGAAATTATGAATTCATCTGAAGATGAAAGAAAATTTATTGTGTTTACAATACAAGGTAGTAAAAACTTATAGAATGCTTAAAAAGAGGATCTATATGATGCTCCAGAAGTGTACATAGTATTACTGCACATAAAAATTCAATTTAAAGTTTTTAAGAATGCAATTTAAAGTTCTTAAGGTATTGTATTTTTATAAGTATCAAAAGTTAAAAGGATCTACGAAAAATACATAACCCATGTAGGATATGGTGTTGATTAAGAAAATGAGATACATTCGAGATTGATAAACCTGTAGTATTATCATCTCGAGGGGAAGAGTTAAAGAATCTCACTTTTTATGATAAGTCAAACATCCAGAAGATTATGTTTACACTAAAACTAAGATTGATGAATTTTTCTCAAAGTAAATCCATGAGATTTTGAGACACTTATGTTGAGACAATAAGCAAACGAAATGATATATACATTTCAATCAGAAATAATTCTCAAAGCAGTATAAGTATTTTAGATAAATATCTACAGCCTCTTATATATTGTACTACACAAAGATTAGTATAATGAAGATAAATGTATAGTAAACTAGAAGTTTACATTTGGCATGAATCAGTTAGACCATTTTGGTTCATTAATAATGCGAATATATACTTAAAGGTCATATGCATAGTCATATAAGAACCAGAAGATTCTTCCGAATGATTTGACATATGTTGCTTACCCATAAGATAAAAGGGTAATATGGTTTTCACCAGCCAAAATAAGATATTGGCATAAATAACGAAGATGTTAGTGGACTGATCACCCACTATGCATTTTTATAATATTGGTGAATTCACTTCTTAAAGTCTTTAACGACTATAGCACATTCACTGAGATAAGTGCTAAACATTTTGAGCAACACTGGTTCGCATCAAGCCAATAAATATTCACTAGTTCTCCCCATCATTGGTATAGAATCAGAAACCAATCATTTTCATCTAAGAATGTTAGATGTTGCTCCGCCACAGAGCTTCAAATGAAGATGTGTTTTCAAATGAGGTTGGAAATATATGTTGGATATAAATCTCTATTGACACTTAAGAATCCAGAGCCATCCCCGAAAAATATAAGTAAGACTATACATGAATTCTAAAAGTGAGTTAGTACTTCCAACATAAGGGGGAGAAAATAAACAGCTGGAAAAGAAAATAAGTTGAAATGAATTATCATTGATCCTCGGGCTAAACACAATGTGAAATAGAAGTCCAAAGGATAATTCATTTCAAAACTTACTAAAGCAGTTGCCAGACACGACCCATATAAATATAGTGTTCAAGTCACATATACCAGCTGTAAATGCTCCAATAAGAATAAATGTGCTACAAGAACAATATCAAACTGCTAGTCACGCCTGCAGCGTGGTAGACAGATTGGTTCCCAAGATAAATCCTCGTAAATGAAAAGGAGCATATATTGATAATGGTCAAAACGAGGCAATATAGTTTTGTATGATCTCCAGAAGAGAAATTAAACATGACTGACGAAAATTCAGGTACCTGAGACAAATGAAGAGATCTCAATAAGTTATGTCATGTATGAAACAAAATGGAACCGATAAGAAAATTGACGTCGATGATATTATACATGCAAAGTAGCAGTTGATATAATAAATGAGAAAGAGGATCATGAAAGAAAGTCTATTGAAAAGTGTACACAAAGAAATGATTGGCCAAATCAGAAAGATGCAATAGACAAAGATATAAACTTCTTGTGAAATAGAGAAGTATTTGGACCAGTAGTCCATACACTAAAAGGTGTAAAACAAGTGAGATGTAAATGAACCGTTGCACACAAAGAAGGATCAATATGAAATTGATTGTGAAGAGACATAATTTCATATGGTAGATGCAACTAGTTTCAAGTTCCTTATAGTCTGGTAATAAAGGAAGAACTTGAATATAACAATCCACTTGAAAAATGTTAATCCCTGAAAGTAGAATCCATGAAGGATTGATGATATCAAAATCATGTTCCCGGGAACTCTGCATATTCGATCGAATTGAAACAAACTATTTTATGGGATATATGAAATATTATAAGGTTAACAAATGTATCCATTTGTATTTATCAAGAGATTATAAATCAATAGAATCATGATTTGAATATAATCAAAACTCCTGAAGAGTTATAGAAAAATTATATTTTGGAAGAAAACTCTTGACAATACTATATTGTTTTTATGTATTCTAAACTGGAGATCTAAAACTGAGATGCTATCATAAAGATCCTTAAAGTATTTTATTTAAGACGCTCGTATATGTTTGGTCCTGAAATACCATACGTAAGAGTGTTATTTAAGAAAATTATTAATCTTTTTCATTACTGAAAGATGTAATTTCATATGAAAAGAAAGAAAATCATAATAGTAACTTCTATAGTTACAAATGAATAATTCGTATGTACGAGACGAATTTCTATACGATTATATGTAAGAAATTTGGTTTGAAATCCAAATAGACCAATAAACTATTGTCTAAGTCAAAAGAGAATTATGGACAAGAAGTCTAAAGGCCCTAGATATCATAATAGAAATGAATAGAGTTTATTCTCTTAAGCTTAATTCTCAGAGAAAAAAATATGATAGTAAGTGTGGTTGTACTCTTTTTCCTTATCATGGTTTTTTTTTTTATCCCATTGGGTTTTTCCATGACAAGGTTTTAACGAGGCAACAAAGAACACACAAAAGATAGACACCTAAAGAGAATGTTACAATTTGAGAGATGAAAATCTATCATTGTTCTAAAGGTTCTATGACTACTCATTCGAGGGGGAGCTTACGTATTTGTACTCTTTTTACCTTACTATGGTTTTTCCCATTGGGTTTTCCATGACTAGGTTTTTTTTAACGAGGCACTACGTAATACAAGATGGATGATCAAGGGGGAGTGTTATAAGATAAACATTGAAATGATCATCCACTCATTTACCAACTCAAGCACTATGATCATCTACTCATCAAGCACTATGATCATCCACTCATTTACCAAATTAAGCACCATCTTTGTTATTTTATTTATTGTTGTTCACTATAAATACCATCACTCATCTCACTTTTTTGTACACTAAAAAAAACAAGAACAAGAGTTTATAATCAAAGAATCATTGCATTTTCTTCTTCCTCCTTATAATAAACTATCTCTCTTATATTAGTGTTATTTGCTTCCTACGGGTATTAAATTCTACTCTTATTTAAATTTCTCGATACTATAAATTATAATTTATTTCATAACAGTTTATATGTTCTTAGTTTACTGAAGAAAACTGAGAAAACGCCCCTATCAAAAAGTTTTTTTTGTTACTTTTAATAATATGTTCCCAACTAAAACTTAGTATAGATCAGCCGTGCCTACACTTTGTAGTGGCAAATCTCTATGCTAAACCAAACGTCACCCATAGTAAACTTAAGGATTAACCACAATGCTATCCGGGTTTTCGTTACTGTGCCCCCAAAATTGGTCTTGCTTATCATTTGGGCAACTAACTAACTCTACATAAAAATTATTTATTAGATCTGACCACCATTTCAACACATGATTTTTACAACCAAAATCATCTATTCCTAGATCTCAAATTCACATTTGAAATCATTTTTCAGTTCGTAGATATATTCAAATAACATTGCTGATTTTTTAAATATTAAAATCATAAAATGTCAAAAATAAAACAACAGAAATGGTTTAGAAACGTTGTCATCAAAGTGAAACTAGCATAGTTTCAGACCATAATTAGAAAAAAAATTCCACGAAAATGAAGATATGAAGAATGAATATAAAATCATAGTTTCAAACTAACATATTGGTCTACTAGTAAGTATTGAGTTAGCACTCTCCGCCACTCGGATTCAATTTTTGTTGAGAAATACTATTTATATTATTTAGATTTTCGACAAAGAGGCAAAACCACAATGGTGATATCACAACACCGAAGCCAACGTTGACCGAAAGATGAAAAATCAGATGGCAAATTTCCAATCGCATTAAGAAGCGTCACTGCTCACTAGCATACAAAAAAATATATTTCATTTTTATTAATAAACTAGATGATAATCCGTACACATGCGCGGAGTGAGTTTTTATAATAATATTTGTTTATTAAATGGTCTTAACATTTTGCAATACTACAATCTTTATTGATTATAGAATGACGAATACAAATGTTGGTCTCTTAAATATATAATCGTTGTTGAAAGGGTTAACATATTACATCTCATTTTAATTATTTATAAGACTTCATATGCACAAAAGAAAATTAATTTTTGCGGTTGACACAAATCACCAAAACCAAATAGGCAACATCGATTGTATAATGACGAAAGGGATTAGGTTTTCTGCTCTCGATTTGTTTACTATTGACTCTCCATAAGTGAGTTAATTTTCTACCTCTATAAAATTGTGCTTTCATTCTCGTCTTTGTTTTATTGATATGAGTTAAGTTTCTTTTTTTAACTTCTTCTTTGAATTCGGTAAATTAAATAAGTGTCATTTAAAAAAAAAATGGACATCTGTAAAAATTAGTTTCACTCCAGATACATATCTAAGAAATTTTGAAAAAAAATCACCGGCAAACTATATTAACAGATTAATTTTCAAATCTAATATATCAAGCTATTATAGAATATATAAGTGCATACTTGAATTATAAATGTATGCCTAGTATATATTCACCAGTTCGGTCAAAAAATCATCTAATTCTAGAACATCAAAACAAATTACTTATTTCACCAGTTCGGGTAATATTTGAATCCAAACGGGTAATATCCGAATCTGAATAGATTTCTGAAGATAACCAAACATAAGTATACTTAACCCTATATTTCTAGTTTACTTCTCTCATTTTATTCAAAATATTTATATTAATGATGCTTATTGCTCAAAAATAGATAATATACATAAAATTAAGGACAAAATTATTCGCTACTCACTTAAAATATATATCAAGCTCTTGTTTCTTGCATTAACAAAAGTTGCATCTAAAATTTCAAAAAAAAACTAAACTAGTGTCTTTCTATTTTTAAAGTTTTATCTCCAAACCTATTAATAGTTTAATTTTTTAAAAATTAGAAAACCAGTTAAAATATATTTTAAATACAAAAAACTTAAACAATGAATCATTTATTTATTTTTCTTCAAAATTTAAATATCCGAACCCGGCCAAAAATATCTGAACCCGAACATAAAATACCCGAACCCGACTCGAAGTGTAGAAATATTCGAACGAGTTTTATACCTTTATACTGAAATACCCGATACGAACCCGAACATGTATCCGAACGCCCACTCCTATGATATATGATTATCATTTGTATCTTGCTCGAACAAAAAAAAAAGTTAAACCATTGATCACAAATTTTTTTAATGTGAGACTTTTACTGTTTTTAGTAATTTATAGTCGTTTTTAAAAATTCAAAATATAACATATAAGAAAAAATCTAATTTTTTTTATTATATGCTTAATATGATTGTTTAATTTCTTTTAATAGTATAAAATTAAACAAAAAAAGAGAGGTTAGAAAAATTGTTATCAAATATGTATTTTAGAAAAATTGTTATCAAATATGTATTATTCATAATCATTAATTGTCATATATATGTTAACCATATTAGGTAATTATGTAGTTTTTATTTAACTAATTAATTTGATAGTTAGTTTAATAAAAAACATAGTATATGTTTATATGGATCAACTTATTTTTGTAATAATTCTAAGAATCATTTTCGTGATGACACGTGGCTACGAAAATATGTTGTAATGCTCCAGGATTAATATATAGGGGATGTTTAAGACACCGTATTTTATCACACGAAATTGTTATGTAGAAAGGCTACACCGCATATTTTTTTTTTCTCTAATTGTGTTTTCAAGTTTTATGGTTTTATTAAGGGAAAATTACATGTTTACCACTTTCATGCTACCGCTTTTCATTTTTACCACCACTAAAGGGACATTTTCAAAAATACATTTTTCATTAAATGGCAAAAAACTCTTATGCCCTTGTTCTTTATATATATAATAAATAAATATTTAAATAAAAAAATCTAAAAAAATAATAAATAATTTTTTTAATTTTTTTCCGAATTTTACTATTTCGAAATTCAAACCCTAAACTCTAAAACTCAACTCTAAACCCCAAACCATCAATCCTAAACCCTATTTCTTTTTTGAAATACGAACCCTAAACCCTAAACTATCAATCCTAAACCCTATTTTTTTTTGAAATACGAACCCTAAACCCTGAAACATCAACTCTAAACCCTAAACCCCGAAACATAAACTCTAAACCCTAAACCTTCAACTCTAAACCCTAAAACATCAACTCTAAACCCTAAACCCTAAACTTCAACTCTAAACCCTAAACCATCAACACTAAACCCTAACTCTCAACACTAAACCCTAAACCCTAAAAAGTAAACTCTAAACCCTAAAAAATTAACCCTAAACCCTAAAACATCAACTATAAACCCTAAACCCCAAACCTTCAACTCTAAACCCTAAACTCTAAACCCTAAACCCTAAACCCTAAACCCTAAAACCCTAGAGTTGGTGTTTTAGGGCTTAGATTTGAATGTTTAGGGTTTTAGGGTTTAGGGTTTATGTTTAGGGTTTAGAGTTGATGTTTTAGGGTTTAGATTTGAAGGTTTAGGGTTTTAGGGTTTTAGGGTTTATGGTTCGAATTTCAGAAAAATATAGGGTTTAGGGTTAAGGGTTTACGTTTAGGGTTTAGAGTTGATGTTTTAGGGTTTAGATCTGAAGGTTTAGAGCTTAGGGTTTAGAGTTGGTGTTTCGGGGTTTAGGGTTTAGAGTTGGTGTTTCGGGGTTTAGGGTTTAGAGTTGGTGTTCCATGGTTTAGGGTTTAGAGTTGATGATTTAGGGTTTAAAGTTGATGTTTTAAGTTTAGATTTATGGTTTAGGGTTTACGTTTAGGGTTTAGAGTTGATGTTTTAGGGTTTAGATTTGAAAGTTTAGGGTTTAGGGTTTAAAGTTTAGAGTTGATGTTTAGGGGTTTATGGTTTAGAGTTGATGTTTCATAGTTTAGGGTTTAGAGTTGATGATTTAGGATTTAGAGTTTAGAGTTGATGTTTTAAGTTTAGATTAGTTAACCTTATGTTTTTTTTGTCAAAGTTAATCAAATGGTTATAATTGTCTTTTACCATTCATTAAAGATGGTGGTAAAAGTGGTTAGTGTAAACATGAAAAGTGATACTTTGAAAATTGTATTTTTGGCAATTTCTCTTTTTTTAACCAAAACTTAATTTATTTTCTTTGTTGAGTTAAATATAGCAGTAACCAAAAATGTTGTGTAGGCAGGGCTGATTTACTCTGAGTGATCTTTAAGTTTAAACATAGCAGTAACCACAGAGTTAAACACCACATATTTTATTTTATATAAAAAAAAACACCGCATATTTTGTGGTTTGTTTTATTGACTTAAATTTACATATTAATGTTGTGTAGTTTATATTTTGTATATTTCCATATTTGATACATTGATTAACTGTGACTTTTTTATTATCAAGAAAACATTTAAGATTTGATATTTCTAGTTTAGGATATAGTACACTTACAATAAAGTCTACTCTATTTTAGACGTCTATTTTAGTATCATATAATTGTAGATTACAAAAAAACATTATTTTAAAATTAAATTTAGTTCTTTATGCATAAAAATATGAAATCATATATTATAACTATTAAAACAATAAAAGTTTTTAGTAAATCATATATTAAAATTATTGAACAATCTATCTATATATATATATATATATAAAGTAGACTTTTACATGTTCTCATGACAAGTGGCAGAGGGATTTTGCGACACGTGTCCAATTTTGTTTTTTTTTTGTTTTTACATTTTAAGTCATTCTTCTTTTAAAGTACTATAATCTGGTCCAATATTTTGTAATTATACTTTTTTTTTTGAATTGGTCCTAATTTTTTTAAATTGTGCTAATCATACAAATGACTCTTAGTGGGGTGTATTAAATTTGGAGTTTGAGGTGATTTGTATTAAAAACACAAATCCAATGTTATTCAAACATGGATTTAAAAAAATACTTTGAAATCAAGTGTTATTGAACTTGTTATTTTATTATACACTCTGAAATCCACTGTTATTGAACAAAATTTAAGTTAGAGATTTTAAAGTGCTTTAAGTGTTTCTAGAGTGTTTGAGATGAGTTCTTTAGTTATAAAAATTAAAATCCAAATCCTACGGTTTTATATGGGATTCTAGAGTTATTTAACAAAAATCACACCAAATTCTCAGATTTTCCTACAATCATTTGAAAACTCATTAAAAATCAAATCACTTCAAATTTCAGATTCAATACACCCTCCTTAAATATAATTCAACGCACTAAAACGATCAAAAATATTAGGTGTCACATACAACTTCCCATCTTTCCCTATCTCTAGATAGAAGCTATAATAATTCCATAGATTTAGATGATCAGCTAATTTTTAAGGGAAAAAGTGTAGAAATTATCTAAATAGTTGTATCTCTATTTTTCTATCTGATTAATGTCTTCAAATTGAATTTGACATCATCGAATCCATTATAAATGTAAAAACTCATACCTGAAAAATATTTGAAAAAAAAAAAAAATTGGTGAAGAAAAATGTTCTTTTTTTTTTCCATTACAAATAGCAAACAAAAACCAAAGTGTCAGCACACAATAAAAATATTGGTCAAGTTATAGCGTCCAAATGGCAACATGTAAAACAACTGCGATGCAGTCCGAATAGTAACAAAACATATAAATATGTAGTATGTAGAGATTTTTGTTACTATAACTGCGGCGCGGTGTAGTTTGTAAATAATTGGAAAATTCTTTTTTTTTGTTGGTTTAGGTATTTGCGATCTGAAAAACTAATAAAATGTGATATCAAATCACAATTATTTAAAAATATTTATTTTTGTAAATGTTTATTTTTCTCTTTCAGTTTCCACCAATAAATTAAACATGATCTAATTTGATAGGTGTGACTCGTCTGATTATTTTATTTATCTAATCATTCTCGCACTAACCATCATCATATGAATTTTGATAATCAATTTTCTTGGTCATCAAAATTCAAGATGAATAAAAATTAAGTAAAATAATATAAATATATTTTAAATATTTAATTTATTCACAACTAAAAATAACATAAATTTTCATTATTTTCACTATTTTCTATTATTTTATTTAAAAATTACTTATTTAATTTACTATTAAAAATTCTAAAAAAATTTAACCAAACTGAAAAGAGGAAACTAGAACACAACACAAAATTAAACCTAAAACCTCCACAATTACTGAAAAAAAGCAAAAGGTCATGGTAACATTAACTCAATAAAGGTCTGGCGCTAAAAGCAGATTAAGAATGAAGATAAATTCACCTCACATTACCATAGAGTATCTTGACAGGAACAAACAAAAGTCAGAAAATCTGAGACAAAGCAATCCATCGAACACAAATGAGCGCGATCAAGCATCAACGCAAAGAACCCAGAAAACGGATCAAAGGAAGAATAATCACCAAAAGGCCAAAGTCACCCCGAAGCCAAAAAACACATGCTTAATGCACCAGAAGCACAACCACAAGTTAAGAGGTGATAAGCACCTCACAAACTAAAGAAGCACATGCAAAGCGTCCATGCCAGCGAAAAACTAAAAAGTTCTAGATAGAAGAGACCAAAGCTCCAAGAGACTAACTCCGCACACCTATATCAAGTGAAGCAGGGGAAGAAGAGAAACAACCTGAGGGAATGAGAATGAAAGCCAATCACCGAGAAACCAGAGCCCAAGTTTGAGAACAGAAACAACCTTCTAGGCCCATAGAGCATACACAGAGGAAAACATTATCTAAACCTGGAGTGGAAAACATAGCGAAAAGGAGAGCCACCAGAGACGCGAGCACCGTTGAAGACTGTAATGAGATGAAAGAACAGAGAGGGAAGGAGAGACAAAACGAAATCATCAAACCGTGGAGCTGTCCTCAAACTATGAAATAGAGCATATAATTCAGATCACCAAAAGCCAGATCTTGAAAACCAAAGCGAGCATGAACTACTGACGGCAAGCCAACGACAAGGAAGACAACATCAATGACTACAAACTCTAACTCAACCCAAGGAAATATAGTCCCTAACATCAACCAAAATCTAAGGAAGAAGAGGAGCAAACAATATTCACCGGAACAGCCTACAACGCCGTGAGAAAAAATCGCACAACTATGAACTCATAAACCCTATCTACAACAAATATCAGATAATCTCACATGAGAAGAAGGTGAGGAAGAACAAGAGCACATATGTGAGTCTTTTTCCGGTGATGGTGAGAAACACCGTATAACGGAAAGGTAAACAAAATACATAGATGGTGATGGCTCAATGTCAAAATATGTGGAGAGGGCAAAAAATATCTTAAAAGAATAATACTCAAAATATTTAAAAGTAAAATATAATTTTGACGCTGAAATCGTAAATCTCAGAACCAACAAATGCTTAATTGCAAAGTTATTGAAATTCAATATACTTTACATCTGAGGCTCACTCCACCATTAATAAGTACTATTATACACATAACAATACATTATTTTTAAAAAATACATAATATATTAACGTACACAATAAAAACACCAAAATAATACTCTTGACAAATAAATACGACCATATAATATATCATTCAAAAAATTTATACTTAACAACAATAAAACAATCACACGAACACACCTCTAGTAAAAACTAAAGAGCAAAAAAATCATTGTAGACTTACAAAGAAATCTATTCACCGGTAGCAATTTAACCTAACCGCATTTAACCAAGTTAATTTTTAACCTAATCGAATTTATTCAATTTTTTAATCTTAACAATTTTACAAAAAGTCTATTCACCGGTTTGATCCGCACCCATTTTTTCCACAACATTTAGTTTCATATCCTTCAAAGTTAGAATTATGCCATATATAGGATTTTACTATTTTAGTAAGCATTATTAACTTCTATGTTGTATATGAATCCAATAAAATATAGAAATATAAAACTGGAATTTGTAGTGTGCTACTATATATTTGACAGTTTGGTATTGTATTGCTTTCAATCATTCACAATGTCCGAATTCTTTAAATCAAATTAAAACTAAACCGAATCGGCTCTAAGTGTTGATGACTTCCATTAGACTTATACCGAGAGTAAAGGAAAAAATATAACCGAAAAAAAAACATGCCGCAGGAATAGTCGAATAGTGGCCAACTTTTAGTTTTTATTTTTATTTTTATTATTATTCTTAAAATACCCTCTTAATTCAGTGTAACAAAATTGACTTTCGACCAACCATAGACCGACTAGTGGGTGCGTCAAGATCACATAGTACTAATACATTCGGGGTTATTGGGAGATGAATTTATGTAGAGTTTGTGAATTTTAAGAATCCATTGTTATTGGTTCTTAGATTTCAAAAATCTTAATAGAATTCATTATTATTGGTTTAACAATTTTCAAAATCTATTCAAATCTCTTGTTATTCAAAAAGTTTAGTTATTATTGATTCTCTAATTCTACCTAAATCTAGTGTTATTAGGAGATGAATTCTATTTATTTTTACTTATAAGACTCAACTTTCAAAATATCATATGTATCCATGTGATTTTCAAAATTCTTGTGATAAAAATACTAGAAAACAAAATAATTATTCTTACCAAATATCTATTGCACCTTAAATCTAAATTATATGTTCAAAACTATAATTCATTACATTTATATACTTTTACATTTTTCAATATATAATTATTTTTAAAAATATTACATTTTTAATATAAATAATAATAATAATTACATTTACAAATATTAAAAATTTAAAATATTTTTTTTAAATAGTTTCAAAAAACATTTTCGAATCTCGAAAAGAAAATTTGAAAAAAAATAAATTTTTATAAAATAGAAATCTTATAAAAATTATAAAAATGTTCGAATTTTTTTTAAAAAATATAAAAACAACTTTTTATTTTTTTATTTTTTATTACTTATACATATATACCGTAAGGGTAAAATAGTCTTTTATATTTTTAATGAAACTTCATTCGGTCATTTTCTTTTTTTTAATGCTCTTTTTGTGACAAAATCTTTTAAAATGACTATTTAAGAAAATTGTTCAATTTTTTATGTATCAGTATTATTTTCTTTTTAATTTGAAAGCAAAAAATAAATAATCTTGCTATATGATTTAGAAAATAAAGATATTCTATATTTATTTTTAAAAAATGGTAGAAAATAGGTAATACAAATTTATGAAAATCTATATTAATCTAAAAAAAGTTATGATCAAATTTCATAAGGGGAGCCTATTGGAAACGTAATTTGTGTGGAATCTGAAAATTATTAAAGTTCAAAGATTTTTAAGAGTTAAGTAGATTTGATGAATTATTGTAATATGTATTGCATAAATTGTCATTGATTATGATTGAATAGCATAAATTTTCATATATGTTTTTCTTTCCAGATTTATCTTTCAATAAAAATACTTAATTTTTTTTTTTAATTTCAAGAAATATAGTTATTTGATGTTAAAAATAATTTTATTTATTTATTAATATTTGAATTTGTCTTGTTTGATTTTTGTTTAAAGTTTTATAAGATCAACCTATGATTTTTTCATGATTCTTGATTACGTTATCTTTAATAATTTTTTTCTTTAAATTTCTTTTTACAATTATCTTTCATATGACAACAAAAATGTAATACACAACTTTTTATGTTTGTATATTTGTGTTTTTTGTTACATAGATTCTAAGAATTTTATGAGTATAGATGATAGTTATAAAGTTGAGTGTTATGAGTAAAACTAGAGAGAATTTATGTCCCAATAACAAGAGAGTTTACTAGAATTAAAAAATCAACAAAAACTAAACTTTTTGAATAACAAAAGATTTTATATAGAATTTAAAAGTCTACAAACCAATAACAAAGGATTCTAATAAGATTGTAAGAATACATAAACCAATAACAAGAGAATCTCTAAATTTTATAACTCCTTCAAAATTTAACTACCAATAACCCCCCCTAAGTCAATATAAATAAATTTTCACAATCCAAATAACTTTTTTAAATCTATCAACTCTTAAAATTCACAAACTCTACACAAATTTATCTCCTAATAACCCCCTTTACAATCTTTTTTCTCTCTGTCACTCCTTTTACTAGGGATCGTTACCCGCGGTAAGGCGCAGAGTTTTTGCATTTTAATCTATTGTTGTCTCTTGCTTACTAATCTAGAATTCAGTTTTCAATGCATTTTATCTTCACCATCTCCTCTTGTTTTGTTTAAATTTGTTTTCACGTTTTGTCGTTTGATTTGTCTTAGTTTTGGCTTGTGTAATAACTTAAATCTGCTCATTCTTCTTTCATTCTTTATTGATTGATATTTTTATCTCGCTTAGCTCTGTGTTGCCACTAATTTGCTCGAATCACTTTTCATCATCTGCTTCGTATTCTTTTCATATTCATTAACTATTGTCTCTAATCTTTTTAAATCCTAAAATCCTACATGTTCTTTTGTTTATTAAATCACATATTAAATATTGTTGAACCTGTTTATTTATTCTAATAAATCCTTACGATTATAACTAAGATGATATGGATAAAAGACTGATCATAATTTAGTTGAAATTAAAGTCTAAAGTAGAAGTTATTAAACTTGCAATCCTTCTTTTTGTCATCCAAGATAGCTTTAGTCAAATCAATTATATTGATTTAGAAAACCCATAAGCTATTTCAATTCCAAACAACCAAAAAACAGGCGCATTTGTTATTGACGTTACGGCGGGTTTCCTTACTATAAATATAATTGCTTGTCACAACTATTAATAAACCCAAATGTTTTTACAAAAGCTACCCATATAAGAGTTTCATACTTATTTCTCTTTCTCTAGTCATCTCCTATGTTAGTAGCTATCATAATACAATCATCAAACAAATGACATATCTCTTGGTTCCATATAGAATATGCAAAATGACTGTTTTCTACAGACTCCATGATCACTGAGTATTATAAATATCAAACTCTGTCTATGGTCTATTTATATGTTGAGGAAATGCCTCGAAATGTAGCTTCCAAATAATGATTTTCAGGTCAACACATTGCACGTTAACCTCCACAATGGGATCATCGGATCTGCAGATACCGCTACATGTCGAGTCGAATGCAGCTACACATATGTTCCCTGCTTGTGCCTTTCATTCACAATCTGCAATTCTCCCAAGAACCAGAATCAATGTTAAATGAGGTAAAAAATTTAGAGTCACAACAGACTTTGTATAGCCAAGCCCAATAAACCAAGCACCCAACGTAACATCCCCACTTGCCTATTTGTGCAGAAAATGACTTGATCATTATATAGTAGCACAGAGAAGTTAGATGGAGAATGAGGTATGAATGCAAAGTAGACAAAACAGTTAAAATCTTACTGATTATGGAAAATATAAGAAATCAATTATCTTGAAAAGGCGCATAACTGTCCAATAGCGTGACAGAAGTACTTGTTCATGTTCTCACCAAACTTCCAATTCTAAATGTATATATAAATCTATTAGAGTTATTGCCAGCGCTCTGTTACGATATTTGTTGGCTAAAATAATCCATCCAACATAATAGGAACAAGAAACCAACGAAATTGTAAAGCTAACCATCAGCTGAGATGCTTTTGCTGTCCTGACACATTGCAAGCTTAGTGATTTCACTGTCAAAAGCAACAAACTAAGCAGTCATATACATCCGATACATTTATTTACAAACGGTTCCTAGCACAGAAAAAGCATATTACTATGTTACGGATGATAAGTTTGATGCATAAATACAGTTTAGAATTTTTTTCAACTGAACATTTGTGCCTACTGAATTACCTTACAACACTCACTGCATTGTGATTTTGGTATGTTAAAGCTGAGAATCAACATTGGAGCTTGCGTTAGCATTTGGAACATGAAATATAGCACTATCAATTTCCAGTGTTAATTCCATTGACAATAGCTGTGCAAAAGAACTCTACTAGTAAATGTAATTGTGATTAGTAATTCTTTACATCTTAGTGTCGTACAACTTCAAAACGATAGACACTTACAATCGACGGCTCTCAAAGATGGACCGCAAACCATCTAATGATATGCTTACCTCGTCGTATAAGTAATCCATGTCACTTCCCTCCCACGGGTAACGTTGCTGGTGCAGATCAATTTCCTCCACCTCTTCCTCATCATTAGGATGTTCTGCAGTATACCCTCTGTAAGATTCAAATTTATGTCGCTAGAATTATCAGAGAAAGAAATATAAAGTACCCTCCAAATCTTCAGGAGCATCGACATTTTCTTTATTCAATGATCTTCATTCAACCTAACAACCATCAAAATAAAAAGAATGTGAGGCACATAATCTTCAAAATCCAAGTTTAATGAATGGAAAAAAAACTCAGGAAGACAGAAAATGTCAAACACTCACTGGCTTCTTCTTCTTTTACTTCTTGGTTCCCGTGAATGAACTGTCAAAGCCATCATTATTTACAGGAAAAAAGATTAAACAAAGCAACTGATGAAAAGAAACAAATATGTTTCATAGCACATAAACTCTTCTTGAACAATCAGGCAACAGATAGTATGTCTGCCGCGTGACTCAGCTGAGTCCTCGATGGCATCCTGAACGACAAATGTCTTCTTCTTCTTCTTGGTTAGATCAAAGGGTGCAAGCTAAGGATGACCAAAGAAAATTAAAACCACACAATCATGATTTATCAGGCAAAATAAAAGAACCGATGATGAATTTATTAAAGATGGGGAGATGTAGAAACTAAAGAAGAAAAACTGATTCATGAAACTCAAAGAGTCAATCTGTGTTTCTTAGATGAGTCATGAACCGATGATTAAAAATTGAAAGCTCTAAACTTCCATTGAAGAGAACGCTTACAGGCCAAAGAGGTTTATTGAGCTTTTTTTAACGAATCTCATTTCAAAACGTGAGTTATAAAGTATTTATTAAATCATTAGATAAAATAAATAAGTGTGGGTCCCACAGAAAAAACGAAAGAAGCAAATGTTTCCGACCTTCATAAATATATATTTGTTTTAGCGATCAATGTACAAAGAACCTTTTAGCTCAGTGGTATAAATGTTATTGTTTAGATCTCAAAAACCCGGGTTCGAATCACAGACTTGACACTTTTTCACATTTTTTAAAAGTAGGATCCACATATCGCTGATGTGTCGCATCAGGAGTGATGCAACTGCCCTATTATAATGTAGATTTCAATGGTACGCAAGTTAGTTGATAGATTATTCGTATGAATTTAAAATCTTTTTGCACATATGATGTAACTAGTGGTTGGTCCGCGTATATTTTTTATATATTTGTACTCTATTTAAACGATTTAGTTATATACTTATATAACTATTCGTGATTGCTTATTTTTATTTTTAATTATTCATTCCAGTTGTTTAATGTTAGGATGTTCAACTTTAATCTCGATTAACTATATTTTTATATAATTCGACTACTGAGATATTTTTAGTGGGCTACGTTTTACATTATTTTGGTAGTGCAGATCTTTGATATGTTTGTTTTATATTAAGTTATACATTTTTATTTATACTCATATATTCAGTCATTTTGTTTTGTATTGTCTCTTTTCTTTAGATTGTGCATATATATATATATATATATGTGTAGTTGTATGAATATTGAATTTAGGTTTGAAGGTATTTTTATATTTGTTATATCCAGTAATATTATGTTTTTTTATTTTAAAATAAAAATAATTTTGATTATAAATAAATGATTTATTGTGTTTTTTTCATTATGTATTGTCCCGTTTATATATCTTAATTAATAATAAAAATATTGTCAGATTCATTTTTTTATTTGCTTTGACGTACTTAGATGAACCATGAAAATAATATCTTTAGATTCTCGTAATTTTTATTCATATGGATTAGGGGAATATTTTGAAATTATATTTCTATTATACTATTTATTAATTTTGGTTATATTATGTGATTCACTCATTTATTTATTTAATTTTTATATTTATATTTTTTTAAATTGATTATATATCATTTTATTGTTTTTACATTAAATTTCAATTTCTCTAAGTTTGAATTTGTTAAAGAAAACAGGAAAATTATCAATTAGATTCATCTTTTTTTTAACTGGTTTGAGTTTGATGAAACTGAAAAATCATTATTGTTAATAGATTTTCTTTTTTTTTATGAAAATTTTATTTTTATTTTTTAATTTATTTATTGTTAGATTATATTATGTTTTTTATTTATTATTAAACCGGTGCAATATTTTATAATCAACCAGTCATAAATATCCCGCAAACGCATCATTTTTCAAACGTTGTGTCAATCATACAAAACGCTTAATAACACTTGAAACCATGTGGAAGCATCGTAGCCTAATGGTTAAGGTTTAAAGGTTCTACACCCAGGTCTGGGGTTTGAATCCCAGACTACGCAATTTATTGCAGAATACAGGAAATCCAGGTTTCAAGTCCCGGAGAGAGCGATTGATTACTGCAGACTACGGAAGAAAGGCTTACAAGGGATCTTCAACATGGTGCAAGTAAATCCAGTCAGGCGTGGATCTTCATAGGACGGCTCAGGTGATGCAGTTAGGCGTAGATCCTCATAAGGCAGGTAGTATTATCGGTTGTCAAATCGTCTATGTAATCTTTCTCATAATTGTAATGCCATAATAAATCAGCGTTAAAAAAAAGGACACTTGAAACCATAATTACTCGCATCCGCAAACTCCCGCAACCGCAACCGCTGCGTTAGAACATAAAATATGATTTTAGCAAAAAACTACATAAAATATGAGAATAATTCAATATAGTAAAATATTTAAATTTTATTTTCATTTCATAAAAGAAATATAAAACAATTTAAATTATTAAAAATTGATTTTTAACCAGTTACGAGTTATGACATATAATAAAAATATAACAAGAATAATATAAATAAGCATTTAAATTTCTTATGTGGATAATGAAAAAACAATTAAATCTAAAATAACCAAAAGGAAAATATTAATATGTAATTTTAAAAAGTCGCTAGTAAAATAAATTAATATTTCTTCATATCAACTAATTTTGGTTTTAATCATCCTCATTCACTTCATTTTACGATATAACGAAATCTTCATCAAATCTTAAAATATCATTTGTAATTTTAAAAAGTCGCCTTTGGTTCAAATCGTTCATATACAAGTCTGATTCTAGCTAACATAAGCTATAACGATACCCCAAGTATGTACATGGCTTGCTAACGTAAACCATAAGAATGTGTAGCACATAATAAAAGTCGATATCTTTTAGATCGAGATATCAAGAAACACGTCTGTAATCACAACACCAATGAAGACTGTCTCTGTGTTGGTCTTCTTCTTCCTCTTCTTTCTCATGAAAAAATCCAGGAGCAAGAACCTGACACACTGTGTCAGAATGTTCTCCTGTGGAAGCCTCGACTTCAGGTTCCCTTTCTTTAACACAACCATGCCGTCTCGGTGCGGTCTCTTCAAGCTTAATTGCACTGATCACCATATTTCAGAGATACAGCTTGTGGAAGAAGGGAAATGGTACAAAGTGACGAGCGTCTCTCAAGCCGAAACCATAACCATCACGGACCCAAGGCCTAGCCAAAGCTTGGAAACAGGATCCTGCAGTGACTTGTCAAGATTCTCTCTTCCAGATTCTCCATGGCTCAAAATGACCACTTTGTACAAATGCAACAACAGTAGGAGGAAGCATGGTTTCAGTTATGCAAATTGCAAAGGAGGAGGAAGCAGCTTGTATTACTCCGATTTGACAGATTATTCAGGGTGTTCAGTTATCAAGACTCCAGAAAGCTGGGTGATTTCAAGAAACAAGAACGGGTTTAATCTTAATGCTACTTTCTCTCTTCATATAAACCTGCCTCGAGGCTGCAGTAGCTGCCATAGACGAGGAGGACAATGTACGATGATCAAAGAAAAATTTCGCTGCCGTGGAGGAAGCAAAGGTATGCATAATGAACCATGAATGATGAATGAAACATATATGCAGATGACAATATAATTCAATTTCCCTCTTTTTTGTTGTAGAGGACTACCAAGATGTGAAGTTAAAGCTTGGATTAGGTAAACAAGAGAGATGTTCTGTTTTGCTGCTTTAGTTTCATCTAATTCTATGACATAAAGGCTGCTTTTAAAAAGTGGTTAAGTGAAACCGACCTACATGGAACTCTTGAATCTACCTCAGAGTCTCAACTGTCCAAGAATGCATGTTTGATTTTTGCTTCTTTTTTTGTCATTGCTAAATGTCTCTTATGACTTTTTGGTTAATAAGAATGCTTGTTTGATATTTTTTATTCTGCAGAGTTATTTTCATGGAAATTAGAACTCATACTTAGTACCTTATGGTTCAATCCATGTGCAATACTCTTCTATACATAAAATTTAAATGTTGATTCTTCTTCGTTATTGCAGGACTATCAGCTGGTTTAACTGTTATTATCATTATACTGGTCCTGATAACAGTAAGAGTGAAAAAAACAAGAAAGAGTGACTGGAATACCGAGAGCGTTGAAGCAGTGGTAATGCTGAAACGATATAGTTACGCAAGAGTTAAGAAGATGACTAACTCATTTGCACACGTTCTCGGGAAAGGAGGATTTGGAACAGTATACAAAGGCAAGTTACCAGATGGAGGCGTAGATATTGCAGTGAAGATCTTGAAGGAAGGAAAGGGAACCGGAGAAGAGTTCATCAACGAAGTAGCTAGCATGAGTAGAACATCTCATGTAAATATTGTCTCTCTGCTTGGGTTCTGTTATGAAAGGAACAAAAGAGCTATAGTATATGAGTTCATGCCTAATGGATCCCTTGACAAGTTTATCTCCGAGAATATGTCAACCAAGATAGAATGGGAAAGGCTATATGACATTGCGTTAGGTGTCTCTCGCGGCCTAGAGTATTTACACAACCATTGTGTATCGAGGATTGTGCATTTCGATATAAAGCCGCAAAACATACTCATGGACAAGGATCTTTGTCCCAAGATTTCAGATTTCGGTCTTGCTAAGCTCTGCAAAAATAAAGAGAGCGTCATGTCAATGCTAGACGCTAGAGGGACGGTAGGATACATTGCCCCTGAAGTGTTCTCGAATAATTTTGGAGGAGTTTCGCATAAGTCAGATGTGTATAGTTATGGTATGGTGATCCTTGAGATGATTGGAGCAAAGAATATAGAAAATTTTGGATCCAACAATAGTTCAATGTACTTTCCAGATTGGATTTATAAGGATTTTGGGAGGGGAGAAGTCATGAGGATTTTTGGAGATCAGATAACCAAAGAAGAAGAGAGAATTGCCAAGAAAATGGTTTTGGTTGGTCTATGGTGTATTCAGACCAATCCATCTGACCGTCCACCGATGATCAAAGTCATTGAGATGTTAGAGGGGGATCTAGAGGCTCTCCAGATTCCATCTAAACCTCTCTTTTGTTAACCCACTGCAACGGTTCCTGAAACTCTAGAAGACAGTCATGGGATTTCAAGCTGCTCTAAACCAAGTAAGTTTGGAAGGCACGCCTACTCTCTCAGCTTTTGAAGAGACACTACGATTTTCAAAGAAATGGTTCAGTTACTTGTTGAAGAGAGTCAACATATGCAATGAGACTATGTTTCTTGATGCAAACAAGAAACTATGGAATATATAAATGTGAACTTAAGCTCTTCAAAACTAGGCTTGCGTGAGGTGAGTTTTGTTTCTGAGTATAGCTAAGATCTCAAGAAACTTATTTTATATTTCTTGATAAACCAAGCTTGCATGAGGTGGGTTTTGCATCAAGTATATTATTTCCCATATTTTGTGGCAAACAAATTCTTATTTTTGAGTTCTCCTTTCCTTCTGCATAAGTTTTGAGCTTGAAGCTGCTGGAGTCTGTATGTGGTTTCCGAATGCAGAATCTCAACTTCTCTAGAAACTTAAGACACTCTATTGTTAGGACTGTGGAGATCCAGATTACATACCATTTTGACGATGTAGTTGCTTTAGCCCCACCCTTTAGATCAAATTTGATCCAAATAATAAACTTTATAAAGCGAGTCATTTAATGTAATTCTTTTCAAAACATGTGCAAGATCGTTGAAACCAATGAAAGAAAAAGTTATATTTGAACCAAACATGACTTTCAGGGTAACCGCCAGCCATGTCTCCAAAATCGAATGAAAAATTGGCATTATGTCTCCAAAATCTTTGAAGAAAATTACATAAGCATAATTCTCAAAAAAAAAAATTTAGGCTTTCAACTTTGTAAAAAAAAAATTAGTTCAAATCTTTAATAAATAGCCTATGTCCTCTTAAATTTCAGGGCGGCTCTGCCCCTAGCCGTGGAAAGATTGACTCTTGTTTAATTGACTCTTGTTTAATTGACTCTTGTCGATTGGTTTTGAGCCAATTGACTCTTGTTTAAATATGCGTAATTAATAAGAACATAAATGCAATTCAATCATTTTTTAATATATGTGAAAAATTTAAAGTGATATTTTTTTTAAAAAAGTAGGGAGTATTAAATATTTTAGGCATTAGGTGTTGAGTTATTACCCGTTTAACACATTTTTATAAAATTAAATGGGATTTCAAAAATCCAGTTAAAAACAGATCGATAAATATGTTTGCATAGCCATTAAATGATAGATTCAATTGGCTCAAAACCCATGAAGAACTGAAAAATTAAGAATATACCTAATACAGTAAAAGTATAGTGGTGACTGTGAATAAAGTGTATGCGAAATTACATTTAGAGCCCTCTGATATATTTTTCATGGATTGAGTTTGTAGGATATTAACTGTCACGTGAATTTTAAAGCTTTAAAGATATAAAAATTTGGTAAAGATTTCGATTTCTAAAAATAAACAAAAATTTCTATTTTTCTCTCTCCTTCTGTTGTCTTCTTCTCCATCTTCTTCCTCTATTTTTTTGTATTTTTTATTTTTACAGATATAGTTCCCGAGTGAAATTATGGTGACTTTTGTGTTCTTGTTTGTCTTTGAATAATTTTCATATGTAAATTTTTCAAAGAAATGGTTCAGTGTCCGGCTGTGGCAAGGTAAGTGGAAGAAGAACGGTGAACAAGACGACATTCCTGACCTGGCAGATTTCGGATTGCAAGTGATGATCGACGAAACAGAGAGCTACTAAAATGTGGATGGGATCGTAAGGAGACATTATTTTCTAGGAGACACGACAGGCAACGGATGCTGGTCCCCTTGGGTTACAAAATTCCATTGTCGATGATTGTGTGCACGGATGTCAGGCAACTTCTTTGCCGGTGTAGTGGTAGCAAAAATCGCCGGTGATTCGGCTAATTTTGCATTTGCATTGCTAACACATTATTCTACTTGTAATTATAATACAAAAGATAGATATTTTAATAATTATCCATATATGAAATATAATAGTAGCATATCAATATAAATTTAGGTATTTTTTAAACATAATATTAGCTGCGACAAAACGAAACACAAAATATTTAAAATGGTGTTAACCGGATAAAACATACAGATGTCAGCTAAAAATAATATTAGCTGGCAGTAAGAAAGGTTAGACGTCTAAATGAATCAGTGTCACCAAAGCTTGTTTTGTGGACTGCTAATTTTATATTTGCATTGCTAACCCATTATTTTTCATGTATTTTAATAAGCTTTTTAGACGGTGAAGTAATACCGGAGATGGATAATATTGGTATTGCCGTGTAATGTTTAATAAACTAGTCTGTAAACAAATTTAATGTTAGTGATAGTTATCTGGTATTCAAGTCTAAATTATTAACATTAAAGAGGAAGTAACAAATAAAACAATTCTTGAATCAACACTAACTAACTGAGCCAAACAACAAACTACTAAATTGATTGAAGCATTTGTAGTTTTGTACAATCTCGCTGCATTGTTTGTTGACTAACCGTTATTGTATCTTAACACCAAGATTGTAAACCTTTATCAGCCAGAGCAATTTAATAAATGGAAACAATGATGTAAAACAATAAAAGTGAGTAAAAACAATAAAGTAATAAGAAGAAAGTAACATTCTCTTTCTTCACTCTCTCTTCGTACTCATCTTCATCAAACCTCTTAATCATCCTATCAAGAAAACAGAAGAGAGAGAATAAAGGATTCATCAATGACTTAACTTTATAATAAAAAGAATTAAGCTTTAGAAATAAAAGTTGACGAATTATACCAAGTCAACGATGTTGAATCTAGTCTTCTTCTATTCTTATCTTAGCTTCTTCTAACAGCCTGTAAATTTCACAAATAAAAGTGATTCAATCACCGGTCTGAAAAGGATGATGATTTTCGTTGGGCGATCGTCACCAAAGGCTTTACCTGCTGCTCTCCATTATTAAGATCACTGTGGCATGATTTCATAAGTTGTTTTAGTGGAGAAACAAAGGAAAAGGGATAAAGAAAGAATACAAAGATAGATAAAAATGAAGATTTTTGAAAAGATACCTGCAGTGAATAAAATCTTGGTAAATATCAAACTAAAAGATATGAGCGATATAAGCAAAGCGTGTATTATGATTTAATATCTAAAAGGGTAATAGGGTCAATAAAGTTTATGTACAGTCTGTAATAGTATAAATTGGTATTTAGCTAAATAGAGTAAAATTCTTTGGTAGGAGATGCAAATACTCTTTAAACAATAGTATTTGAGATAAATAAAATTATTTATAAGATTAATACAGTTTACAATTAATAATAAGGTAAAAGTAAATCTAATATGCATTATAATTTTAAAATAAAAAATTTTTGTATAACAAAAAAAATGTTAAAATGACATTTAAAAAGAAAAACAGAAAGAGTATGAGACTTAGATTATTATTTAAACAATGTAAACGTTTAGAGAAAAGAAAGTAAAAGTCATTGTTAACTGTTTCTCTCTCGTTCGATATTCTGAGTGATCTCTGTAACTACCGTCTTTCATCGCACTTTCACCGGCCAGTGTAGACTCCGACGTTGGTCCTACTCTTCTTAGTATCTTGTGCATTGTTACTTCATTCCACAGCAAATAAATCATTGAATTATGATCATCATCAATGTCATGTTGGTTTTGTTGATGCTTCATATTCATTGCCTTCTTCCATATCTCTTTTTTTAAGAGAATGTCATTCCGACCACCAACTTCCACAGATTATTCAGAGAAGAATGTGTAGGCTTATTTCTTATGGAGAATTCTTCACATGGCTGTTGTTGGGTCATGTTTGAACCGGTTCGTTTCTTCTATTACCGAGTCATAATTGATTGTGATGATCATATCTTCAAATCAGAAGAGATGGTGCATGTTACAGTGTTCTTGTTCTGGTTTGGTGAAACATCCAAACTGTGTCTTTGGTCGATACTGTTCTCTCGTCGTTTCCTCTTCCTAGTGTTGACTGTAATAATATTCATGTGTATTAAAATTAGTTCCTGTTCGGAGAAAATGATAAGGACAAAGGATAGTGTGTTTTATGTGTGGTATCTCTTCCTCCAGAAGAGTTTATCTTCGGTGAGTGGACCTCCATTGATGAAGTCTACTACCACCTATGTTTGTAAGTGTCTTATATGGCACAGTGATTTCGTTCTAGAGCTTCAATGCTTATGGAAGAGAAGACCACCACGAAAACCGCCTTGGTACAGTTATATAAAAAAAGGGGAATCAAACCAAACTACTATCTACACCATCATATACATGGGTTTCATGTAAGATTATATGGTCAAGGTATCGATGTCACAAGGAAGGTTATACAGAATCTATTTTCATACCAAGAACACAAATACAAACTAATTGGTATTATGTCGACGTTTCAAAGCAGCATGTCCTAGATACAATGGGTTTTTTTCTATACGATTTGGAAAAAGAATAATATGCCAAAATAGCATACCAATCGTATTAGAGTGAGACAAGTTCTGCTGAAGAAAAATAACAGAGCGTATGTTTTGTTAGCATATAAGGCTTACTGCAAAAGAAAGCCACGTCAATCTTCACTTCTACAAATGATTCGTCTTCAGCATATGTGATATCTTCATGATTTGCATTGTTTTAACCATTCATTCTTGCATATTTTGATCATTTAGGATAACATTTAGACATGTTTAGGTTGCATTGCACTACATATGTCCTTTTCAGGTGATGGAGATGTCAAATGGTGACTTTGGAGCATTTAGAGATGGGTTAGAGGCAAGATTGGTGATTTTCGAGCAACAGACAAGATGATCAAAGTGTCCCAGCGGTCATGTGAAGTTCCCATCGGCCTTCTGACCCCATCGAGAAGCCGCTGCAAGCACTCGAGAAGTGGAGACTAAGTGTAGGAGCGGCCTTGCGCAACGGTGTGCTGAAGCCGCTGGGAAAATACCCCACTCCCTGCCGCATATATACTTGTTGCAGCGGCCTAAAGACGAAGCAAGGAAGCCGCTGCGAGAGCTTCAGCGGCCTAGTGGAGCGGTTACGCCTAGCCGCTGCGAGTCCAAAGAGTCAACATTTCGGAGTTTGACCAGATATTTACCCATTTGTGTTTGGGTCAACCCAGGTTTGTTGGGTTGACCCAGGTTTGTTGGGTTGACCCGGTTCAATTTTAAGCTACTATAAATGTTTCTTAAACCTAATCTTAGAATCTTATCTTGTTTTCTATCTAATCAAAAAGCCATTTTTAGGTGCTTGATCATTATCTTTTGTGATTGCTTGATTGCTTTGATCATTAATCATGTTTAGACTTAGATCAACTAATGATTTAGTGTCTACCATGATAATGAGTGAGTAGTCATCTTTGGATTCATGGGCTAGGATGATTTGGATGATTAAGTGATGATCTAGAATGTTTAGAGTTAGATTAATATGTTTCTTGATTGAGTTATCTTAATGCTAATCTAGAGTTGGCCATTTTAGATTAGAAATCTAGAAATTTCATTGTCTGAAAGGTCTTCGATGAAAAGTCTGAGCCAACTCAACATGCTCGTAACTTACCATACCAAAGACATTTGATGTTAGGGGAGTTTTGATAGTTGAATGATCTGTTCTAAATAATTGCTTGATTGACACAAACCAAAGACATTTGATGTTTGATCAATGAGAGTAAATGAGCATTTCTCTTGACAAAGACCTTGCTTAGGATTCTTATCTAGACTTAAGGAAATTTGTTGGTTGAAACCTTGCCATTTTAGATTGAATCTTAGTCATCTGAAATCAAATTCCTATACCCATGATTCCTCCTTTATCCATTTGCTTGAAAATTTGCTAGTTGATTGTGTTAGAGTCTTGTTAGTTTGATCTAATCACTTCATTACATTGAATGCACTTAGCTTAAGTATGAACCTGAATTCTCTTTGAATTGAAACACTTAGAAATGGATTGACATCTAAAATACTACATTGATTTGAACCTTGGACCCTTGAAAAGGCCATATCAATATGTCGCATATTTCTTCTTATGAAATAATTTGTATTCTGTTGCTTTGCATACGATTCTATAACTCGATTTGAACTTCGATCTATCAATAAAATATGTTTAGACAAAAAAAACGATATAAACATTTAAATATTCTAATTAATTATAACTGGTTAAACTGGTTTTGGTCGGTGGAAGGGTCCTTCTATAGTCTATGGAGAGTGCTAGATTTCCTTCTAACATTTAAGAGACCATAGAAGATCCCTTCTATATGGGATAGGATCTATTTTCAATTTGTGAAGAATAAATTTTTCGATATTTTTGTCTTGATTTATTTGGAGTACTTTTTTATGGAAGGGCACAAACTAATTCCTAAAGATAGTTACAGTCAATGTACGGACTTTCTCATTAAACAAAATTTAAAGCATGATTTCATATCTACGTGGCTACACATGTTTAGTATTGTGAGATTATTTTGAACCCATATCATTTAACTTTCCAGAATCCATTTATCATTAAATCATCCATGTGTTGTTAAGATTTTGATATTGGGTTGTCATATTCTGACGTATAATTCACTATTTCAAATTGGTTAAACTAAAAACATAACTTTCTCTTTCAGATCTTCTGTCGGTAAAGCAAAAAAAGGAAAAATAGGGTTATGCAACTAAATTTTGCTCAAACTATTATGTGACATCTAATTATATAAAGAAGAGCTTGAATCCCTCCCAGCTATGCCACATAGGATGCCAGCGCACAAATTGGGTTCAGGAGCGTCCGACACGTGCCCACTTTAACTTGTGGTCTGCGTTTCATTAATACAGCCTTATCTGTATTTGTTTTTGTATGATGGGCTGGAAAAGTGTTGGGCTACGTTTTATTTAATATCGGTCCGTAACCTGTTAAAAAAAAAACCTAAAATTTTGGCGTTGTCGTCTTCTTCTTCATTGTACAGAGACTTTTCATCTTCGTCGAATGCATCCGTTTCTTTCTTCTCCGTGTTTACTCCCCCTTAATTCAATCACCACGATATAGCCTTGAATGCGTGGTTTGATTAGGAGTCGGTGAATATGAGAGTATAAATAGGTGAGCATTCTTTCTCTTACGATCATCTTATCGGCGGCGGAGAAGGCTATGTCTGTCTGCGAGCTCAAAGAGCATCACACCGACGCTACAGAGACGGTTAACAACCTCTGTAATAAGCTTAGACAGAGATGCCTCCAGCTCCTTAATACAGATGGTTTGTGCTTCTCTTCTTCTTCTTCCCAATCTATATGTAGTGATTTGGGATTGTATATGTAGTGGTTTGGGATTGTTTGTTCTTAGACCTATTTTGATTTCTGTAAAAATGAATTTTGATAGTGGCCAAGTACTCGGTGGCGCAGATTGGTACCTTCAAACTCCCTCTTATCTGGAAAGTCTCAAAACCGAGCCTGGTGAGACAGATTCATCTCAGCGTTTGGTTTCTGAGCGCGGGAGCTAGCCAGAACAATCGGTCTCGCAAGATAAAAGAACTCGACAAGAAGGTGAGACACAAGTTGTGAGATACAAATTATGTTTTGTTGACATGTGATCAAGCCAGTGATTGATGAATCCTTTACACATATCACTAACATTATCTAGAGGCTAAAAGCTCAACGAAGAAGAAGAATAAAAGCTTGGAATAGAATGAGAAGCTTTCATATGTTCATGCTAGAGCTCGAGTAACTTAGCATCTCACATATTTGCACAACTCTTTTTTTTTATCTTAATCAGTTGATTAATTGCTAATTCACTACTAATTTTCAGATTATAAGAAAGAAGGGAGAAGATTAGTGCATGGATGAAGCTGCTACAGGAACTGGTCCCAGACTGTGATAAGGTTTGTCTCTCAGATAATGACTTCTGATCAATATGCTAATTAATCTTTATGTCTTCATTTGTGCTTAACGACATAATATTTTCTGAATAGACACCCTAAAAGTAAGAATATTGGTTTGATGATATAGTTTCTTTTTGTTAATTAATCAAATTTTTTTGTGGATTTCTTAATTGCTTTTTATGAAGAAGAGTGGTTTCTGGTGTGCCAAAAATGCCTTAAAGATCTTAACTATATTGTTTATGTTTTAGTGTGTTGGGAGAAGTATCCTCACAGGAAAACTTCAGGCTTGAAATCAGATTGCTGCCTTCGTCAAGAAGATAGTAATAAAAGTTCTGGAAATGACTTAAGAGACGATTTGAGTAGGGAAAGATTAATCCTTTCGCAGATGCTCTGTTTTTTTTCGTAAAAAGAGAGTCATTCTGTCTTTCTTTCTTAATCCCTTCGTTCGTGTATTTTCCTAATATGTTGGACTCTTTTGGTCTATGATTCATTAAATGAGTTCATCTTAATATGTTATCAAATTGTTCCAGAAGAGAACGTCTTTCCCATCCAGTGACCAAATATTTGATGTTTCAAGAAAGTGGCACTAGAGTATTCTCCTATGAATTTTTGTTTTTTGCACTTCTTTTCCCTCATGACAACGATGAAAAATAAAGATAAATATATGGAATATGATTAGATTATGTGTATATGGTAATGGGATGTACATATACCAAAACCGAACCGGTTGCATTTTATACACCAAAACCAAAACCGGTTGCATTTTATACTTTTTTGGTGTGCGCTTTCATCCACTCCATGTGGAATACTATTCAAAAGTAATTGTCAGTATGATCATTTGCTCATTTGTGTAATAATTTCACAATAAAAACAAATATTAAACAAGGAAAAAGCATCATCATCCATATATATGTTAGATCATTCTTATTAATTTCATTATTTATTGATATTGATACAAATAAGTTTGAAATAAATATAAATTGTTTTATTTTTAAGCAATTTAAGTGATCATAAAAGATATGAAAAAGATTATTTGTTATTATATACCATAAACAAAAAGAAACATTATTTATTAAAACTAATAGGATTACTAAATTTGGGAGTAATATTATATTTACATATTCATATTTTTAAGGTTAATTATTTATAATTTGGTAAATAAATATTATTTAATTTCATCTCCGCTATTTTATAAACCTTCACAAAATGATACAATGGTATTTCAAAAATCTCATTCTCTTTTGATCGATTTCGATTGTTTATGTATTTTATAGTGTTATAATACTACAAACATTATAAAATCTGACAACTCTGAATTAAATCAGCAACAATATTAAGAATTCGGTCATATTAACTGTATAAACAAATGTTAAAAATAATATAAATTCTTTTTTAAAAAAATAATGCTTATTAAATGTATATTATAACTGTCTAACTATTTTTAAAGTCAAATTTCGCCCGTAGGGTGGGCCGATCCTAGTTATATATGCAAATATGTATACAATTTGCCGGAATCCCTTCGGGCTTCATCATCTTTTTCTGATCTTCATTTCCAAAAAAATAATTATATTTTTTTAATACATTAAATGACCAAACATCAAAGAAAATAATTAAATGGTTATTTCTTTCCATATTAGAATTTAATGATATATAATAAAATATTGAATGATTTATTAATGCTATTTTTTAATAATTTTAGTAAGATTAGTCCAATTAAAAAAAGAAGGTTGAGTAGTGCTCTCAGCTTGACACGTAAACATGTTACTCAAAGTTTGTCATTTAACCAATGCCCAAAGATTAATTTACGGGGGATGTTAAACGTTAGCACCTATAGTTAGTGTCTTATTAGTGATACAATTAGTATTATATATTTTTGGGTGGATATGGGATTAGTTTATAGGTTCCTAGTTTATATTTGGTGTAGTGGCAATTACTTTTCATTTTTTTTCCTCATGACGGGTTTGTGTAGTTGAGTTACATGCATCAAAGATCACATCCAGTAGGAGACTAAACGATGTGAATGCTACCGACAAGCTTTCCCTGAAACAAAAAAAAATCTGGGTTCGGAGAATGGTACGAGTTTGTCTTTATGTCTCTTCATGAACTCATAAACTCAGATGTAGAAAAATAAAATACTACGTTTGTCTCTAAGACCATTTTTGAAGCGATTAGAGTTTTGGTTTTGCTCTGAGGCGGTATTTCGGAGCGGTTAGAATTGAAGCCTTGAAGTCTTCTAGTATTAACAGAGAGTAACAAAACGGCAAAAAGAGTTGGCCAACTTGAGTTTTATGAAACGAGCATCCAGATTCAACATCCCAAAATTGACTTCCGACCAATCATAAAACCGACATGTAGAATCTCTCTTTTCTCTCTACCACTTATTTTTTCTTCTATGCAAATATCACTACAAGAAAACAGCGGTATTCTGACGGACATTCTGATGGAAAACGAAATCCTCGGAATATCCCGAGGAATTTCCGAGGATATTCCGAGGAAACACAAAATTTGGTTTCCTCGGAATATACCGACGGAATTTCGAGGAAATATCAATCCGTCGGAATATTCTTATGGAATACCGAGGAAAAATGTATTCCTCGAAAAAAACCGATGAATTCTGAGGATATATTATAGCCGTTAGAGAGCCATTGGGGGATTTTAAAAATTCCGAGGAAATTCCGACGAACTAGCCGTTGGCGTCGGAATTCCGTCGGAATTTCCTCTGCCTGTCGGCAGGATTTCAACTATAAATACAAGCACCCCTCTTCCTCTTCATTCACTCTATATCTTCATCCTCTCTCTTACTCTCTTTACACACGAATTTGATTCATAAAAAACATGTCTTCTTCAAATTATTTTCGTTCTTTGATCGATCGACCTCATTTGGATCCGAACACGAGATTGCTTACGGAAGAATACCAACGAGGTATAACCGAATTCATAGGGTTAGTTCACCGACAACCGGGAGCAAAAACATGTATGTTAAGATGTCCTTGCTCTAATTGTAAAAATAGAAAGGTTATTAAAGAGTGGGATGTTTGGACTCATCTATATTTGAGTGGGTTTACACGAAGTTACAAAATTTGGTATCATCATGGGGAAACTTATTATGAACATGGTAGTACTAGCGAACCTCAACCAGCGGTTAGAATAGAAGAACCAATTAGAGCGGATGTAGATTATGGTGTAGGTACTGAGCAGATGGTAAATGATCATTTTAGAGGGGAAGATTTACCCAATGCAGAAGCTAAGAGATTTTATGATATGTTGGATGCTGGAAAGCAAGCATTGTACGAAGGTTGCAGAGATGGTCATTCAGCTTTATCATCTGCTACAAGATTGATGGGCATTAAAACATATTATAATTTGGCTGAAGACTGTGTGGATGCGATTGCTGATTTTGTAAAAGGTATTCTACCCGAGGATAATGTAGCTCCTGGTTCATACTACGAGGTTCAGAAACTCGTAGCTGGTCTTGGTTTATCGTATCAGGTAATAGATGTATGCAGCGACAACTGCATGATTTACTGGAGGGCAGATGAACAGCGGGTTACATGCAAATTTTGTGGGAAGCCTCGTTATAAAGATACGAGTGGAAGAGTTCCAGTGCCATATAAAAGGATGTGGTATTTGCCTTTGACGGAAAGGTTGCAGAGGTTGTATATGTCTGAATGCACAGCGCAACCAATGAGATGGCATGCGGAGCACTCAACAGATGGTGAGATCAGACATCCTTCAGATGCAAAAGCGTGGAAGCATTTCCAATCAAAGTATCCCGACTTTGCGTATGAGAGAAGAAATGTCTACCTTGGATTATGTACTGATGGTTTCAGCCCGTTTGGCAAGAGTGGAAGACAGTATTCTCTATGGCTAGTCATTCTTACGCCTTACAACCTACCCCCAAACTTGTGCTTGTGACGAAAGTTTTTGTTTCTCTCGATTCTCGTTCCCGGACCAGAGCATCCTAAGAGATCACTTGATGTGTTTCTTCAGCCACTAATATATGAGTTGCAACAACTATGGGCTCAAGGTGCTGAAACATACGATGTTTCGTGTAAAGAAAACTTTCAAATGCGGGCAGTACTAATGTGGACAATAAGTGGTTTTCCAGCATATGGTATGTTATCTGGATGGACAACGCATGGAAGGCTATCATGTCCATATTGTCAAGATAACACTGATGCTTTCCAACTAAAACACGGAAGGAAAACATGTTGGTTTGACTGTCACATGAGATTCCTACCACCTGATCATCCATATCGTAGGAGTAGGAATTTGTTTACGAAGAACAAGAGGGTGTTTGACAGTCCACCTCCGAAAATTTGTGGAAAAGATTTGAAGACACAACTAAGAGATTTTGGTGCAGAAAGGACGCCAAACGTCGGTGTACATGAGCGTTTTCCGGTAGATGATGTTGGAGACCTACATAACTGGCACAAAAAAAAATATTTTTTGGGATCTGCCATACTGGGAGGATCATCTGCTAAGGCATAATTTAGATGTCATGTATATTGAGAAGAACTTTTTTGACAATCTCATGAACACGATCCTTAATGTTCAAGGTAAAACAAAGAATAATTTGAAGTCAAGACTGGATTTAGTCGATATATGTGCTCGTTCAGAACTTCATGTTGATGAGAATGGTAGGGCTCCTTTTCCCATATACCGACTTGATGCAGAGGGAAAAGATGCGTTCTTTGATTGGATTTCAAACGATGTGGAATTTCCAGACGGTTATGCATCTAATTTGCGTAACTGTATCGACAGAAAGGAAGGAAAGTTTACTGGCTTGAAAAGCCACGATTGCCATGTAATGATGCAGCGCCTCCTTCCGTTTGCCTTCAAGGAACTATTACCACGAAATGTTCATGAAGCAATTGCAGGGATAAGTGGTTTCTTCCGCGATTTATGCACGAGATCAGTGACTCTTGAAGGTATTGAAAATTTGAAGACTAACATAGCCGTAATTCAGTGCAACCTTGAGAAGATATTTCCTCCCTCATTTTTTGATATTATGGAGCATCTTGTTATTCACCTGGCAAGAGAATTGGAAGAGATGGTGCATGTTACGGTGTTCTTGTTCTGGTTTGGTGAAACATCCAAACTGTGTCTTTGGTCGATACTGTTCTCTCGTCGTTTTCTCTTCCTAGTGTTGACTGTAATAATATTCATGTGTATTAAAATTAGTTCCTGTTCGGAGAAAATGATAAGGACATAGGATAGTGTGTTTTATGTGTGGTATCGCTTCCTCCAGAAGAGTTTATCTTCGGTGAGTGGACCTCCATTGATGAAGTCTACTACCACCTATGTTTGTAAGTGTCTTATATGGCACAGTGATTTCGTTCTAGAGCTTCAATGCTTATGGAAGAGAAGACCACCACGAAAACCGCCTTGGTACAGTTATATAAAAAAAGGGGAATCAAACCAAACTACTATCTACACCATCATATACATGGGTTTCATGTAAGATTATATGGTCAAGGTATCGATGTCACAAGGAAGGTTATACAGAATCTATTTTCATACCAAGAACACAGATACAAACTAATTGGTATTATGTCGACGTTTCAAAGCAGCATGTCCTAGATACAATGGGTTTTTCTATACGATTTGGAAAAAGAATAATATGCCAAAATAGAATACCAATCGTATTAGAGTGAGACAAGTTCTGCTGAAGAAATATAACAGAGCGTATGTTTTGTTAGCATATAAGGCTTACTGCAAAAGAAAGCCACGTCAATCTTCACTTCTACAAATGATTCGTCTTCAGCATATGTGATATCTTCATGACTTGCATTGTTTAACCAATTCATTCTTGCATATTTTGATCATTTAGGATAACATTTAGACATGTTTAGGTTGCATTGCACTACATATGTCCTTTTCAGGTGATGGAGATGTCAAATGGTGACTTTGGAGCATTTAGAGATGGGTTAGAGGCAAGATTGGTGATTTTCGAGCAACAGACAAGATGATCAAAGTGTCCCAGCGGTCATGTGACGTTCCCAGCGGCCTTGTGACCCCATCGAGAAGCCGTTGCAAGCACTCGAGAAGTGGAGACTAAGTGTAGGAGCGGCCTTGCGCAACGGTGTGCTGAAGCCGCTGGGAAAATACCCCACTCCCTGCCACATATATACTTGTTGCAGCGGCCTAAAGACGAAGCAAGGAAGCCGCTGCGAGAGCTTCAGCGGCCTAGTGGAGCGGTTACGCCTAGCCGCTGCGAGTCCAAAGAGTCAACATTTCGGAGTTTGACCAGATATTTACCCATTTGTGTTTGGGTCAACCCAGGTTTGTTGGGTTGACCCAGGTTTGTTGGGCTGACCCGGTTCAATTTTAAGCTACTATAAATGTTTCTTAAACCTAATCTTAGAATCTTATCTTGTTTTCTATCTAATCAAAAAGCCACTTTTAGGTGCTTGATCATTATCTTTTGTGATTGCTTGATTGCTTTGATCATTAATCATGTTTAGACTTAGATCAACTAATGATTTAGTGTCTACCATGATAATGAGTGAGTAGTCATCTTTGGATTCATGGGTTAGGATGATTAGGATGATTAAGTGATGATCTAGAATGTTTAGAGTTAGATTAATATGTTTCTTGATTGATTTATCTTAATGCTAATCTAGAGTTGGCCATTTTAGATTAGAAATCTAGACATTTCATTGTCTGAAAGGTATTCGATGAAAAGTCTGAGCCAACTCAACATGCTCGTAACTTACCATACCAAAGACATTTGATGTTAGGGGAATTTTGATAGTTGAATGATCTGTTCTTAATAATTGCTTGATTGACACAAACCAAAGACATTTGATGTTTGATCAATGAGAGTAAATGAGCATTTCTCTTGACAAAGAATTTGCTTAGGATTCTTATCTAGACTTAGGGAAATTTGTTGGTTGAAACCTTGCCATTTTAGATTGAATCTTAGTCATCTGAAATCAAATTCCTATACCCATGATTCCTCCTTTATCCATTTGCTTGAAAGTTTGCTAGTTGATTGTGTTAGAGTCTTGTTAGTTTGATCTAATCACTTCATTACATTGAATGCACTTAGCTTAAGTATGAACCTGAATTCTCTTTGAATTGAAATACTTAGAAATGGATTGACATCTAAAATACTACATTGATTTGAACCTTGGACCCTTGAAAAGGCCATATCAATATGTCGCATATTTCTTCTTATGAAATAATTTGTATTCCGTTGCTTTGCATACGATTCTATAACTCGATTTGAACTTCGATCTATCAATAAAATATGTCTAGACAAAAAAAACGATATAAACATTTAAATATTCTAATTAATTATAACTGGTTAAACTGGTTTTGGTCGGTGGAAGGGTCCTTCTATAGTCTATGGAAAGTGCTAGATTTCCTTCTAACATTTAAGAGACCATAGAAGATCCCTTCCATATGGGATCGGATCTATTTTCAATTTGTGAAGAATAAATTTTTCGATATTTTTGTTTTGATTTATTTGGAGTACTTTTTTATGGAAGGGCACAAACTAATTCCTAAAGATAGTTACAGTCAATGTACGGACTTTCTCATTAAACAAAATTTAAAGCATGATTTCATATCTACGTGGCTACACATGTTTAGTATTGTGAGATTATTTCAAACCCATATCATTTAACTTTCCAGAATCCGTTTATCATTAAATCATCCATGTGTTGTTAAGATTTTGATATTGGGTTGTCATATTCTGACGTATAATTCACTCTTTCAAATTGGTTAAACTAAAAACATAACTTTCTCTTTCAGATCTTCTGTCGGTAAAGCAAAAAAAGGAAAAATAGGGTTATGCACCTAAATTTTGCTCAAACTATTATGTGACATCTAATTATATAAAGAAGAGCTTGAATCCCTCCCAGCTATGCCACATAGGATGCCAGCGCACAAATTGGGTTCAGGAGCGTCCGACATGTGCCCACTTTAACTTGTGGTCTGCGTTTCATTAATACAGCCGTATCTGTATTTGTTTTTGTATGATGGGCTGGAATAGTGTTGGGTACGTTTTATTTAATATTGGTCCGTAACCTGTTAAAAAAAAACCTAAAATTTTATCGTTGTCGTCTTCTTCTTCATTGTACAGAGACTTTTCATCTTCGTCGAAAGCATCCGTTTCTTTCTTCTCCGTGTTTACTCCCCCTTAATTCAATCACCACGATAGAGCCTTGAATGCGTGCTTTGATTAGGAGTCGGTGAATATGAGAGTATAAATAGGTGATCATTCTTTCTCTTACGATCATCTTATCGGCGGCGGAGAAGGCTATGTCTGTCTGCGAGCTCAAAGAGCATCACACCGACGCTACAGAGACGGTTAACAACCTCTGTAATAAGCTTAGATAGAGACGCTTCCAGCTCCTTAATACAGATGGTTTATACTTCTCTTCTTCTTCCCAATCTATATGTAGTGGTTTGGGATTGTATATGTAGTGGTTTGGGATTGTTTGTTCTTAAACCTATTTTGATTTCTGTAATAATGAATTTTGATAGTGGCCAAGTACTCGGTGGCGCAGATTGGTACCTTCAAACTCCAACTCTTATCTGGAAAGTCTCAAAACCGAGCCTGGTGAGACAGATTCATCTCAGCGTTTGGTTTCTGAGCGCGGGAGCTAGCCAGAACAATCGGTCTCGCAAGATAAAAGAACTCGACAGAAGGTGAGACACAAGTTGTGAGATACAAATTATGTTTTGTTGACATGTGATCAAGCCAGTGATTGATGAATCCTTTACACATATCACTAACATTATCTAGAGGCTAAAAGCTCAACGAAGAAGAAGAATAAAAGCTTGGAATAGAATGAGAAGCTTTCATATGTTCATGCTAGAGCTCGAGTAACTTAGCATCTCACATATTTGCACAACTCTTTTTTTTTATCTTAATCAGTTGATTAATTGCTAATTCACTACTAATTTTCAGATTATAAGAAAGAAGGGAGAAGATTAGTGCATGGATGAAGCTGCTACAGGAACTGGTCCCAGACTGTGATAAGGTTTGTCTCTCAGATAATGACTTCTGATCAATATGCTAATTAATCTTTATGTCTTCATTTGTGCTTAACGACATAATATTTTCTGAATAGACACCCTAAAAGTAAGAATATTGGTTTGATGATATAGTTTCTTTTTGTTAATTAATCAAATTTTTTTGTGGATTTCTTAATTGCTTTTTATGAAGAAGAGTGGTTTCTGGTGTGCCAAAAATGCCTTAAAGATCTTAACTATATTGTTTATGTGTTAGTGTGTTTGGAGAAGTATCCTCACAGGAAAACTTCAGGCTTGAAATCAGATTGCTGCCTTCGTCAAAGAAGATAGTAATAAAAGTTCTGGAAATGACTTAAGAGACGATTTGAGTAGGGAAAGATTATTCCTTTCGCAGATGCTCTGTTTTTTTTTCGTAAAAAGAGAGTCATTCTGTCTTTCTTTCTTAATCCCTTCGTTCGTGTATTTTCCTAATATGTTGGACTCTTTTGGTCTATGATTCATTAAATGAGTTCATCTTAATATGTTATCAAATTGTTCCAGAAGAGAACGTCTTTCCCATCCAGTGACCAAATATTTGATGTTTCAAGAAAGTGGCACTAGAGTATTCTCCTATGAATTTTTGTTTTTTGCACTTCTTTTCCCTCATGACAACGATGAAAAATAAAGATAAATATATGGAATATGATTAGATTATGTGTATATGGTAATGGGATGTACATATACCAAAACCGAACCGGTTGCATTTTATACACCAAAACCAAAACCGGTTGCATTTTATACTTTTTTGGTGTGCGCTTTCATCCACTCCATGTGGAATACTATTCAAAAGTAATTGTCAGTATGATCATTTGCTCATTTGTGTAATAATTTCACAATAAAAACAAATATTAAACAAGGAAAAAGCATCATCATCCATATATATGTTAGATCATTCTTATTAATTTCATTATTTATTGATATTGATACAAATAAGTTTGAAATAAATATAAATTGTTTTATTTTTAAGCAATTTAAGTGATCATAAAAGATATGAAAAAGATTATTTGTTATTATATACCATAAACAAAAAGAAACATTATTTATTAAAACTAATAGGATTACTAAATTTGGGAGTAATATTATATTTACATATTCATATTTTTAAGGTTAATTATTTATAATTTGGTAAATAAATATTATTTAATTTCATCTCCGCTATTTTATAAACCTTCACAAAATGATACAATGGTATTTGAAAAATCTCATTCTCTTTTGATCGATTTCGATTGTTTATGTATTTTATAGTGTTATAATACTACAAACATTATAAAATCTGACAACTCTGAATTAAATCAGCAACAATATTAAGAATTCGGTCATATTAACTGTATAAACAAATGTTAAAAATAATATAAATTCTTTTTAAAAAAAATAATGCTTGTTAAATGTATATTATAATTGTCTAACTATTTTTAAAGTCAAATCTCGCCCGTAGGGTGGGCCGATCCTAGTTATATATACAAATATGTATACAATTTGCCGGAATCCCTTCGGCTTCATCATCTTTTTCTGATCTTCATTTCCAAAAAAATAATTATGTTTTTTTAATACATTAAATGACCAAACATCAAAGAAAATAATTAAATGGTTATTTCTTTCCATATTAGAATTTAATGATATATAATAAAATATTGAATGATTTATTAATGCTATTTTTTAATAATTTTAGTAAGATTAGTCCAATTAAAAAAAGAAGGTTGAGTAGTGCTCTCAGCTTGACACGTAAACATGTTACTGAAAGTTTGTCATTTAACCAATGCCCAAAGATTAATAAAGATTAATTTACGGTGGATGTTAAACGTTAGCACCTATAGTTAGTGTCTTATTAGTGATACAATTAGTATTATATATTTTTGGGTGGATATGGGATTAGTTTATAGGTTCCTAGTTTATATTTGGTGTAGTGGCAATTATTTTTCATTTTTTTTTCTCATGACGGGTTTGTGTAGTTGAGTTACATGCATCAAAGATCACATCCAGTAGGAGACCGAACGATGTGAATGCTACCGACAAGCTTTCCCTGAAACAAAAAAAAATCTGGGTTCGGAGAATGGTACGAGTTTGTCTTCATGTCTCTTCATGTACTCATAAACTCAGATGTAGAAAAATAAAATACTACGTTTGGCTCTAAGACCATTTTTGGAGCGATTAGAGTTTTGGTTTTGCTCTGAGGCGGTATTTCGGAGCGGTTAGAATTGAAGCCTTGAAGTCTTCAAGTATTAACAGAGAGTAACAAAAAGGCAAAAAGAGTTGGCCAACTTGAGTTTTATGAAACGAGCATCCAGATTCAACATCCCAAAATTGACTTCCGACCAATCATAAAACCGACATGTAGAATCTCTCTTTTCTCTCTACCACTTATTTTTTCTTCTATGCAAATATCACTACAAGAAAACAGCGGTATTCTGACGGACATTCCGACAGAAAATAAAATCCTCGGAATATCCCGAGGAATTTCTGAGGATATTCCGAGGAAACACAAAATTTGGTTTCCTCGGAATTTCCTCGGAATATACCGACGGAATTCCGAGGAAATATCAATCCGTCGGAATATTCTTATGGAATACCGAGGAAAAATGTATTCCTCGGAAAAAACCGATGAATTCCAAGGATATATTATAGCCGTTAGAGAGCCGCTGGAGAGCCGTTGGGGGATTTTAAAAATTCCGAGGAAATTCCGACGAACTAGCCGTTGGCGTCGGAATTCCGTCGGAATTTCCTCGGTCTGTCGGCAGGATTTCAACTATAAATACAAGCACCCCTCTTCCTCTTCATTCACTCCATATCTTCATCCTCTCTCTTACTCTCTTTACACACGAATTTGGTTCATAAAAAACATGTCTTCTTCAAAATATTTTCGTTCTTTGATCGATCGACCTCATTTGGATCCGAACACAAGATTGCTTACGGAAGAATACCAACGAAGTATAACCGAATTCATGGGGTTAGTTCACCGACAACCTGAAGCAAAAACAGGTATGTTAAGATGTCCTTGCTCTAATAGTAAAAATAGAAAGGTTATTAAAGAGTGGGATGTTTGGACTCATCTATATTTGAGTGGGTTTACACGAAGTTACAAAATTTGGTATCATCATGGGGAAACTGATTATGAACATGGTAGTACTAGCGAACCTCAGCCAGCGGTTAGATTAAAAGAACCAATTAGAGCGGATGTAGATTATGGTGTAGGTACTGAGCAGATGGTAAATGATCATTTTAGACGGGAAGATTTACCCAATGCAGAAGCTAGGAGATTTTATGATATGTTGGATGCTGGAAAGCAAGCATTGTACGAAGGTTGCAGAGATGGTCATTCAGCATTATTATCTGCTACAAGATTGATGGGCATTAAAACATATTATAATTTGGCTGAAGACTGTGTGGATGCGATTGCTGATTTTGTAAAAGGTATTCTACCCGAGGATAATGTAGCTCCTGGTTCATACTACGAGGTTCAGAACCTCGTAGCTGGTCTTGGTTTATCGTATCAGGTAATAGATGTATGCAGCGACAACTGCATGATTTATTGGATGGCGGATGAACAGCGGGTTACATGCAAATTTTGTGGGAAGCCTTGTTATAAAGATACGAGTGGAAGAGTTCCAGTGCCATATAAAAGGATGTGGTATTTGCCTTTGACGGAAAGGTCGCAGAGGTTGTAGCTGTCTGAACGCACAGCGCAACCAATGAGATGGCATGCGGAGCACTCAATAGATGGTGAGATCAGACATCCTTTAGATGCAAAAGCGTGGAAGCATTTCCAATCAAAGTATCCCGACTTTGCGTATGAGAGAAGAAATGTCTACCTTGGATTATGTACTGATGGTTTCAGCCCGTTTGGCAAGAGTGGAAGACAGTATTCTCTATGGCTAGTCATTCTTACACCATACAACCTACCCCCAAACTTGTGCTTGCGACGAAAGTTTTTGTTTCTCTCGATTCTCGTTCCCGGACCAGAGCATCCTAAGAGATCACTTGATGTGTTTCTTCAGCCACTAATATATGAGTTGCAACAACTATGGGCTCAAAGTGCTGAAACATACGATGTTTCGTGTGAAGAAAACTTTCAAATGCGGACAGTACTAATGTGGACAATAAGTGATTTTCCAGCATATGGTATGTTATCTGGATGGACGACGCATGGAAGGCTATCATGTCCATATTGTCAAGATAACACTGATGCTTTCCAACTAAAACACGGAAGGAAAACATGTTGGTATGACTGTCACATGAGATTCCTACCACCTGATCATCCATATCGTAGGAGTAGGAATTTGTTTACGAAGAACAACATGGTGTTTGACAGTCCACCTCCGAAAATTTGTGAAAAAGATTTGAAGATACAACTAAGAGATTTTGGTGCAGAAAGGACGCCAGACGTCGGTGGACATGAGCGTTTTCCGGTAGATGCTGTTGGAGACCTACATAACTGGCACAAAAAAAGAATTTTCTGGGATCTGCCATACTGGGAGGATCATCTGCTAAGGCATAATTTAGATGTCATGTATATTGAGAATAACCTTTTTGACAATCTCATGAACACGATCCTTAATGTTCAAGGTAAAACAAAGGATAATTTGAAGTCAAGACTGGATTTAGTCGATATATGTGCTCGTTCAGAACTTCATGTTGATGAGAATGGTAGGGCTCCTTTTCCCATATACCGACTTGATGTAGAGGGAAAAGATGTGTTCTTTGATTGGATTTCAAACGATGTGGAATTTCCAGACGGTTATGCATCTAATTTGCGTAACTGTATCGACAGAAAGGAAAGAAAGTTTACTGGCTTGAAAAGCCACGATTGCCATGTAATGATGCAGCGCCTCCTTCCGTTTGCCTTCAAAGAACTATTACCACGAAATGTTCATGAAGCAATTGCAGGGATAAGTGGTTTCTTCCGCGATTTATGCACGAGATCAGTGACTCTTGAAGGTATTGAAAATTTGAAGACTAACATAGCCGTGATTCAGTGCAACCTTGAGAAGATATTTCCTCCCTCATTTTTTGATGTTATGGAGCATCTTGTTATTCACCTGGCAAGAGAATTGGAACTTGGTGGTCCTGTGCAGTATAGATGGATGTATCTGTATGAGCGGTATATGTTCCATTTGAAGAAGATGGTGAAAAATTTAAGTAGGGTGGAAGGTTCTATAGTCGCACAGATGATCAATGAAGAAACTTCAAACTTTGCCGAGTACTACTTTCCAGCAGAAGTTCAGACCAAAAACAGAAGATCTGCTCGGCATGATGATAGAGGAGAACGGGCAACATATCATGTTACGGTTTCAGATATTTTCACAGACGTTGGACGACTTAGCAGAAAACCAAAGGACCGTCGACTTACTGAGCAGGAGCGAAGTAATTTGCAAACATATTTGCTCACCAACTGCGAAGATGTTCTTCAATATGAGAGGTAAATAAATTAGCTTACAAATTTTTATTTTAACAAGTTGAAATTTAAATCTTAATTAATTACATTATTGTCATCATATGTACAGGATTTTCATGGAAGAAAAGCGGTTCGAATATAGATACGCCACAGAGGACGAACTAGAAGAAATGAAGCAGAGAGAATTTGCTGGATGGATGTTTACTTATGTAAGTGCTTTAAACAAATTAAAATATCATTTATCACATATTTATACTAATTCACGTTTATTGATATAACATATATATGTGCTATTAATAGGTGTCTGCTGGTTTGGCCAGAGGTGAAACATTTGACGATTGGATACGCAAGATGGTCGTTGGACCAAACTTTGTTGTGAAGTCATATCCGAGATTTTGTACTCGAGGATATGCATTCACAACTCAGAAGAGGAGACGTTCGAGTACGACTTATGATGCTGGCGTTTGTTCTGCATCAGGAGATGATGTATACTACGGACACATACATGAGATTTTGGAAATCAAGTATTTGGGCATGGTTGGATTTCGCTGTACTGTTTTCTATTGTGATTGGCACGACAACACTCTAGATCGAGGTGTGAGAACAGATGCATTTGGTGTTACATCAGTAAATTCGAGGCGAAAGCTGCAATATTATGATCCTTTCATTCTTGCTTCTCAGGCCGATCAGGTAATTAAATGTTAATTATTCAGAATGATTCATCATCATGTGTATTAATTTATAATTTTACTAATAATTTTTTAAATGTTACAGGTTTGTTATATCAAGTACCCCCGGTAAGGAACAGAGATGATCAATGGGTTACTGTTACAAGACTCAACCCGAGAGGCCGATTTCAGGGAAGTTCTGAGCTGGAAGACCAGTACAACCAAACACATCCGGTAACTTAAGTGCAGCGGAAGATTTAGCTGGAGTTGGCCTTGTAGTCGATTTAACCGACTTCGGAGAGGAAACCGTCGTTCACGTAGAGGATGAACCAGTGATTGGAGAGTTTCACCAAGATCCAGATTCAGATTCATCTGGTGATGATGAATCGGAAACAGACTAGCATCGACTTTTTTTTTTTTTAATAGAAATACCGAGGAAATTCCGAGGGAAGATAGGTTTTCCTCGGAATTTCCTCGGAATAGACCTTCTCGATTTAGGGATTTGATTATAGAGTCTTTTTCCTCGGACTTTCCTCGGAATATTCCGACGGAATTCCGCAGAAGATAAGGGTTTCCTCGGTATTTCCTCGGTAATTTCCGAGGAAATTCCGAGGAACTAGGGGTTTTTAACCGAAAACAACGATTTGCGGATTGAATAACACGTATATAACCTTCATTAAGTGTCTTAACCAGGTTATGAAGTCAAACTTTGGTGTTTTACCCAATAACAAACACTTTTACGATTGCATGAACGAAAACCACACAACATAAGAGAAACACTTATGCACTTTAATAAACGGTAAAGGGAATACTTACAATTATTTTTGAAAATTTGTTATTTCATGCTTTATGATCATCTATACAAAGAATCCTCAATGGTATGTATTACAATTGTATAAGAAATGAAATACGGCAAAAAAAATCGATGTTTTGAAACCCCAAACCCTGTTTCCTCGGTAATTTCCGAGGAAATTCCGAGGAACTAGGGGTTTTTAACCGAAAACAACGTTTTGCGGATTGAATAACACGTATATAACCTTCATTAAGTGTCTTAACCAGATTATGAAGTCAAACTTTGGTGTTTTACCCAATAACAAACACTTTTACGATTGCATGAACGAAAACCACACAACATAAGAGAAACACTTATGCACTTTAATAAACGGTAAAGGGAATACTTACCATTATTTTTGAAATTTTGTTATTTCATGGTTTATGATCATCTATACAAAGAATCCTCAATTGTATGCATTACAATTGTATAAGAAATAAAATACGGCAAAAAAAATTGATGTTTTGAAACCCCAAACCCTGTTTCCTCGGAATTTACTCGGTAATTTCCGAGGAAATTACGAGGAAACATGGTTCCTCGGAATATTTTCATTTAACCGGGTAAACCAAGCCGCCAAACATTTCGCGAAAATTGAATTAATAACTTCCGAGGAAATTCCGACGAAAATATTTAATCATTCCGAGGAAATTCCGACGGACATTTTCCGTCGGACGCCTCATTTTATTAGGTCGAACCAGATCTTCTTCCCCATTTCTCTCTTCCTCTCCGCCGAAGTCTCTCTTCCTCTCCGCCGTTTCCTCCCTTCTCTCTCGACGATTTCCGGCGAATCCGCCCTAATCCTCCTCAATTTCAGTCACTACATCATGTATGAACCCTATCCCACTCTCTTAGGTTAGATTTGTTAGGTTTTTAAGTAGATTTGATGATTTTGGAATGATATTTATAGATTTTTGTTAGGGTGACTGGTAGGATTGTGTAAAATCGAGTTTGATTATGGTATTCACTTGATTTGGAATTTTTTTTTTTAGTTTTTATTAATTTTGTGGTTATAAAAATCTAATTGATAATTATGTATATATAATATGAAAACGTTTTTTGTATATAAAATCTATTTTTTGCATTATAAAATCATTTATATATTTATTAAACATTTTTAATATCTATAAAACTTTTTTTGTGTTTAAAAACTATTATTTGGGATTTTTTTTTTTTAAAAAAGAGAAATATATATATATATATATTTATCAAACATTTTTAATATTATTAAAACTATTTTTTGTAATTATTAAACTATTTTTTATTTATTAAAACTATTTTTTGTAATTATTATACTATTTTTCATTTATTAACACTATTTTTGTAATTATTAAACTATTTATACTTTTGTGATTAAAAACTATTTTTTAAATATGTTTTTTTTATTTATTGAAATTATTTGAACTAATTTTTAAATATTTTTTTTTTAATTTACAGGTCTAATGATAATCAGATCCGGTCTCGACAGCGTCGTGGTCGTGGTGGTACGGAGAGCCAGTCTCGGGATTTCAGCCATATTCAGGATTCCGGCTCGCCCCACGGCTCCTACCATACATCTCCCTCTCCATTTCCCGCTCCTGCTCCTCCCGCTCCCGCTGCTGCACCCGCTTCTGCTCCTCCCGCTCCCGCTCCTGCACCCGCTCCTGCTCCTCCGGGTCCTCCGGGAGTGATGAGTGTTGCGGAGTTGGTTCGACAGCCCGGTCGTGACCATCTTCCCTATCTCACTCCGTATCCATATGTATGAGGTCAAACATGTAATTAAACGTATTTTTTTTTCATTAAAATTTGATTCATTATTAATTAATAATTTGTACTTTTTATTAGGTTCAACCGATCCGGGAACGGGATCAGCGCATGGATCAGCCGTATGATGTACTCGGCCCTCGACAAGGGACATCCGACTTTCACTGACTTCCCTCCCGACACGCAGCATCTGTGGTTTCGTCAGTTTGCGGTAAGTATTCTAATTTTTTACTTATATTTTTAATCTTTAATATAAATTTTCTACTAATTGTATTTTTTTTAGCAATAATTCAACTGGAATTCCGATGATACGCTCTTTATCTATCACCACTTCTTCCATAAAGTTATGGACAACTATGGGAAGCAGATGCACGAGTGGAAGAAGAAGTGGGAAATAAACAAAGTTGTTTTTAATTTAATAAACAATTTTTTAATTTATTAAACTATTTTTAATTTATTTTACTATTTTCTTTTTTTTTTTTATTAAAAGGTCCCAAAGTCGATGAACAACACAGTCTGGAAGGAGTTGTGTGTGCATTGGGATAAGGAAGAGATGAAAGAAACTTCTTCCACCAACTCCACCAACCGCAGGAGCGAGCGTAAAGGGAAGGGCGTCTTCAAGCATAACTTGGGTGCTCAATCTATTGCCACTCTGGGGGATCGCATGGTAAGTTCAGCCGCTTTTTCTTCAATTATTTAAGTTTTGAAATTTTATTTTTTGTGCATTTCTTCTAATTTCTAATGTTTGTTTAATTTATGTTTTTTTCAAGGCGGAAGAAAATGATGGCGAGTCGGTTGATGATATCGCCCTAATGAAGAGGGCGTATACCAACAAGAAGACCGACCAGATTGATGATGGTCTTGTGAGGGAAGTGGTCACCCTGGTCCAAACTCAGGTGCAAGACGAAGTGTCTCAGCTTCAAACCGAGGATGACGATTCGACGACTTCGACCAACTTGTCCCGGGTTCGAATCAACGAAATCGTTGAATCGGTAAGTTCTTTTTTTAAAGTTCAATTCATTTATTTCTTGATCTTTATTTTATCATCTTTTTATATTATTTAAATTTGGCTATTTTCTATTTCAGTCGGTTCCAAAGAAGAAGGGACGTTTGGTCAGTTTTGATCGTCGCTCCCGGTCGGTTCCTCCTTTTTCTGCACCACCGCCCTTTGTTGATCAAGAAGTACTTACGGCTCAGTTGAAGGACAAGGATGATCGCATATCTTTGTTGGAGACACAGATGGCGGCTCAACAGGCGGGTTATGAGGCACAGAAGAGGCTGAACCAGCAAATGATGGAGATGATGCAAAGGATGTACCCGAACGAGGTGTTCCCGAACGTGCAAGACCCGTAGTTTTTTTTTTTCAAAAGCTCGGAATGTTTTATTTTTATTTGTACAACTTTGAGTATTATCTAATATGTTTTCAATTTTAATTTTAATTTTATATTTTCGAATTTAAATTTCAAAAATTTTATTTAAACAAAAAAAATAATTTTGTTTGAAATTCCGAGGAAATGAACCCTCGGAAATTTCCGACGAATATATCCTCGGAATAAGTCGTCGGAATATACCGAGGGACTCCTTCCTCAGAATTTTCCGAGGGCTCCGTTCCTCGGAAATTCCCGATGAAAATTCCGAGGAACATTTCGTCGGAACTTCCGAGGATTGGACCATCGGAAAGTCCATCGAAATATCCCGAGGAAGTTCTCTCTCGGTATATTCCGAGGATCTTTCCGACGAACTGGTGGCCCCCGACGAGGGATTTCCGAGGAAAAATGAATTTCCGAGGAGTTATTTCCGAGGACTTGTTTCGTCGGTATGTCGTCGGAATAACGTTATTCGGACGACATACCGACGATTTTTTCCCTTGGTATGCCGCTGTTTTCTTGTAGTGTATGTTCGAAGATTAGTCGCTGAACTGTCGATCTATGCACTTAGGCCATGTTCGTTTGTACATCTGGAAGATGCATCCAGATGGTCCATCTAGATGTCTTATCTAGATGCTCAATCTGGATGTTTTGTTCGTTTCATCATTTCGTCCATGCATCCGGATGAATCATCTGGATGCGACTGTTCGTTTGCTTTTCATTTTTTAACTTGCATTTGCGTCCACGTGGACTTGTTAATAAAATGACTAAAATATATTTTTTACGTTTCGGCGGAAAATAGCATTTTTACGGCTTTGGCGGAAAATAGCATTCTTACGGCTTTGGCGGAAAATATTTTGGCGGTTTTTGAGAAAAAATGTGTTTTCGACGAAAAAGTGCATTTTTGTGGTTTTGGCGGAAAAATACGTTTATGGGTTTGGTGGAAAATACTTTCTTGGGTTTTGGTGGGAAAAGTTTTTTTTGCAGTTTTGGCGGAAAATGTGTTTTTGACAAAAAAGTGCATTTTTGTGGGTTTGACAGGAAAAGTTTTTCTGCGATTTTGGCGGGAAAATGCATTTTTGTGGTTTTGGCGGAAAAGGTGTATTTTTGCGTTTTTGACGGGAAAAGTGCATTTTTGCGTTTTTGGCGAAAAATATTTTTTGCGGTTTCTGCGGGAAAATACGTTTTCCTGTTTTGGCGGGAAAATACGTATTTCCAGGTTTTGGCGGGAAAATGTGTTTTCCAGTTTTGGCGGGAAAATACGGTTTTCCGGTTTTGGCGGGAAAATGTGTTTTCCAGTTTTGGCGGGAAAATGTGTTTACCAGTTTTGGCGGGAAAATACGTGCTTCCGATTTTGGCGGGAAAATGCGTTTTTCTGGTTTTGGCGGGAAAATATTTTTTGCCGTTTTGGCGGGAAAATGCTTTTTTTTGCGGTTTTGTCGGGAACATGCAATTTTAGTTTTTTGGCGGGAAAATGTAATTTTCGGTTTTGGCGGAAAAATTGTGTTTTTCCTGTTTCGGCGAGAAAACGTATTTTCTGGTTTTGGCGGAAAAATTGTATTTTTCAGGTTTTGGCTAGAAAATGTTTTTTTTGCGGTTTTGGCGAGAAAAATGATTTTTTGGGGTTGTGGCGGGAATATGCAACTTTGGGGTTTTGGCGGGAAAATGTATTTTTCGGTTTTGGCGGGAAAATGCGATTTTCCGGGTTTGGCCGAAAATTACGGTTTTGCAGCTTTGGCCGAAAAGTGTGGTTTTACTGGTTTGGTCGAAAAGTGTGTTTTTATGGAAATGTGTGTTTTACGTTTTTTTTGCGGAAAAACGCATTTTGCGGTTTTGGCGAGAAAGTGTTTTTCAGTTTTTGCGAGAAATGCATTTTTTGGTTCTGGCAGAAAAATGTATATGCAAAAAATGGAATTTACGGTTTGAAAATAATATTTTGATTTTAAAAGGTCAATTTTGTCATTTATCATTTTAGACTGAACTAGATGCATCTGCATTCAGATGCACCATCGAGAGTCACCTTCGTTTGGGTGAAAATTTGAGATGAGTTTTTAAAAATTCAGCTAGCTATATGATCCATTTGGATGTAGCATTATAATGCATAAAACGAACGTCGATTTGCATCTTCTGACCAAACGAACAGCACGATATTATGTAATTATGATCATTTTGATCAATGATTGAACGTATAACCCCTTATATGCATCGTCAGCGATTTTTAAAAGGGAGTATATAGTTAACTCAAAACTCTATGAATCTCGGAAAGAGTAATTATATTTTTTTGACTAATCTTAATTATATATTTATAGCTCGACAGAATCAAATGAGTCCAACACATGAATATGCAGTAGCCCTCGTGTCGTCTTTATTCTACACAGAACGTGTTTCACCAATACATATAACAAAAGTAACGAAAAAGTCTATCTTTATTCATAACATAAATATTTCTTATATATGAGATTACATTGTCATAGATAAATGGAAAAATTATAAATCATAATCTCTTGATTATGAGCCATCCACAATCTGCTTCATAACAATCTCCTTTGGATGCCATAACCATTTAGAACTTGTAATATGCTTTAATGTTGCCTCATTAAAATCTTAACAGGAAACTCCAATTGGGACAAAACCATGGTGAAAGAAAAAGAGTACAACACATATTACTCCCCCTGATTTGGACATTACTGAAGGTCCCTTGGACCTCTCCAATTTTCTGCAATCCGTCGGTGATGAAGATCTTGGGCAGAATATGCTTCGTCCTCGAACATGATAGTTGGTTCTTCTTTACCATCGTCATGCCACATTCTGATAGAACATATTGAGTCATCGACCTCAAATACACACACACGAAATCTTGGATGATGTTGCTGTGATATGCGTGTACCACCATGTGTAAAACATAACATGTCTGAAAACAAATCAACAAAATCAAATAACCTCTCTTTGGGCTGGGTAGTATAAAATAAACCAAAATCAAAGGCTTCTTCAACGTCCTTCTTATGGACCAATCAGATCAGTGTCTAAAACAAGACTTTTGCATCGTCCATCTCAGGACTAAATGGACTTCTTTATCGTCCACCTTTGGACTGAATGGATCAGTGTCCAAAACAAGTAATCTCACGCCCATGTACTAGATAATGGGTGAGACTAGTCCATATTAAATCTCTTGAGTACCTTTTTCTGTATATATTATTTGATGCACAAGGATTTCATTGTTAATGTACTCAACCTGTAATCCCAAACAAAACTTTGTTTTCCAAGATCATTAATCTCAAACTCTTTCTTGAGATGTTCAACTGTTTGGAAAATTGTATCCAGAGGTTCCTAGGATATTCAGATCATATACTTTGAAGATTATCAATATTGTTCTCGAGAACTTGCTGCACTTTCAGCTCAATACCCTCTAGTACTTTCATTATCCAGTGGACCATATAAATATGCAGTCACTACATCAACTTGCTGCAAGTCTAATTTTCTCTCTTATATAGTCAAACTTATGAGAAATATAAAAGTAATTGCATCCACCACATGGGAGAATGTCTCCTCATAATCTATTACTGGTCTTTGTTAGAATTTTGTGCAACATCAGCTTTATATCTCACCATTTCTATTCCTCACAAGACCCATTTATATCCACTGGTTTTAACATCATATGGCGTCTTAATCATATGGTCAAATACGCATTTCTTCCTTAAACTATTTAACCTCACGTTTCCAGTCAATCCAATCTGTTATACGAGTGCGCACTCTTATATTGACGTGGGTTCATGATCCTCGCTTATATTCATAAATTCAAGTGATACCTTGTATGCAAATAAATCATCTTATGTCGACATTCCTTATTGGTTCCATTATGTTCCAGACATGATATAATCGATTGAGATTCATTATTATCAGGACCTTTAATACTTTGCAGCTTGGCGTCCCAAGCTACATTGTTTGGTACATGTACCTTAGAGCCGGCCGGCCTTATCTCCATGTCTGGGATGGTTTCCTTAGTAACCTCGGATTTGGATTTTGATTATCATTCTCTGCACCTTTCTTTCGTTTCCGAGGATTCTTATCTTTTGGAACCTATTTGGTCTACCACGTTTCATACGTTGTCTAGACTCTGTAGCAACTTGACTGTGTCTCTTCTTGGACATCAAATTCGTTGGTGCTTTACAAGCTGGTTTATATATGACTTAGTCATTCTTTTTCGGGTCAGCAAATGTGTCTGGCATTTGATTAGCTAGCTTTGTAAATGTATAATCTTTGGACGTCTATTTCACATTCTTTAGTCAGAGGATCTTGCCAAGACATTGATGGTTGATTCCATTTTATTTCTTTTACCATTCTTTTACCAGCTTTATTATTTTTCTTCTCCTGGTCTTAAAATAATCCGTGTACCTGGCCTCAAATATAATCACCCATAGTTGGCTCAAAGTACTTTATTATTGTGGGAGAATCATATCAAACATATATCCCCATCCTTCTTTTGAGGTCCCATCTTAGTTCTCTTTGGTGGAGCAATTAGTACATAGACAGCACATCCAAATGTCTTATGATGGGGTATGTCTGGCTCTTAACTCGTTAATAATTGTGATAGGGGATCTCTATGCTCACTAAATGGCCTGATGCGTATTAACTTAGGTGCATGTATATTTCGTGTGGCCGAAACTGTGAATGAGAGTTTTGACCTCATAAGTTATGGTATATCAATCAGCTATTTGCGTTTTAAAAGATTTCGGCCTAGCCGTTCTTGGTATGGACATGTATCACAGAATTGTCCACACTTACCCCCATGGATATACCATAATCATTTAAACGCTTGGGACATGTATTCACCAGTATTATCTAGACATATAGTCTTTATTATGAAAGAGGGGCTCATAGCCGTTTTACTGGTGATGGCCTAATGAGTTTCCCTTGTGTACATGCTACACACGTGAAATTCTTTGGGATAACTCTTCTTATCTTTTAATGTGTGCCTTTTGAATATCAATTTTTGCTTCATGTTTGGACCAAGATGGCCAATCCGGTCGTGTCATAAAGTGTATATTTTTGCAGGCTTTTAGCCTCTATCATACTAATCTATGCATAGTCTAGGTCAGTAGAGAATGCATGTATAGGCTTTAGGACTTATTATGGCCTTCGACGATTTTATACATATATCTGAAAAAACTCTTTGTTTCCTTCGCCCATTGTTTCAATATGGAAACCATTTATTCTTATATCTTTAAAACTCAATAGGCTGCTCTTGCTCTTAGAGCTGGGTGAATATAAGGCATCACTAATTTCTAGATGCATACCTTTAGGCAATATTATATTAGCCTAGCCATAGTCTTCTTTCAGACTGGCGATACCTGCTTTAGTACTTATATTGGCGTTTTTCAGTGTACTCATATAGAAAAATCATTCATTCATTTAATCTAAGCAGACAATGTAATAGAAATAAATTCAAGGAGATAAAAATCAGAGAAAGCATACAAGCAAAGCAATCACACAAGTTTGATGTCGGAATCAGATTATCAACTTGATTCTTTTAGAATCATAAGTCTCATATTCCATAAGATCATCTTGATCATATTCGAAATTATTTTCACCATCTTTGTAGACCAAGTGGATTTCAGAATTCTTCCCTTTCAGACTCTCTTGGATAGAGGTCACAAAAATGTTTGGGAGTCCTTCATATCTATGGCACACTGATTTGGTTGAGCTTTGTGGTTTAAAGGATATACCACGGCCACTGCCTTGACCATGGCTCAAATTGGGTTGATACCCACGGCCTCTGCCATAGTGATTCCCACGGCCAAATATGTTATAGTGGCCATGGCCACGTCCTTTCCACCCTCCACGGCCATGACCGTGTGGTCTATCATTCTGGACGTGGTTACCTTTTTTTTTCTGCGGCCTTATTGGTATCAGGTAATGGAGTTAATCCAGGAGGTCGCAATTCACTATTTCTCATCAGTAATCCATTATTTTGCCCAGCTAGCAATAGACTCATCCACTGACTTATAGTCCTGGATTCTGAGATTCCTCCAATCAAATAGGGTCTTTGGTAATAACACCGTTCTTTGGTGATCATATCTCGATTTTTAACTATGTCCAAAGGTCTAGAGGATTCTCTATAGTCAGATACTGATCTTTGAGACTCTTAATAAGATGATGGCTAATAATTAATATTTTCTTATATCAATCTTTCTCGTTGGCATTATTGCCTTCTATGATACATTCACCATGTCTTTTTTTTTTACTTTAGGATAATTTTTGTATCCAATGCCCACTGTAAATAATTATCTCCAGAGAGATTTAGGGCATCAAAATCCAGGTTGATTTTTGACATCTCAAATCATAGATCACTCAATATTTAGGTATAATTTTCATGCGGCCTTACTCTTAAAAACAATCAATTCGGATTTCAATCTTGTGAGGACAATGAGACTATCAATCTTAAATACATTTAATCAACAAGTCAATTTCTAGCAAGTCTCAGCAATACTATTTCTATGTGCTCATAATATTATGGTTTATCAAGACTAGCAAAAACGGATTCAATTAATCATGCAATTAGAGTTTAACAATCAATGGATTTTAGCAAGACTAGTAAAAAGATTTATTAATCACTCAATCAGTTTCAAGGCTGATTTTAGCAATACTAGAATATAGATTTCAAGCATGAATTTCAATGAATCAGTTTCAAGGCTGATTGGTATTTAGCATAAACCATGTGTAAATAATTTATCTAGTATCTGAATTTATCAAACCTCAAAAACATATAATCAGATCAATCAATTTAATCGAACTTAGCATACAATCTTAAACCGAAAGACATTAGATTTTATCATGAATCTATCAACCTAGCATACGGATTCTCAATTCTCAAAGACATCCAAATCAGATCAATATAACCTATCATACGGATTATTTGGGGTTTCTATTTAAAACAGATCAGATTACAAAACTATCAATCCTAGCAGATGATATTAAACCTCAAGAATCATGCAATCAGATCATTCGGATTTTAAACAAGTAAACCTCAATCAATCTATCAACCTATCGGATTATATAAGCAAAGCAAGTTAGCAACCTATTGGATTCAATCAATGTTTTAACAGGCTGGTCGGTTTAAACAATTTTAAATCAGATGAACAATTAACCAAGTAGGATGAGAAACTAAATCTATCAATTTAACGGTCAAACAATTCTAGCAACATAGCATCAGATTCAATCAGATTTAAAACCTCAATGATCAAAACCGAAAATAGTTTTGATTTCAAAATATTCGATTAGAGTTTTAATATGTGATTTGATAATTATAGTATAATTAATTCTGATACTTATATTATTTAGGGTTTATAGATATAGAGTTAGGGTTTATCGGATTTTAACTTGTAAAACCCGATTTGGGGTTTTAATCATGTAGGAACATGATTTAGGGTTTGGGGTATCGAACTTTTAGAGCTTTGATTTACTCAATTAGGATTTTTGATCTATTACCCTATGGTTTAGATTCATAAATATTAGGGTTTAGGGTTTCATTCTTTATCAATCAATCCATGTTCGATTATGGGTTCTTAGATTTTGAATTACCTTTTAACCTTAGATGATTGTTGAATAGGACCACCAAAGGAGTTAAGCCGCGAGCTGGACACGAACGGGACGCGAGCTGTCTGATGCTGTCGCGAACGAGGAAGAGGTCGCGTGCTGGAGCTGCTCTCGGGTCGCGAACGTCTGAACTAGGATCAGGAACGCCTTGGGCTGAAGCTGATCGGGGACGCGAGCTGGAACAGATGCGGGAACAAGAAACGCGGTCGGGGTTTGGGGTTCGTCGGATCGCTGGCTAGGGTTAGGGTTGTAGGGTTTTTCGATTTGGGTATTAGCTTAGGGATTTAGAGTTTCGTGCTGATAACATGTTATAAAAGTAATGGAAAAGTCTATCTTTATTCATAACATAGAGGTTCCTTATATAGGAGATTACACCGTCATAGATAAATAGAAATATTACAAATCATAATCTATAGGTTATGAGCTATAATCATAACAGATCTGTCTTTTTTAAGATATTCTCTTTTCCGCAAGTTGCTCGCTATTTCTATCTTAATAATATCATGATCAGACTCTTGTCTTCTTTGGTGTCTAGCAAGACATCATCACCAATTTTTAAAATATAACTAGATCTCAATCCGCGCAACCGCGCGGGTTTTTGTTTTCATTTATTTTTATATAAATATTTATTTTCAATTCTAAATTGGTATCTATATACATAAAGTAGAGTTTTCTCTCACCTCCTGCTGCCACATCAGCATGGAAGAAGAGGCTTTTACAGACACGTGGCATACTCATCACCTCCCGTCGTTGTTAATCTCTCTTTCTGATCCTATTTCTTGCCTTTCCAAATACCCTAATAAGTTTGTTTCCGTAGACGATCCTCCTCCCAAAATTTATTTGATAACAGTTTCTCGTCGTCTCCTCTCTATTTTAAAGGCAAACTTGGAACTCTTTTTCTTATGATCTCTGATATTTGTTACGATAATAATGATTAGTGGATTTGTGAAGCGGCCCGAAGGCAAAGGATCAGAGTTCAGCTATAAAGTTGTCTCTGGCAAATAAGAATCAGGCGGTTGCTGCTGTGGCGGAAGATTCAACGGAGGATTCCGACATCATCTGAAGGTTGTTCAGAAGTGGCAAAAGTGTATTACTTGATGCAGATATTACGATTGATAAAATCGGCCTCAACCTCCGCAGCTGCATCAGACGCGAGTTCAACCACCCAAGGATGAAACTCCATCGCCCCAATTGAGTCCAGAAGAGACTGGAGAAGAGCAAGGACCCAGCTTTCCCACGGTGAAGCTGAAGGAAACGGTGTAAGGGGAAGAGGCGGTGAAAGGGTTGGGACTTCAGAGAATAAAAACGGAAGATGAAGCTGAACAAGAGGCTTTGAGTATATTCCTTGGAGATTCTGCAGACGGAGAGAAATTTGCAAAAGACCCAAGATTTTAAATGAGTTAGCAGAAGGATATGAGGGTATCTGAAAAAGGCTTTCAGCTTTGCCTTCTACTGCTCAGTGCTCATGATGCCTCCGTACTAATCTCATGGTAAAGTTTATTTCTTTTGGTTCTCTCATGATTGTCTTATAGACTTTATGCAAGTATTATTAGCAATAGTAAATAAAAAGGAAGCAATATCACTTATACTAATTCATGATATGTATCTGGTGGTACTTGAAGTGTATGCTTGCATGATTCTCAGATTTATAACAACCTCTGAGGTTTTCAGTCTTCCGTTGTTAACTTGGTCTTTCAGAAAAAAAGAAGTCTTCCAGTAAAAAAAAAGACGCAGAAAGTTCTTTTTTGCTGTTTAGCTTTGCATGGATATGGATGTTCTTGGGTTTCTAACTTTTCTCTGTCTTCTTTGTTTTATAGATTGAGTGTGAGCCAAGCATATTTGATGCCTGAATTTGGAGCGAACACTTTAACTAATAAACAGTGATGAGTATCTAGATCTTATATTCTTATCACAACTATTGTCACCAAGAGAATTGGTAATTTTTAAATAAATTTGCTACTAAACGGTGATATTAAGATTATGTCAGGATCGAAATTAGGATACTATTTTCTCTAATCTTCCACTAACTTGACAATTTTTGCATTTCAGCTAGAGTTACAAATTGTCGTGTGCATGCTCGAGGAGTGGCCGTTAAGTCAAGTGAGTGGTTTTTGTTATTGATTGCTCTAAACCAGCTGATGATACGAACATGGATTTCTCCACGCTTGAGAAGTTTCTTCAGGAACAAATCAAAGTCGGCGCCAAGCCGGAACTCTTAGTGACACCGTTTCCATTATGCGAGAGAGACAAAGGCAAGATCACCGTTATCGTCATCACCGCTCCCAACCTCTCCAAATGGTACATCACGATTTTCATTTTGAGGAACTTCCAAGTATCTGACCAGATATATTTGAGAAAGTACAATCTCCATGATTGGCTTTGCGTGATTGCGTTGAACAACGACAAGGACCGGTAAGACCTAAGATACTTAAGCATGTACAAGCTAAGATATACTTAAACATGTACAAGCTAAGAAATTTCAACCTATATAATGAGTTTTCTTTCTTAGTTTTCTTCCAGTGCCAAGGAATAAATGCTTGGCGTTCTTCCTCTGTTTTCTTAAAAGAATAGGTCGGATCTGTTTAAGAAGTTGCAGAAGAAAAAAGCATTTTCCATGATGTATAAAGAGAGAAGAGCAGCAACTACTAGCTTAATCTCCATGTATTGTCAAACGGACTGTAAAAAAGACGTTTGCTTGGTTCCGTAAGCAGATGTTAGTCTCAGGTTCCGCCCTGCAGGGATTGATATAGTAACCGGTTGGGGTAGACATTTTAGAGTTACTGCTACAGAAATTGTGAGACAAACCGTTGAAGAGCTGCTCTACATCTTTGGCTCAGCGTTTTTCATGGAGATTGAAAACTCAGATTGTTTAGTTGTATGTGGTGAGTCTCTGATTGCTTTAGTCTAACGTTGATAGGATGCATTTGCTGTGAGTTTTGTTTGTTTCTCATTTTTTACTTTTTACAAAGTATTACCTACTACCCAGTGTTGTACCTGAAGCTCTTTATTAGTCTTCACAAGCCATTTTAGATCACTTCTCTCGAATGCCCACCACTTGAGAAACGTCAAGTGATCCTCATGTTCATGTTATTAACAGGTGTGCCGGAAGCTGTTTATTAGTCTCAATTGTATTTTTAATGACCTTAAGGTGGATATTTTGTAGCTATGAAAACGTTCATGTTCTTTTGGTTTGGTTACGGATTCGTCTAAAACCGATACCAATTGAGCAGATTCGCTTTTGTAACCACGACAGCTACCTGGTTTTGTTCTAATCCTCTACGTGTAACTCTTGTTTACGATTCTAACTGCTATATTTACACAACTTTACTTTTAAAATTGTCAGACATCCAAGGTGAGCTCAGTGCAACCATATTTTCCTACGTCCTGCCAGTACGTATAAATATTATGCAAAATGTTGTTAAAGACAATCTTCTTATTTTAATAAAATTTCGATATGGTGCTTACTTAATTTTAGAAGACCAACCATTTTCCTTCGTATAAGGGTGCTTACGTATAAATATTCTGCAAAATGTTTTTTTTTTTTCTTTTTTGAAAAAATATTCTGCAAAATGTTGTTAAAGACATTCTTCTCATTTTAGTAAGGTTTCGATAAGGGTGCTTATTTAATTTTATGCTTAATCAACGTTTTCAAGAAAATGCGTTTTCAAGAAAATGTTCTGTATAACTTTCGAACCATGACAATCAGCGGATTTGTTGTCATATATATTACTAAAACTTCATACTCAATATGTATTTGTTCTTCAGTTTTTATAACTGAACAAACTTGCATTTGTTTTTTCAATCAATCATTCGGGCAAAACTTTAGACATCATCACAGTTGAAGTTCAGAAAATAATAAATTTTGCCTACTAAAAGTAAATAGTATTTTTTCAAAATCTTCAATATTTATATATTCCCCTTGGTTTAAAATACTGTCTTAATACAGTTCAAGATTAAAAGTATACAATATAAAATAACTATAGTTTCTTCATAGTCAACTGACATCTTAGAGAACAAAATCTTTTACTTAACATCTAATTATTTTTGCCAAATGTTTATCTAAAATAGTCCGGCGGTCAATAATACATAATTGGTAATTTAAAATGATTAGCATAAATAGCATGTTATTAATTTATAATTTTAATGAGACCATATATCTACATATACTTTTTTAGAAAATGTATTATCTTATCGATTGGTGTTATAGTTTAATTTGGGATCGTAAAAATTATTAATTTATAGTATTTGTTAATTTTTTGAATATTAATTTATAGAGTTTCTACTATATATGAAACCACTACGCAGATTTAAGTTTGCTCAACAAATATACATCCAAAAAATTAACAACAACAAACAACACAAATATAAAACCACAATTTAGCATTTCATTTTAAAGTTTATAAATTTTGATTGCCTATTTAATTAAAATATACTTAATGAGAAAATATTCATTCATTATATAAGTAGAGGTTGGTTGATTTAAAATAATTTGGTTGATTTAAAATATTAATTGATTTTATTTAGAGACATGAGAGGATAAATGTTTATACTAATAAAATATAATACTTTCTTCACAATGCACCACTTCAACACCTGAATAAAGAGAGAGCACCAAGCAACACATTCTAAAATATTACAAAAATTTCTATATTTTCCGTTTTGTTAATATTTGATTAAATATTTAAATAATATATTTAGTATATTTTAAATCTTACCAAATTTAAAATAGAGATAATTTTTAATATAACGAATGTTTACTAATATAACACAAAATACAGAAAATTAAAAATTATTTATGCTATTCTTCTTTGACCTAGGCAACTTCAAAACAAAGTAATACACTACGGTCGCTAACCACTATCAAATGGATCAAAAAATTATCATTCTCTTTAAATATATTTTCATCTTCATATATTTGAAAATATTTTATTTACTAATACCATAAAATTAATTTTATTTTTTACAAAATAAAACACACGAACCCGGCGCGTAGCGCCGGAAAACCACTAGTATATTATAATATATATGTGTCTATCAATTTTTAAAACATAATAAGCTTACGGTATATTTTTTCATTGAATAGATTGTTTCAAACTTTCACATGTATTTGTATCTTCTTCTATATATATATTTTCGGATTATTATTTCATTATTAAAATCGTAACTATATATATTATTGTAACATTTCACAAATTTAGAAAGTTTTTAAAAAATTAAACTTTCTGCTTCATAGATTTATATTATCGAGTAAATAATTAAATATTTAGTTTTTGTTTAATTTTTAAAATAAACTATATAGTTTAAATTTTGTTTTCATTGGTTTAAGGTAGTAAAGATTAATCATTGTTAGATAATATGATTTTTTGTATTTAAAAAAAGTCTTTATAATTTTAAAAGTTAACATCGATAAATATTTAAATATTTAACATATGGAAGTATAGTATCACAACATTAAATTATATCTATTTAATTTATATTATCTATAAATCCAATGAATCATCTATTGTTTAAATCCAATTATTGATAGTCCAATAAAAATTTATAGTAGGCCCAAAATTTAAATGATAAGATTAGAGATTAAATGTAACATGACTTTCTACGAATATGTCCATTAGGTCCATTTTTAAAAAAATCACACATGAATTAAAGTTGTGACTTCTGTTTTAATATATAAGATTAATCCTATCACTTTCCATGATTTTTCAATGCATTATGTAATATCCTAAACCGGTCATAAATATTAAAGCAAAGCATACTCAGAAGACCTCTAAAGAGCAAACAAAACCATAGAGTCTCACTTTCAGTGCTTCTAACGCTTTAATAATGGAAGACTCAAGAGGAGGTTGACAAGACATGAAGATATTAAGATAAGTGGTGTGTGGTCAAATCTTATACATGCAACTTCGACCAAAAGGTAAACCCAAATTTCTATTGAATTGAAAGTTTCCCATTCAGCCAGAGTCTCCGGTCAAAACCAATCTCATACGTTCTTTTTTTTCCAATATAGCAGCAAGCTTCAAAGACTATTGCACAGTTTTTTCAAAGCTGCCCCCACATATCTTCATCTTCTTCTCTTGCAACCTCATAAACCATGCTCTTCTTCCTCTACAGTTCTGTCTGAATTTCCGCACAAGTCAACTCTCCTGTCGTAATACATTCAAAGAAGGACCATACAACAAACGGGCAGGAGGAGAAATATATAATCTAGTTTCTTCAGAAAATGGAACATAAGTCTTGATATTTTGTAGATCTAGATATCAAGAATCACAACACCAATGAAGACTATCTCTGTGTTGGTCTTCTTCTTCCTCTTTTTTCTCATCGCAGAAGCCAGGCGCAAGAAAATGGCAGATTGTGCCTCAACATTCTCTTGTGGGAGCCTCGACTTCAGGTTCCCTTTCTTTAACACAACCATGCCGTCTCGGTGCGGTCTATTCAAGCTGAACTGCACTAATCACCAGATTTCAGAGATACAGCTAGTGGAAAAAGGGATATGGTACAAAGTGACGAGCGTCTCTCAAGCCAACACCATAACCATCACTGACCCAAGGCTTAACCAAAGCTTGGAAACAGGATTATGTACTGACTTGTCAAACTTCTCTCTTCCAGATTCTCCATGGCTCAACTTGACTACTTTGTACAAATGCAACAACAGTAGGAGGAAGAATGGTTTCACTTATGCCAATTGCAAAGAAGGAGGAAGCAGCTTGTATTACTCCGATTTGCAAGATAATTCAGGGTGTTCAGCTATCAAGACTCCAGTAAGCTGGGTGAATTCAAGAAACAAGAACGAGTTTAATCTTAATGCTACTTTCTCTCTTCATATAAACCTGCCTCGAGGCTGCCGTGCCTGCCGTAGACGAGGAGGAGAATGTACGATGGTCAAAGAAAAATTTCGCTGCCGTGGAGGAAGCAAAGGTATGCATAATGAACCATGAATGATGAATGAAACATATATGCAGATGACAATATAATTCAATTTCCCTCTTTTTTGTTGTAGAGGACTACCAAGATGTGAAGTTAAAGCTTGGATTAGGTAAACAAGAGAGATGTTCTGTTTTGCTGCTTTAGTTTCATCTAATTCTATGACATAAAGGCTGCTTTTAAAAAGTGGTCAAGTGAAACCGACCTACATGGAACTCTTGAATCTACCTCAGAGTCTCAACTGTCCAAGAATGCATGTTTGATTTTTGCTTCTTTTTTTGTCATTGCTAAATGTCTCTTATGACTTTTTGGTTAATAAGAATGCTTGTTTGATATTTTTTATTCTGCAGAGTTATTTTCATGGAAATTAGAACTCATACTTGGTACCTTAAGGTTCAATCCATTTGCAATACTCTTCTATACATAAAATTTAAATGTTGATTCTTCTTATCTTTTTTTTGCAGGAGTCTCAGCTGGTTTAACTGTGATGATCATTATTGCCATTATTGTGATCGTGATAATAGTGAGAGAAAAAAATGCTAGGAGTGATTGGAATGCCGAGAGCGTTGAAGCAGTTGTAATGTTGAAACGATATAGTTACGCAAAAGTGAAGAAGATGACTAACTCATTTGCACACGTTCTCGGGAAAGGAGGATTTGGAACTGTCTACAAAGGGAAGTTACCAGATGGAGGCGTAGATGTTGCGGTGAAGATCTTAAAGGAAGGAAAGGGAACTGGAGAAGTGTTTATCAACGAAGTAGCCAGCATGAGTAGAACATCTCATGTAAATATTGTCTCTCTACTTGGCTTCTGCTATGAAGGGAGCTAGAGAGCTATAGTATATGAGTTCATGCCTAATGGGTCCCTTGACAAGTTTATCTTCGAGAATATGTCAAGGAAGATAGAATGGGAAAGGTTATATGACATTGCGGTTGGTATCTCTCGCGGCCTGGAGTATTTACACAACCGTTGTGTATCCAGGATTGTGCATTTCGATATAAAACCCCAAAACATACTAATGGACAAGGATCTTTGTCCCAAGATTTCGGATTTTGGTCTTGCTAAGCTTTGCAAGAATAAAGAGAGCGTCATGTCAATGCTAGACGCTAGAGCGACGGTCGGATACATTGCCCCTGAAGTTTTTTCGAATAATTTTGGAGGAGTTTCGCATAAGTCAGATGTGTATAGTTATGGTATGGTGGTCCTTGAGATGATTGGAGCAAAGAATATAGAAAATTTTGGATCCAACAATAGTTCAATGTACTTTCCAGATTGGATTTATAAGGATTTTGGGAGGGGAGAAGTCATGAGGATTTTTGGAGATCAGATAACCAAAGAAGAAGAGAGAATTGCCAAGAAAATGGTTTTGGTTGGTCTATGGTGTATTCAGACCAATCCATCTGACCGTCCACCAATGATCAAAGTCATAGAGATGTTAGAGGGGGATCTAGAGGCTCTCAAGGTTCCACCTAAACCTCTCTTTTGTTTACCCACGGCAACGGTTCCTGAAACTCTTGAAGACAGTCGTCATGGGATTTCAAGCTCTTCCAAACCTAGTCAGTTTAGAAGACACGCATACTCTCTCAGCTTGTGAAGAGACTTTGCGATTTTCTAAAGAATTGGTTTAGTTACCTGTTGAAGAGAGTCAACATAACTAAAGATCTTGAGGTATTATATGAAATGAGATGATGTTTCTTGATGCAGACAATTTCTAGTTTTTTTTTCCTGGGAAGTTGTACAAAAAACTATGTGAATTTAAGCTCCTCAAAACCAGGCTTGCATGAGGTGGGTTTTGCATCAAATATATTACTTTCCATATTTTGTGCCAAACAGATTCTTATTTTGAGCAATCTTCTTCTGCATTAGTTTTGTGCTTGAAGTTTCTTGAGATATCAGAATCTCAACTTCCCTAGAAACCGAGGACTGAGTGTAGCCTTGTTGGGACGGTGGGATGGTAGAGATCAAGATCACATACCATTTTGACGATGTATTTGCTTAGTTCCACCTACTACAAACTTTATAAACGGAATTCATTTGGCTTAAATTATTTCCACAACATGGGCAAAATCGTTGAAACCCATTAAAGAAGAAAGTTATACCTGAACCAAACTTGACTTTCACGATAACCGCTAGACGTGGAAAGATTATCATTTAGTGGCTATGCAGATATATATTATCGTCCCTTTTTCCTATTGAATATCTAGAGTATACAAGACAAAGCAATGATCAGTGGACTCGTTTAGAAATGTTTTTTTTTTTTTTTTTTTTGCTAAAAACGCGTTTAGAAATGTTGGACATTATTTAACAAAATAATAATATTGGCAGCTACATCTTATCAAATGATGTATCAATTAATACAAAATACTACTACATATTAATTGAGAAGTCACTTAAATGATTTTTGCTTAGGTGTCACTCATATAAAAAGTTTGAAAAACTTGTTATAATTTCATTGGTAGATTAGATGACTTTTAATTTTTATTTATTTTAATTATGTTCAAAAAAGAAAACTACAAAAGTAATTAATGTTAGTTGCCAATAACCCAATAATATACATATTAATTTATATTAACTAATTAAAAGATTGATAATAAATCATGATAATCAATTAGTTGCTTTAAAAAATCGTTATAATTTGATTGGTTGATCATCAAATTAAAATAAAATAAGGAATAAAATTTCTATTCTGAAATTTATTATTAAACACATCCAACAATATGATACAATTTTGGTGATAAAAAGGTAAATGTGAAAAAAAATATTTAAAACAGAAGAAATTTAAAGAAAAGTAATTAAACATTTTTACATCTTTCAACATTAAAATCATTTTATCATTTTTTTGAAGCAAAGTACAAATTTGATATAATAAAAATAAAATAATATTAATGTATTTTAAGAATTTACTCTTATAAAAATTCATATCAAAGATACAATATCAGTTATACAATTTTAGATTGTAAATATTACTAAAATATATTAAAACTAGGTGGTAGGATTTCATGGCAATTATATAGGTGTTTTTCGTTAAAGTCTATTGATTTTGAAAATAAATTTATAATATTTTTTAAAAAAATTATTTGATCTTTGGATTATATAAAATTTAGATCCAAAATTATTGTTATAAAATTTAACATTACTCAAAAACTTCATAATATTTATACTTACAATAATGATACTTAAAGAGTTGATGTATACAGTTAATGGAAAAACAAATTGATGGTTTGAAGTTCATGGAAAAATCCATATAAAATATATACATCAACTATTAGTGTTGTATTTTTTTAATAAAAATTGATACACAAACAACAAAGAATCAATACAAAGATGCTAAACAAATATTGTACTTCCTATAAAAGTTGAGTTCTTACCATATCAACTTCCTACGGGATATATAGAAATAATATGTATATCATCACTATGATGGTAAATTAAACTATATTTGTTTAGGATGCTTACAGTTTTTTTTATATGTGTAATCTATGTTTTTGAGAAAATATGTATAATATATGTTTGATGTAAAAATATGAGTGTTTTAATCTTTGGTCTATAACAAATAAATAAATAAAATTTCAGCTTCTTGGTTATTTTCATAATGTTGCTGATTTTTCTCATTTGCAAAGTGAATGGATTATTTACGTGGAACTCATGTATTAAGTCAAAATAATCTAAAACAGTAACAATTAATTATTAGTATTATTCAATTGGTGAAGATGGTTTCAGAACCAGAAGAATGACCAGCTTTTGCAAGTTATTTGGAAGATATCAAGAGTCTGAAAGAGAGCTTCGCACGATCAGAGATTATAAATGTACCAAGGGCGCAAAATACAAAGGCGGATAATCTAGCACGCAGTGTTAGGAAACAACTGTCTTTCATCGTTCACATGGATCAATATCTCCTGGTGCGGTTTACAGAGTCCATAGGAGTCTGTAATGTTGTTGACAAAAAAAAAAATTATTAGTATTATTAGATCTGAAAGGAGTTTGAGAAATATTGTGACTATAAAATAGTTGTTTTAAGAGTTGAAAAGGTTTATGATGGGAGAGATATTTATTTGTAATGATAATCTTTTATATATCTTACATCTAAATGAAAATTATATAATGGATTTTAAATTTTTTTTTTTTTTTGCAGGTATGGCTTTTATAATGACTGGATCTAAAATTAAAAGGTTTCTCACTACAAGAAAACATATTTTTTACTAGGGCAGTATTCGTTGTAAATTCGTCGTAAACGGGGTGTTACGACGAATTAACGTCGAAAGACGTTTCGTTGTTAAACGTCCGTCATAACGGAGGTTTTGTCGTAAGAAACTCGTTACGTTTACAACGAAATATATTCCTCGTAAAGCGCAGGGAAAGGATTCGTCGTAAACGACACATAAGCTTTCGTCGTAAAGCCCATGTAATTATTTCGATGTAAAGCACACGTAAATACTTTCGTTGTAAATCACTCGTAAACATTTCGATGTAAATCCCTCGTAAATATTTCGATGTTAATCACTCGTAAACATTCGATGTAAACTCCATGTAATGTTTACGAGGAGTTTACATCATTTCTTATTATATTATTATTAATTAGTATATAATAAATTTTATTTATATTTAATATTCAGAATTTAAAATAATTTAAATTTTAAAATGAAATATGAAATTGAAAAACATATTTTAAAAAGTCATACAATAATATTTAAATTCATAATACAAACAGAAAAATAAAAAAAACTACATATTCTCGAAGTAGTTGGTGGGGTTGCTCGGCTGTTGACGGGTTGGATCGGACTCTTGGGGATCTCGTGGTGGCATTCCAAGAGCGGCTCGTCTCTCACTCAACATTCTCTGCATAACCGGGTTTCCCACGGCCATCACGTCTAGCAAATCCTCAAGAGAGTTTAAACGAACCAGCTGGCTATCCATTCGAGCCTTCATCTGAGCAGTCTCTTCATCCCGTCTCGAAGTGTATGACGATATGACGAAGTTGCCCTTGCAACTTCGTTAACAGAGCCTATACCGACTATCCGTCCCTTCTTTTTAGGAGCCACCTATAAAATCAAAACATATATTAATATAGTAATTATGTTAAAATATTTAAAATAATGTAAACAAAAATTTTAAGTTGTACCTCTTCGAAGATTCTGTCGACCTCTTCGGTGGACAATGTGACTGGTAATCCATCGGGAGACTCCTGGGTTAGTTGCGTCTCCCGTTCTTCAATCCGACCAGCCACTGTTTGGAAGAGTTTCTCAGATGCAGGATCCACAAAAACTCCGTCGGATGTGGCGTGAGTCATCTTGAATAGGTCAGACAGAGAAGGTAAGACTCCCGTCTTCTCGAACTCCAAAAAAAAAATTAAATTAAATATTATAAATTATATTAATTGAATATTTTAAAATATATATTTAAAACAAAAATTACAGCTTCTAGACGGACTCCTACATGAGGTTTTTGTCTGGTTCTGTGAAACATGGGCAAATGACCATCTTTATCCTTCGTCCTTCGAGAAGCCGAGCACGAATTGGCCTTTTTGATCGAAGAGGGGTGCTCCCAATAGGCGATGAAGCCATCCCACACATCCGTCGTGAGCTCAGTGGACTTTTCCTCATACCCGTAGATCTCCCACTTGTCCTTCCAATCAGAGACTGTGTTGCAGAGGCGTATCTTTGCCTTTGCAACGAATTCCGCCTTCACCCTCTCGGTGATTCCCAAAGACTAGGGCTGTTCAATATGGCAAAACCGAACCATACCGAACCGAACCAAACCGAAATAGATAATATGGTTTGGATTTGGTATATATCATTAAAACCGAATGGATATGATTTTTAAAAAACCTTAGAATTTGGATATGGTTCGGTATATAACCGATAAAACTGAATAAACCGAATAAAACCGATCAAAAAATAGAAACATGTAAATATGTATATATTTTATAACAACGTATGAAAATCATAAGTTAGTTTTTTTGCTAATAACTATTACCATATTTTTTACAGTAATAAAATAGTCCTGATTTGTAAAACACTTGAACTATAATTAAATAACAATTCATCGCAAATATGCTTCTTATTTTCTTAGTCTTCTTTTGATTTTTTTGCTTTAATTTAGCATTGACTAAATTGAAATAAAGATTATAAATTTGATGATAACAATTAGTGGAAATTATGCACAATTTTTTTATCTATAAACGAATAGAGTTTTGTGTTTAATAGAAGAAACATGGCTTTGATGAACGCTAAATATGAAAGAATATAATAACTTATTTTTTGTGCTTCGTGCTTCTGTTTTATTTTTTATTTTTACTATCAAAATTTTGAGCTTTGATTTTAATTATTGATTTGATTATTTTATTAGATGATAGAAACATTTTTTTATTTTTGTCCTTTTATTTAAGCTTATAATATTTTTTAATAAATGAATGTTTTGACAACAATACTCTTAAATTCATATAATATGATCCCAAAATAAAGAATTATGTTTTTTGGTATAAAACCGAATAAATCGAAAACCGACGGTATATAAACCGAACTGAACCGAAGTAAATATAGATTTAGAATGGTAGTTATATTTTACTAACCGAAATACCGAAAAACCGAAAAAACCGAACCGAAACCGAACCGATATCCGGATTGAACACTCCTACCAAAGACCAATGCCACTTTTGCTGAAACATAAAAATTTTGAAAAAATTACAATTAATAATAAATATTAAAAATATATATATATATATTTAAAAGTGAAAATTTAATTAAATTTAAAAATCTTACCGCAAAACATTTAAACCACGTGATCTTAACGTGATTTGGTGTCTTGCTCCAGTTCGGGTATGCCCCGTCGTAGTAACCCTTAATCATCGCCGAAACGCTCCGGCTAACACGGTTGTTAGCCCCAAACCTGAAAAAAAAACAATTTAACCGTTAGAAAATAAAAATTAATTAAATTTTAATGTAATAAAAATTAATTAAATTTTAATGTAATAAAAATTAATAACTTACCAATAAGTTCCTCGGGGTCTATCGGGGTCTAGAACATCCAAACCCTCCCGTCCAGGCTGGGCAAGCAAATCCTCCACCGTATATCTCGCGAAGGGAGCATATGAAGACACACGCAAATCCGGATAAACTGCACCTTCTGGGACAGGCTGAGGTGCAGCCGCTGGAGGAGGAGGTGGAGACATCTGCGGTGGAAGAGGAGGACTCGAAAAAACTCTCTGAGAAGTCTGAGAGTCTGGAACTGCATCGGAAGACGATGGACCGGAAGAAGATGTACCGGAACCATCGCCAAACAACTGGGCATAAGTAGGTGCTGCTGGTTTTCTTCTAGGAGCCATCTAAAAAAAAATATAAATAAATTTAATCAATTATGACGACATAATTAAAAATTATTCCGTTACCTAACTAATCACCTAAACTATAGTATTCCGTCATCTAACTAATCACCTAAACTAATTATCTAACTAATCACCTAAACTAATTACCTAACTAATTAATAACCTAAACTAACTTAAAAAAAATAAAAAGGAGGAAAGAGAGTGTACCTTAGAGGGAGAGGAGAGGAGTTTGGGAGGAATGAACGAGGAAGCCTCGTCTCGGCGTCTCAATATATAGAAAAGGATTCGTCGTAAATGCGACGTAATATTACGACGAAGTTACCAGACCCGCGTTTTTTCATTTACGACGAAGTTACCAGGCCCGCGTTTTTCGATTTACGACGAAATTACGTCGAAACGTCGGTTTACGACGAATTTACCAGGCCCGCGTTTACGACAAAGTTACCAGGCCCGCTTTTTTCCATTTACGATGAAATTACGTGGAATAGATAACCATTTACGACGACTTTACAACGCTTAACCCTAAACACCGAGAATGAAATCCCTAAACCCCAAAGTCACATATCATCTAACATCATATCTCTTCTCTACTACTTCGTGCTCTTTCTCCAACTTAAACTCTAAAACCCTAAAACTCCAAATAATTTTTTTAAACCTAAAGAAATACATATTATATAAAACAACATTTGTTACACATACATTAAGATGGTAAAAAAACAATATTTCTTTAAACATACGTTACAATAGAGAAATACAACATTTGTTACATATATTACATCACTCTAAATCATTTTCGTTCTCATCAATATTACATCACTCTAAATCGTTTTCGTTCTCATCACTATCATTACAATCATCATCGTCGCTTCTCTCGAACTCCTCTTCACGTGCTTCATCTGTCGCATCTTCGGGAATATCTTCATATTGAAAGTTTTGCGGGTCAATCAAAAGGATTTCATCAGTTGGTTGTTCTGGTACCTCAACTTCATTGATAGCGTCTTCTTCTTGCAAGGGCGGTTCTTCTCCAGCGACAATGCGTCCACGAGGTGTAATTTTGATAGCAGCTAACCAGTTTATCCCGGAAGTTCGAAGCCGAGGATAAGGAAGGAAGCTAACTTGCTCGGCTTGTGAAGCTAAAATGAAAGGCTCAAATTTGTTGTATCTTCTCCCAAAATTGACATCCACAACACCAAATTTTTTATACCGAATCCCTCGGTTCACAACAGGATTGAACCATTCACATTTGAAGAGGACGCATTTTAGCTTCAATAACCCCGGAAATTCCAATTCAATAATCTCCTGCAAGATCCCGTAAAAGTCCGTTTCACCTTTCACACATATTCCGTAGTTACTCGTTGCCCGATGTCTCCCATACTCGTGTGAAAGGTAAATCCTCGTGTGAAATACATAGGTGATGTGGTGACCTTTGCAACTGGACCTTGAACCAATTCGTGAAACCATACGGGATAATAAGGATCGTCATAATCAACCTGCAAAAAGCAGTTATTCTTAATTAATATTAAAGTATCAAAACACTTACTTAATTAATCAATGTATGAGATATATTACGTACCTGTGATTTTAACCACTTGACAAAGTGCTTATCTTTACGTGTGTCCACATCAGTTGCAGATATTCCTGGTATTGCTTCTTCAACTTGAGATACAAAAATGCTGCAAATTAAACAAATAATCAAGTCATACATAATTAACTTCAATTCATATAATTAACATTCACAAAAATATTTATCTTTCAAAGTAACGGGTCACTGCATCCTCGCAGTTGAGCAGAATATAAGTGTGGGCACTATGTTTATCCTCTTCACATGACCACCATACTTCTTTCGTTTTACCACCAAACCGTGCAATTTCGCAGAAAATGTCAGGAACACCATCAATTGGATATGATGTCGGTACTCCACCATCATCATATCTTCTAGGAACTCTTTTTCTCGTACGAACAGTTGGAGCAAAGTAGTATGATGTGAAGTTAGATGTTTCGGCTGTCAAACTCCCGTAACTATTGAACCTTCCACCTTTGCAAGATTTCTTGCTTTCCCCTTCAAATGTTTCATCTGTCGCTCATACGGATACATCCATCCGTTGTGAACAGGTCCACGAAGCAATGCTTCATACGGTAGGTGGACAACTAGATGCTCCATGACGTCAAAAAATGAAGGAGGAAATATCTTCTCCAGGTTGCACAATATGATCGGAATGTTATGATGAAGTTGTTCGATGACTTCTTCCTTGAACGTACGTGTGCTAAGATCTCTAAAAAAAGCGCCGATGGCTGTATATTGTAAAAGTAATCAAATTAATAACATTTCATAACATATGTATATATATTATAAAATTATAATTACCTGCAAGTGCTTCATGGACATTTGCTGGAAGGAGCTCGGCAAAAGCAAATGGAAGTAGTCGTTGCATAAACACATGACAATCATGACTCTTCATTCCGGAGAACTTTTGACCTCGTTCAACACATCTTGACAGATTTGAAACATAACCATCAGGAAACTTAACTTCTGATGCAACCCAGTCAAACAAGGTTGTTTTGGCTTCTGATGACAATCGGAAGATGGGAACAGGAACGTTTCCATTGCTCTTGATATGTAACTCACTTCTTGAGCAAATATCAGGTAAGTCCATCATTGACTTTTTGTTATCTTTTGTCTTCCCAGGGACGTTAAGTAATGTATTCATGATGTTCTCAAAAAAGTTCTTCTCAATATGCATGACATCCAGATTGTGGCGTAAAAGAAGATCCTTTCAATTGGGTAGCTCCCAAAATATACTCTTCTTATCCCAATTGTGAGACACACCATACCCATCAGGCATATTTCCAGGAACATGCCAATTTCCTCCAACTTTAACTGTTTCCTGAGCTCCGTAATAATCAATGTCTGTTTCGATCTGCTGGCCGGTGAGATATGGAGGAGGACCGTCTCTGACAATTTTTTTGTGCCGAAACAGTGTCTTATTTCTTCTGTACGGATGGGCAAGTGGAAGAAAGTGACGATGACAATCAAACCAACAACTCTTCCTACCATTCTTCAGTTGAAAAGCATCCGTCGATCCAAGACAATATGGACAAGATAATCTTCCATGTGTTGTCCAGCCAGACAACACCCCATAAGCAGGGAAATCACTTATCGTCCACAGCAGAACTGTTCGCATCGTAAAATTGTTTTTCAAGGAACAATCGTGCGTCCTCACCCCTTCTGACCACAATTGCTTTAGCTCTTCTATCAACGGTTGAAGAAAAACATCAAGAGACCGTTTTGGATGCTTCGGCCCAGGGATTAATATGGTCAAAAATAGAAATTCTTGTTCCATGCACATATCCGGCGGTAAATTGTACGGCGTAAGAATGACTGGCCACAAAGAATATTGTCTACCAAACATTCCAAATGGACTAATCCATCGGTGCATAACCCAAGATAGACATTCCGAATATTTGTAGCAAAATCTGCGTGTACCTTGTTGAAATGTTTCCACGCTCTTGCGTCTGATGGATGTGCAACCTCACCATCTCTCTGGACATGTTCTGCATGCCACCTAATCGACGCAGCAGTCCTCTCAGATTGATATAATCTTTTCAATATGTCTGTAATTGGTAGGTACCACATCCTTTGGTACGGTACCCTATTCCTCCCACGGCCTTGCGGTTTGAATCGTGGTTTTTTGCAGAATCGACACTCTTCTAACTTGTAATCTTCTTTCCAGCCGATCATGCAATTGTCGATGCAAACATCAATCATCTCCGAAGGCAACCCAAGACTATAAACCAATTTCTGAATCTCATAATAAGATTCAGCAGACACGTTGTCTTCTGGCAAATACTCTTTAAACAACTCCGCCCATGCATCCATGCAATTCTCAGGTAAATTATGATCCGTTTTAATATTCATCATCCTAGCTGCTAGAGACAATTTAGAGAGACCTTCTCTACAACCAGTGTAGATTGGTTGATTTGCAGCATCTAGCATTTCATAAAACCTTTTTGCATCCAAATTAGGTTCTTCTACATTTCCAGTTCCATCAGCTATTGTTGTAGTTGTTTCTAAAAATGCATCACTAATCATATCTTGAACCCTATCATGATCTACCATCTGCTCATGATCTTGATGATAATTATATTCATTATGCAAATGATTCGGTTCTTCACTATGATGACCATCCTCAAAATTATTATTACTACTACTAGCTTCATTTCCCCCATAACCCTCTCCATGTTGATACCAAATGTAGTACTGTGGTGTAAATCCTCTGTTTACTAAATGCTTCCATACAGTTTCACTGCGTACAAATTTAGAATTCTTGCATTTCCGACAGGGGCAAAACATCTTACCGCTTTCCTGTGTGATCGGTATACAACCCGTCTGGTGCATGAATGTCTCTATCCCGCTCAGAAATGCGTTCGTCACCCTCCCGTCGGAATCTTTGTGCAAATACATCCAACTCCGTAACTCGTAAATACTACCGCCACCGGCCATTTTTTTCTTACATTTTTTTTTGAAATCTTTTTTTTTCGGATTTTCTTTTTCCGTTTGTGTGTTGTGAGGAAGAGAGTTGTGGGAAATGACATATAAATAGAGAAATTTTCGAGTTGGGTAGTTGAAATATAACAACGATTTTACAAGGAATATTTTACATGGATTTTACATGGTTTTAACATAATATGTACAACGACTTTACGACGAAATTAGGTAAGTTAAAGCACATTGAATACACGTTTTCACCTAAATATACCGGTAACATGTTTCGTTGTAATGTCGATGTAATGATTACGACGTATTTCTCATTCCACGTACATTCGTCGTAAAATTACATGGATTTTACGATGAACACTATTCGTCGTAAATTTACATGGCGTTTACGACGAAAGTTGGATTCCTCGTAACTGAGTTGTAAACACCATGTAAATTTACGACGAAATATTTTCGTCGTAAATTTTCGTTGTTATGGGCACGTTTTCTTGTAGTGAGTTATGTTGAACTCAAATATATTTATTGTATTACTAATTAAATTTGTGGTTATATTACCCCAACTAAGTTTTATAAATTCGACTCTATATTAGAGTAAAATTCAATTTAATGAGTTTTTTATTGAGATGTTGTTCATCTCTCAAATTTAATTAATTTTTGATGTTTTTTTTTCATTTTTACTTTATTTAATTTAGACAAAAAATATAAAGTAATCTAAGAACTAATTATATTTATCGCCAAACAGCCCAAACAATGTTACATGCAATATATAATGTGAAATTGATATGTATTTGTTTCTAAACAATCTGAATAATAATCTAAGTTTAAAAAATACTAAACTAATCAAAAATTATTTATGCATCCTTCATTTACAAATATCTACCACCTTAAAAAGTAATGCAATATTGAATTTAAATTTTTAAAATTTTAGACAAATCTAAAAGTCGAAAACATATTTAATCATTTAAATTTAGATACAAAATATAAGATCACATCTAAATTTTCCAAAATGTTTTATACCCGCGAATTCGCAAGCATCTACCTAGTATAAGATTAACATAACATACAATAACTAATATCTTTATTAAATATTATGTAGTTAACACTATTACTATAGATAGTTTTGATTGCCAGGAAACTGGATTGGTCATTGACAATTTGGTATTTAAAAAAAAAAACAGTCCGATCCAAATAGAAAACTGATCAAAATCAGTTTAAAACGTTAATGAGAAAGAGACAAAGACATCTTCATCCTACGTGGGGAAGTACTGCCAGGGCTTTGCAGAAACGCAGCTCTCTCAGGTGAGTTTCAAGGAGTCCGGGTTGTAAGAAAATTCCCTCTTGTGAACCATCTGCTTTTTACAGATGACACAATGTTCTTCTGCAACTCTACTCCTGACTGCTGCAACAACCTAGTCAAGATACTTTCGGAGTATGAGAGAGCATCCGGTCAGAAAATAAACCGAGACAAATCAGCCATTACATTCTCATAAAAAACGTCCGCAGAAATGAAAAAAAACTGCAAAGTCAATCCTGAAAATCAGAAAAGAGGGAGGCTTAGGTAAATATCTAAGCCTACATGAGCACTGTGGTAGAAGAAAAAAAGATATCTTCACGTCAGTGGTTGACAGGATCGGACAGAGAGCAGCGAGCTGGACAACGAGATTCCTGTCAAAAGCCGGGAAACTCACAATGTTAAAATCAGCCCTAACAGCTATTCCTAACCACACCATGTCGTGCTTCTTACTACCAGTCTCACTGTGCAAAAGAATGCAATCTACACAAACAAGATTTTGGTGGGATGGACCTGATGGAAAAGGGAAAATGTGTTGTGTCTCTTGGGACACTCTAACAAAACCTAAGGCTAAAGGAGGACTAGGACTACGCGACATTCAGCTGTTCCACCAGGCCCTCTTGGCAAAGCTCGCGTGGAGAATTCTTACAGTTCCTAACTGTCTACTCTCTAGGATCCTACTAGGAAAATATTGTCATAATAAAAGCTTCCTAGAAGTCTCTGTACCTGCAGTGTGCTCTCATGGGTGGCGCAGCATACTCCATGGCCTTGAGCTCTTGAAATCTAGCATGAGAAAGGCTATCGGTAATGGGCTGACAACCAAGGTATGGCAGGACTCCTGGATCTCGCTGGAAAAGAACCTGAAACCAATTGGCCCCTGCACCGAATCAGTATTAGATTTGTGGGTTTCAGATCTCCTTACATCAGACCTCAAGTGGAACAAACAAATGTTAGAGGAAATGCTACCTGCTTTGGCTGCACAAATCCAAACCATAAGGCCAAGCACCAAGGGAGCATAAGACATTTACGTTTGGCAACCTCTATAATCAGAGTCTACTCCATCAAATCAGGATATGCTATAGCCTCAGCACTCAAACATCACCATAATCATCCACCAGAGAGCCAATACTTCCATTGGGTAAAAGACATATGGTCCGGAAAGTTATCTCCTAAGCCTCAGGTCTTCCTTTGGTCCATCATCCAGAGAGCACTCCCAACGGGCGAGAACCTGCAAACTAGAGGCATCACATCAGACCTAAGCTGCCCAAGATGCAAGGAACCAGAGACATCAATGCACATCTTTTTCGAGTGTCCTTTTGCGAGAAAGGTCTGGAATTTTGTACCTTTACGACAAGCAGTTCCCATAGTGATGGATGATACAATGACATCAATGATAGTCAAGTTCAGATATGCTGTCTGCCTCCCACCGACTGGCATGGCAAATTTTATCCTCCCCTGGACTCTTCGGACTATATGGACAGCAAGGAACATACTTCTCTTTGAAGACAAGGGTTCGACACCTGAGGAAGTTGCAACAAAAGGTATTAGTCTAACAAGAGAATAGAATCTTGCTCAGAAATCAGGAAGCTCACCGACAAAGACAGCACCTATTCCAGAACCGCTTTTGGACAGGAGGACAACCCACAGAGACCAAGATCAGACCAACACGATCAAATGCAATTCAGACGCCTATTGGGATGCGACTTCCAAGATGGCCAGACTAGCTTGAATCTTCCGAGGAAGCAACGGTGCGAAATCAAGCCACGGATCAGAGATCCAGCACTTCGTCCCCTCCCCTTTGATGGCTGAAGCCTTAGTAATCAGATCAGCCATATGGCAGTGAATCTTAAGATCCCCAATCTCAAAGTCTACTTCGACTCTTCAACGCTCATCAGAGCTATCAACAACAAGATGCAGGAAAAAGGAAATTTATGGAATCATCAGCGATATCCATCAAATCTCTTCTGTGTTTGACTCAATCTCCTTCTCATTCCTGCCACGGTCGCAGAACAAGGAAGCCAACGAGTTAGCAAGACGTTACCTTCGTTTCTCTTTAATTAATTTCACTTTATAATGGCCCCCAGTGGGCTAGACCTTTTTTAATTTGAATTAATGAAAAATTATGGTTGAACAAAAAAAAAGGAAGAGATGAGACTGAGAGTATATGAAGGCGCAAGTCATAAGGGGACCTCTCTCTCTCTCACACACACGGCACACAATGATGTGAAATTGTGAATGCATAAATGTTTCCAGATTAGCGCATTTATCTTTATGAGCATCTCCAAAAGAAACTTTATAACTTCAAATATAAAAATTTTGGTTTTACAAAAAAAAACTTCAAAACTTCAAAACTTCAAATTTAGATTTTAGAGAGTTTCCATGTTTCACTATTCAAAACTTCAAATTTCAAATTTCATTTTTTTATTTATATTTTGGTCCTTATAATTAATTAATTACACATCTATATTATTAAAACTGAATTACCTTTTGATATTGTTTGAAACATAGATAACAGTATAAATGAGAATTGTTTGGATATATGAATAACAGTATAAAAAAGAAGCATAATGTCTTTTTAGTAATTTCATTAATATAATTACATTAATTATCTTTTCATATTTCATTCACTTTAACAATTTCATTAATAATATTACATTAACAATACATCATATCATTAATTATATTGCAATAATAATAATAATAATAGTGCATATCTCCATAATATTATTTGAGAAATCAATTTCCTATGTGTCGTGCTCTCGTTAACTCTCACGATGGTTGATTACATTGATACCCTTAATGAATTAAAAATATTACATTTAAAATAATTTTATTTATTTAGTTTCCTTTTTAAAATTTTCCAAAAAACATAAACATACAATAAAAAGGAAATTTTTTATAAAGTAAAAAAAAACAAATTGAAAAACGAAAAAATTTATGTATATATAATATGATTTCATAAAAACGGAAAATTTTCACAAAATAGTAATATTGCATTTAAAAAATATTTTTAAATAACATAAAATATACTTTTGAAGTAATAAAATACTTTCTTTACATATATATATTTTTTCTTAGATGAAAAATATAAATTTTTATATAATGTGATTTCATTAAAAATAATTTACACAGATTATCTTCATATTAGAAAAAAAAATTATTTCTTTTAAAATATAATTTTAAACAATACAAAAAAATTCAAAGTAATAGAAATATTTTTATATATCTATCTATTTTCTTAGATGATTACACAAAATAATTAAGTAACATAAACTGATATATGTTTAATTGACTAAAAATAGTTTATAATTAGTATTATTGAAATGTTTATTTTTATTTTCATATATTTAGTTGACTATAATATCTTTCAATTACAACAAAAAAATATCGATAAATTATATTTTATTTATACAATATTATTTTCAAATACAATCACAATTTGTTTTACTGCTTATTTCTAAGAGATATTAAAAACTAAAAATAAATTTTAAAAATAAAAATCGTTTGATCAAATAGTTACAAAATAGTTTAATTAATGAGGTAGATATATTATATTTTATCATTTTTAAAGTTATTTGTTTTCTTAATATTAAATTTGATTTTTAATTTATGTTTTTATGTTTGTGAAACTTAATAGAACCATAATCAAAATACCAAAGCAAATCTGAATTCTCATTTTAAGATTATTTAACATAAGTTACTGTTTCCATTCAATAAATAAAAGGTATAAAGTTATTTAAAATTTATAAAATATTTTAATTATTGTAAATCTTGATATGTGTTCATGAGCTTCAGAAAATGTTTCAGCTACATATGCATGTAAGTTCCTATTGATCATTCCTTTATTTTCTAATATTTTTATAAAAAACATCAACATATTATTTGATAAATATTATAAAAATACATGCACATTTAAACGATAAATAAAATTGATTTAATTTGACTTAATTATAATAAAAATTATACTTTATTTTGAATTCGAAAAAATAAATATAACTCAATATAATCACAGCATGAGTGACTCAATCCAATTTATATCTAAAATCATAGACTTAACTACAAAAAGAATATATACTTTTATAAGGATAGTAATTTATTTTATAAATATAAATCATTGGACAACTAAAAACATATTAAAATAAAAATAAAATATTAATCAACTGTTATAATTTAGTTCTTTTTTAAATTTTATATATATGCATGAGACTTCATAATATTATCAGTTTATTAATTTATGTAATTTGGAATCATACACTTTAGTGTTTTTTTTAATTTCACTCTAAACACAATATATCTTAAGTTATACATAATCTTCATAAAATATATTTACATATCTAAGACAACAACCACCTAAATGAAAATAAGAAATTAATCAAATTTTTGATATATTTAGAATAAAAAATATTACAGTTGAATTCAGAGATGCAATCCAATTTACCTAAATGATAACTAAATCGACTGTAAAACAATAAACCTGATTAGATATAACATATATAAAATCATATATATAGATGTAATATTATTAATATAAATGATGCATACAAATTATAAATTAATTTAAAATTAAAAGTAAATTGAAATAAATTATTATACCATATTTACTTTAGAAATATTTATATCCGTACATTAGCACGGGAAAAACATCTAGTTTTTATTTATTAGTTAATCAACATTAACTTTGTGTCAATTATAAAATCAAAAATGTAAAATAACTGTGTTTTGCGTATGATTGATCATTCGATTTATTTTGTTTTACTAAAACGTTTTATTTTATTTTAGTTTCAATCGATGGAAAATTACGTAGCCAAAAGCATAATTCAAATACATGCTTTTTTGAATAAAATAATAATAAAAATCAAAATAATAAAAATGTATTAAATTTATTGTCACTTAATTTTTTCTCCGTATAATTATTTTAGTAAATAAAAAACTCTTTCTATTTCACTTAATTTAGCCAAACACAAAAATAGTCATTTTTATTAGTTTATAAAACCAGTTAGGCATGAACATTGGCGATCCATTTAGTTAAGAGTTGTTCTTTTCGGGTATCAATTTTCTTTTCAAATTAGGCCCCACTTAAATATTATAAATTTACGTGTGGATTTTGAGTTGGGTCCTTCTATGACTAGATGAGTTCAGTTCTGATGTATAGGAACCTAAAAATATCTAAATAACAAATGTATCTGAAACGGATTCAGATATTTGTACCAAAAATAATCATATTACTCAATTCGGTACAAGTCTTTTGAATACAATTAGTTATATTATGATCCATCTAAAATATATAACACTAATTATGAAAAACAAATACCAATGTATAAAAATGTAAGAACCAATATATGTGCCGGTGCGCTGATCAATCTCTAGTTACATTTATGATTCTTAAGTATTTTTTCATTTATCATTTTAATCCTTCAATTTTTATCTCAAAAATATTTAAAATTTATTTTTATAAATCCAATTTTATACATAAAATTAAATAAAAATTTTAAAAATAAAATTTATAATGTTTAAAAACTAGAATTGGACAACAAGATACAAAAGAAACTTAATAAAAATATTTTAAAAAAGTACATGAACACACAATTATTACAAAAATTAAAATATTACAACACTAATAGTCTAGTAAATTTGCTCTTGAACTTCCAAAATCTCTAAAATATTGTCCAAACAAATTTTGTATAACCGAAGATAGAGCATTACGGAAATAGTTTTATGGCATAATGTGGTATTTTGCTTGTAGTTCAATATTTAATTATGTATTTCTATTTATAATTTTGTGTTTTAGTATAAGATTTTATTAATTAATATTTCTGTAATGTTTTATAAATGTGTTAGTTATTTATAATTTTTTTAAGGATTTACATTAATTATGATAAATATAAAGACTATAGTATAAAATACAAATAATTTTGGAGTTAGGTTTGAAATTTTACTTTTAGAGAAGAACACTTTGAAATTTCAAATATAAATTTTTGAAAACTTCAAAATATAGAGTATTTTTGGAGATGCTCTAATGGCAGACATAGAAATAATGGTGCTTTTCACGATAACATAGTGCAAAATCTTATGAATAAAATAAAGCTGTATATATATATATATATATATATATATATATTGTTTTGTGAGCAACATAACCATACTCATATAGATTCTGCAAACCACACTGGTAGCTCTGTATCCATATGAACGACAAACGACAGTTGTTTCCTTGCACTGCGTGCGAGACTGTCCACCTTTGAGTTTTGCTTCTGTGGTATATGAATGGTCTCTAAGCTGTTGAAACTTCTCTTCAAAAATGTTATGTCTTCCAAATAACTTGCAAAGGCTGGCCACTCCTCTAGTTCTGAAACCATCTTCACCAACTGAGAAAAATCCATAGCAAATGTAACTGAAAACTGTCTAAGATTCCTCATGGATTTCATTGCCATATGAGAGCATCTATCTCCGAATGTAGTGGCGACTGACTCGCTCTTGTATTCCTTACTCCCATTAATCCATCAAAACTTTCCAGGGTACTATACTACCCTTGCCCTGAATATATATCCTGATTTTTCCAAGATCCGTCCGTAAAGCACCACACTACAAGAAAACAGCGGTATTCTGACGGACATTCCGACGGAAAATGAAATCCTCGGAATTTCCGAGGATATTCCTAGGAAACCCAAAATTTGGTTTCCTCAGAATTTCCTCGGAATATACCGACGTAATTCCGAGGAAATATCAATCCGTCGGAATATTCCGACGGAATACTGAGGAAAAATGTATTCCTCGGAAAAAACCGATGAATTCCGAGGATATATTATAGCCGTTGGAGAGCCGTTTGGGGATTTTAAAAATTCCGAAGAAATTCTGACGAACTAGCCGTTGGCGTCGGAATTCCGTCGGAATTTCCTCGGTCTGTCGGCAGGATTTCAACTATAAATACAAGCACTCCTCTTCCTCTTCATTCACTCCATATCTTCATCCTCTCTCTTACTCAATTTACACACGAATTTGATTCATAAAAAACATGTCTTCTTCAAATTATTTTCGTTCTTGGATCGATCGACCTCATTTGGATCCGAACACGAGAATGCTTACGGAAGAATACCAACGAGGTATAACTGAATTCATGGGGTTAGTTCACCGACAACCGGAAGCAAAAACAGGTATGTTAAGATGTCCTTGCTCTAATTGTAAAAATAGAAAGGTTATTAAAGAGTGGGATGTTTGGACTCATCTATATTTGAGTGGGTTTACACGAAGTTACAAAATTTGGTATAATCATGGGAAAGCTGATTATGAACATGGTAGTACTAGCGAACCTCAGCCAGCGATTAGATTAGAAGAACCAATTAGAACGAATGTAGATTATGGTGTAGGTACTGAGGAGATGGTAAATGATCATTTTAGAGGGGAAGATTTACCCAATGCACAAGCTAGGAGATTTTATGATATGTTGGATGCTGGAAAGCAACCATTGTACGAAGGTTGTGGAGATGGTCATTCAGCTTTATCATCTGCAACAAGATGGATGGGCATTAAAACATATTATAATTTGGCTGAAGACTGTGTGGATGCGATTGCTGATTTTGTAAAAGGTATTCTACCCGAGGATAATGTAGCTCCTGGTTCATACTACGAGGTTCAGAAACTCGTAGCTGGTCTTGGTTTATCGTATCAGGTAATAGATGTATGCAGCGACAACTGCATGATTTATTGGAGGGCGGATGAACAGCGGGTTACATGCAAATTTTGTGGAAAGCCTCGTTATAAAGATACGAGTGGAAGTGTTCCAGTGCCATATAAAAGGATGTGGTATTTGCCTTTGACGGAAAGGTTGCAGAGGTTGTATATGTCTGAACGCACAGCGCAACCAATGAGATGGCATGCGGAGCACTCAACAGATGGTGAGATCAGACATCCTTCAGATGCAAAAGCGTGGAAGCATTTCCAATCAAAGTATCCCGAGTTTACGTATGAGAGAAAAAATGTCTACCTTGGATTATGTACTGATGGTTTCAGCCCGTTTGGCAAGAGTCGAAGACAGTATTCTCTATTGCCAGTCATTCTTACACCATACAACCTACCCCCAAACTTGTGCTTGCGACAAGAGTTTTTGTTTCTCTCGATTCTCGTTCCCGGACCAGAGCATCCTAAGAGATCACTTGATGTGTTTCTTCAGCCACTAATATATGAGTTGGAACAACTATGGGCTCAAGGTGCTGAAACATACGATGTTTCGTGTAAAGAAAACTTTCAAATGCGGGCAGTACTAATGTAAACAATAAGTTATTTTCCAGCATATGGTATGTTATCTGGATGGATAACGCATGGAAGGCTATCATGTCCATATTGTCAAGATAACACTGATGCTTTCCAACTAAAACACAGAAGGAAAACGTGTTGGTTTGACTGTCACAGGAGATTCCTACCACCTGATCATCCATATTGTAGGAGTAGGAATTTGTTTACGAAGAACAAGAGGGTGTTTGACAGTCCACCTCCGGAAATTTGTGGGAAATATTTGAAGACACAACTAAGAGATTTTGGTGCAGAAAGGACGCCAGACGTCGGTGGACATGAGCGTTTTCCGGTAGATGCTGTTGGAGACCTACATAACTGGCACAAAAAAGTATTTTCTGGGATCTGCCATACTGGGAGGATCATCTGCAAAGGCATAATTTAGATGTCATGCATATTGAGAAGAACTTTTTTGACAATCTCATGAACACGATCCTTAATGTTCAAGGTAAAACAAAGGATAATTTGAAGTCAAGACTGGATTTAGTTGATATATGTGCTCGTTCAGAACTTCATGTTGATGAGAATGGTAGGGCTCCTTTTCCCATATACCGACTTGATGCAGAGGGAAAAGATGCGTTCTTTGATTGGATTTCAAACGATGAGGAATTTCCAGACGGTTATGCATCTAATTTGCGTAACTGTATCGACACAAAGGAAGGAAAGTTTACTGGCTTGAAAAGCCACGATTGCCATGTAATGATGCAGCGCCTCCTCCTGTTTGCCTTCAAGGAACTATTACCACGAAATGTTCATGGAGCAATTGCAGGGATAAGTGGTTTCTTCCGCGATTTATGCACGAGATCAGTGACTCTTGAAGGTATTGAAAATTTGAAGACTAACATAGCCGTGATTCAGTGCAACCTTGAGAAGATATTTCCTCCCTCATTTTTTGATGTTATGGAGCATCTTGTTATTCACCTGGCAAGAGAATTGGAACTTGGTGGTCCTGTGCAGTATAGATGGATGTATCTGTATGAGCAGTATATGTTCCATTTGAAGAAGATGGTGAAAATTTTAAGTAGGGTGGAAGGTTCTATAGTCGTACAGATGATCAATGAAGAAACTTCAAACTTTGCCGAGTACTACTTTCCAGCAGAAGTTCAAACCAAAAACAGAAGACCTGCTCGGCATGATGATAGAGGCGAACGGGCAACATATCATGTTACGGTTCCAGACATTTTCACAGACGTTGGACGACTTAGCGGAAAACCAAAGAACCGTCGACTTACTGAGCAGGAGCGCAGTAATTTGCAAACATATTTGCTCACCAACTGCGAAGATGTTCTTCAATATGAGAGGTAAATAAATAAGCTTACATATTTTTATTTTAACAAGTTAAAATTTAAATCTTAATTAATTACATTATTGTCATCATATGTACAGGATTTTCATGGCAGAAAAGAGGTTCGAATATAGATACGCCACAGAGGACGAACTAGAAGAAATGAAGCAGAGAGAATTTTCTGGATGGATGTTTACTTATGTGAGTGCTTTAAACAAATTAAAATATCATTTATCACATATTTATACTAATTCACATTTATTGATATATAGGTGTCTGCTGGTTTGGCCAGAGGTGAAACATTTGACGATTGGATACGCGAGATGGTCGTTGGACCAAAATTTGTTGTGAAGTCATATCCAAGATTTTGTACCCAAGGATATGCATTCACAACTCAGAAGAGGAGACGTTCATGTACGACTTATGATGCTGGCGTTTGTTCTGCATCAGGAGATGATGTATACTACGGACACATACATGAGATTTTGGAAATCAAGTATTTGGGCATGCTTGGATTGCACTGTACTGTTTTCTATTGTGATTGGCACAACAACACTCTAGATCGAGGTGTGAGAACAGATGCATTTGGTGTTACATCAGTAAATTCGAGGCGAAAGCTGCAATATTATGCTCCTTTCATTCTTGCTTCTCAGGCCGATCAGGTAATTAAATGTTAATTATTTAGAATGATTCATCATTATGTGTATTAATTTATAATTTTACTAATAATTTTTTAAATGTTACAGGTTTGTTATATAAAGTACCCCCGGGTAAGGAACAGAGATGATCCATGGGTTACTGTTACAAGACTCAACCCGATAGGCCGAGTTCAGGGAAGTTCTGAGCTGGAAGACCCACTATAACCAAGCACATCCGGCAACTTAAGTGCAGTAGAAGATTTAGCTGGAGTTGGCCTTGTAGTCGATTTAACCGACTTGGGAGAGGAAGTCGTCGTTCACGTAGAGGATGAACCAGTGATTGGAGGGTTTCACCAAGATCCAGATTCAGATTCATCTGGTGATGATGACTCGGAAACAGACTAGCATCGACTTTTTTTTTTTTTTTGAAATATTCTGACGGAATTCTGAGGAATATTCCAAGGAAATTCCGAGGAAATAGGATTTTTAAACCGAAAACAACGTTTTGCGGTTTGAATAACACTTATATAACCCTTATTAAGTGTCTTAGACTGATTATGAAGTCAAACATTTGTTCCTTACCCTATAATAAACAATTTTCCGATTGTATGAACGAAATCCCCACAACGTAAGAGAAACATTTATACACTTTAATGAATGGTAAAGGGAATACTTACAGTTTGTTTTGAAATTTTGTTATTTCATGGTTTATGATCATCGATACAAAGAATCCTCAATGGTATGCATTACAATTGTATAAGAAATGAAATACGGCAAAAAAATCGATGTTTTGAAACCCCAAACACTAGTTCCTCGGAATTTCCTTGGAATATTCCGACGGAATACCGAGGAAGATAAGGGTTTCCTCGGAATTCCCTCGGAATATTCCGAGGAAATAGGGTTTTTAAACCGAAAACAACGTTTTGCGGTTTGATTAACACTTATATAACCCTTATTAAGTGTCTTAGACTGATTGTGAAGTCAAACATTTGTTCCTTACCCTATAATAAACATTTTTCCGATTGTATGAACGAAATCCCCACAACGTAAGAGAAACACTTATGCACTTTAATGAACGGTAAAGGGAATACTTACAGTTCGTTTTGAAATTTTGTTATTTCATGGTTTATGATCATCTATACAAAAAATCCTCAATGGTATGCATTACAATTGTATAAGAAATGAAATACGGCAAAAAAATCGATTTTTTGAAACCCCAAACACTAGTTCCTCGGAATTCCCTCGGAATAATCCGACGGAATACCGAGGAAGATAAGAGTTTCCTCGGAATTCCCTCAGAATATTCCGAGGAAATTCCGAGGAAATAGGGTTTTTAAACCGAAAACAACATTTTGCGGTTTGAATAACACTTATATAACCCTTATTAAGTGTCTTAGACTGATTATGAAGTCAACCATTTGTTCCTTACCCTATAATAAACACTTTTCCGATTGTATGAACGAAATCCCAACAACGTAATAGAAACACTTATACACTTTAATGAACGGTAAAGGGAATACTTACAGTTCATTTTGAAATTTTGTTATTTCATGGTTTATGATCATCTATACATAGAATCCTCAATGGTATGCATTACAATTGTAAAAGAAATGAAATACGGCAAAAAAATCGATGTTTTGAAACCCCAAACACTAGTTCCTCGGAATTCCCTCGGAATATTCCGACGGAATACCGAGGAAGATAAGGGTTTTCTCGGAATTCCCTCGGAATATGCCGAGGAAATTCCGAGGAAATAGGGTTTTTAATCCGAAAACAACATTTTGCGGTTTGAATAACACTTATATAACCCTTATTAAGTGTTTTAGACTGATTATGAAGTTAAACATTTGTTCCTTACCCTATAATCAACATTTTTTCGATTGTATGAACGAAATCCCCACAACGTAAGAGAAACACTTATACACTTTAATGAACGGTAAAGGGAATACTTTCAATTCGTTTTGAAATTTGTTATTTTATGGTTTATGATCATCTATACAAAAAATCCTCAATGGTATGCATTACAATTGTATAAGAAATGAAATACGGCAAAAAAAATTGATATTTTGAAACCCCAAACACTAGTTCCTCGGAATTCCCTCGGAATATTCCGACGGAATTCCGAGGGATATTTAAGTATCCGTCGGAATTTTCTCGGAATATTTTCATTTAACCGGGCAATTATTTCGCGAAAATTGAAATTGGAATTCCGACGGATAGTATCCGTCGGACCCTAGGTTTTATAACCACGAGCCGCTTCTTCTTCCCCATTTCTCTCTTCTTCCTCTGCGCCTCCTCTCCCTCTTCTTTCTCTTACACAAATCATGTAAGGACCCTATCCCACTCTCTTAGGTTCTATTTGTTAGGTTTTTGTGTAGATTTGATAGATTTTTGTTAGGGTAATTGGTTATGATTGTGATTTGGTTATATAATAGGTTTAGAAGTGTGATTTGGTTGAATAATTTGTTTTGTTGAATTGATTTAGAATTGTTTTATAAATTTTCGATTTTTTTTTGTATTTATAAATTCGATTTTTGTATTTTACAAAACGATTTTTGTATATAAATTCGTTTTTTTGGAATTTACAAAACGTTTTTTGTATATAAATTCGTTTTTTTGGATTTTAAAAAACATTTTAAATATCTTTAAAACTTTTTTTAAGATTAAAAACTATTATTTGAGATTTTAAAAAAAAAAAATTATATTTATATCTATATTTATTAAACATTTTTAATATTATTAAAACTATTTTTTGTAATTATTAAAATATTTTTTATTTATTAAAACTATTTTTTGTTTATTAGAACTATTTTTATATATTTATTAAACATTTTTAATGTCTATAAAACTTTTTGGTGATTAAAAACTATTATTTGGGATTTAAAAAAAAAATATATATATTTATATTATATAAATTTCTATATTTATTGAACATTTTTAAGATTATTAAAACTATTTTTTGTAATTATTAAACTATTTTTTATTTATTAAAACTATTTTTTGTTTATTAGAACTATTTTTATATATTTATTAAACATTTTTAATGTCTATAAAACTTTTTTGTGATTAAAAACTATTTGGGATTTTTTTTTTTTTTTTTAAATCAATTTAATTTATATATTTCTATATTTATTAAATATTTTTTTTATAATTTACAGGTCGCATGATGATCAGACCCGGCCTCGACAGCGTCGTGGTCGTGGTGGTACGGGGAGCCAGTCTCGGGATTCCAGCCATTTTCAGGATTTCCCTTCGCCCCACAGCTCCTACCATACATCTCCCTCTGCTGCACCCGCTCCTGCTCCTCTCGCTCCCGCTGCTGCACCCGCTCCTGCTCCCCCGGGTCCTCCGGGCGTGATGAGTGTTGCGGAGTTGGTTCGACAGCCCGGTCGTGACCATCTTCCCTATCTCACTCCGTATCCACATGGACGGGGTCAAACATGGTAATTAAACATATTTTTTTTTCATTAAAATTTGATTCATTATTAAGCGTTTGTTCTTTTTATTAGGTTCAACCGATCCGGGAACGGGATCAACGCATGGATCAACAGTATGATGTACTCGGTCCTCGACAAGGGGCATCCGACTTTCACTGACTTCCCTACCGACAAGCAGCATCTGTGGTTTCGGCAGTTTGCGGTAAGTATTCTAATTTTTTACTTATATTTTTAATCTTTAATATAAATTTTCTACTAATTGTGTTTTTTTTTTCAGCAAGAATTCACCTGAAATTCCGATGAGACGCTCTTCATCTATCACCACTTCGTCCATAAAGTTATGGACAACTACAGGAAGCAGATCCACGAGTGGAAGAAGAAGTGGGAAATCAATAAGGTTCGATTTAATTTATTAAACAATTTTTTAATTTATTAAAGTATTTTTTAATTTATTAAACTATTTTCTTTTCTTTTTTATTAAAAGGTCCCAAAGTCGATAAACAACACGGTCTGGACGGAGTTGTGTGCGCATTGGGATAAGGAAGAGACGAAAGAAACTTCTTCCACCAACTCCACCAACCGCAGGAGCGACCGTAAAGGGAAGAGCGTCTTCAAGCATAACTTGGGTGCTCAATCTATTGCCTCTCTAGGAGATCGCATGGTAAGTTCAGCCGCTTTTTCTTCAATTATTTAAGTTTTGATATTTTATTTTTTGTCCATTTCTTCTAATTTCTAATGTTTCTTTAATTTATGTTTTTTTCAAGGCGGAAGAAAATGATGGCGAGTCGGTTGATGATCTCGCCCTAATGAAGAGGGCGTATACCAACAAGAAGACCGGCCAGATTGATTGACGGTCTTGTGAGGGAAGTGGTCAGCCTGGTCCAAACTCAGGTGCAAGACGAAGTGTCTCAGCTTCAAACCGAGGATGACGCTTCGACGGCTTCGACCAACTTATCCCGGTTTCGAATCAACGAAATCGTTGAATCCGTAAGTTCTTTTTTTTAAAGTTCAATCTATTTATTTCTTGATTTAAATTTGTAAATTTGGTTATTTTCTATTTCAGTTGGTTCCAAAGAAGAAGGGACGTTTGGTCGGTTTGGGTCGTCGCACCCGGTCGGTTCCTCCTTCTTCTGCACCACCGCCCTTTGTTGATCCAGAAGTACTTACGGCTCAGTTGAAGTATAAGGATGATCGCATATCTTTGTTGGAGACCCAGATGGCGGCTCAACAGACCGGCTATGAGGCACAGAGGAGGCTGAACCAGCAAATGATGGATATGATGCAGAGGATGTACCCGAACGAGGTGTTCCCGGACGTGCCAGACCCGTAGTTTTTTTTTTCCAAAAACTCGGAATGTTTTATTTTTATTTGTGAAACTTTGAATATTAATTAATATGATTTCAATTTTAATTTTAATTTTATATTTTCGAATTTAAATTTCAAAAATTTTATTTTTTTAAAAAAATTAATATTTTTTACATTCCGAGGAATTGAACCCTCGGAATATACCAAGGGACATCTTCCTCGGAATATACCGAGGGACCCCGTTCCTCGGAATATACCGAGGGACATGTTCCTCGGAATATTCTAAGGGACCCCGTTCCTCAGAATTTTCCGAGGGACCCTTTCCTCGGAATTTTCCGATGAAAATTCCGAGGAATATTTCGTCGGAACTTCCGAGGAATATTTCGTCGGAACTTCCGAGGATTGGACCATCGGAAAGTCCATCGAAATATCCCGACGAAGTTCTCCCTCGGTATATTCCGAGGAGCTTTCGACGAACTGGGGGTCCTCGGAATTTCTTCGGAAATTTGTTTCCTTGGAATTCCGTCGGAAAATTCTGAGGGATTTCCGAGGAAAAATGAATTTCCGAGGAGTTATTTCCGAGGACTTGTTTCGTCGGTATGTCGTCGGAATAACGTTATTCCGACGACATACCGACGGTTTTTTCCCTCAGTATGTCGTTGTTTTCTTGTAGTGCCATCTACTTGGTATAGTCGGTACTATCGATGGTACGGGTAATTGAGTATGATTGATTCCCTGTATAGGAGAGTTTTGTGCTTTAGCCCAGAGTAACGATTTCGTTTCTGCCGATTTGAGAGTATCTCTCGGATCCATATCCAAATTGATAAATACTTTATTGTTTTTTCCTTTCCATATATACCATAGAATCCATGCAAGGTGATGATCTTCCATTTCCAGGGAGACTCTCCAAAATAAATGATCCATATTTGTAAACAGTGATTGAGTGGAAAATATACCGGATTCGTTGGGATTCATGAAAATGCTTAGACCTGGATCGCCGGTGGTCAAAGAAAATATGATTTATGGACTCCTCAGTAGCTCCACATTGGTCGCATATTGTATCCTCTTGCATTCCTCTTGACCTCAATTTTTTCTTAACTGCTATGCATCATGTCAGCAGTTGCCATAAAAAATGTTTCATTTTAGGTGGGCAGCGTACTTTCCAGCAGAAAGTCTTTAGCGGGGTGACCGAAGGACCATACACGGGTGGTATTCTTTCTTTATCCGGATACACTCATTCCACTTGATATCCAGATTTAACTGTGTATCTCCCATTGTTTGTAAAATACCATCCATCCCGATCTTCTGTATGAAATCGACTTGTGACAATAGAAAGATTTATCGTTAGTGACTAATTGTTTAATCAAAACTCTAAACCCCAAATAAAAGTTTTGAAACCCTAAACTATAAACAGAAAAAAGTAATTACTTTAATACATTGATCCAAAGCTAGGATTCAACGTTTACAAAAGAATTCTAATTTTTCATATGTTATTTTCAAATTTTTACTTTAATCTTCAAACCTTAAACAAAACCCAAACTCTGTATTCCAATTTCTAAATTAAAAATTCTAAACCTTTAACTTTAAATTCTTAGGCATTAGATTTAAATCATAAACCATAAAATAAAATATGCCTATTACTTGTCCATAAATAAAACCAATATATAGATCTTGAACTATCTAAACTCAAATCTAACCCTAAGTTATAAACAATAAATTTAAAATAGACTAAAATGTAACCCTGAGTATATTAAAACTTCAAAATCTAAAATTTACACCAGTTTTTAAATATAAATAATACAAATTTGAAAATTTAAAGGAAAAATAAATATATATTATTTGGTTTAAAATTTATTCATTTTATATGTCTAAATATCACAATTCACAACTAATCACAATTTGTCACCCTTTTTTGACAACAAAGATAGATTTTATTCAAATAGTGAATGGATAATACAATTTTTCACTTTTATTATATATCACAATTGCTAAAATAAAAGTATGGCCATAAAATTTTGACTGAATTTTTTTTGTTCCCCCGATTTAATTGTGTAACCCGCCGCCACAAATATATCCTAAAACCCTAATTACACTTACAATAACCTCTTATTTTTCTTGTTTAATTCCCCTCCATGTCTCTCTCTCTTTTCCTTCGGTTTCGTTCTTAGATCGTATCTCGTTTCTTAAATTTTCAGTCTTGTTCAGTTGCATATAGGAATCTCCGGCAGTGGTTAGAAGAGGAGATGTGTTTCTTCAGTCTCTCCAGCAGTGGTAAGAGATCTTCGCATCCAATGTGAATCTTCGTTTTGTTCTGTTCGATGCAGACATTTGCATGTCGACTCAGCTTACTTTGATAGCAATTAGATCCTTTTGTTTTACGTAATATTAGAGATTTTCCTGCCAATTTCAGTTTACTTTGAATTTTGAGATGAGAAAAGTGAATCGATTCCAGTTTTTGATTCTTCTCGGCCGAGCATAGTTTGATTTTAAATTGTTTTGTTTATTTAGATATATGGACCTTTCATACCATGTCAATTCAGCGAGATGAAGAATCTAAACCAGTGGAAACACAAGTTCATGTTCTATTGTCGTTACTTTATCTCAGTTTCACCACGCTTGAATTTCCTGGTGAGAAGATTTATTTATCTTTAAAAGTAGTTCTATTGTGATAACATAGTTATGCTGCGAGAATGATTGGGTTCGAATATTGCAGACTGAGAACATTTAATATAATTTTTTAAAATTGTTGCATACGCAATTCTGGTAAGCCTTTCAACAGTCAAATACCAAGAAGAGAATTGATCTGTGGCTACAATACGAACGCTGGAAGCACATCTCTCACTGTTTGATCAGGATCCATAAAAACTATGATCTTTTGCTGAGACACAATTTGCACATTATTACTATTCTAAGATGACCGCCCTGTTCGGCAAGAAAAGTTCAGATTGCTTGGCATGATATATTGGTCACCAACCCCAAGGTCTGCCACAGCTAATCAAGTGTTTTACCTTCGAATGTGATGGTGGTGGAAAACGCAGCATCAATGATCTGCAACAGCGGTGGTGTTGGCCGATATGGCCGAGACGACTAGAATTAGATGTATTGATTTATTGTTTTCTTTTTTATCTTTAATTTTAATTATTTAATTAATTTTATTTATTTGTATTACAAAATATTATTCGAAAAATAAATACATTTTTTTAAAAAAAAATTTATTTAGATGTACATTTGATTTTATTTTTTAATTGTATATTTTATAATTAAATTACGGCATATAAAAGCATTAAAATGTATGGTCACAAAGTAACGTTTTGTTGCATATTTTTTGTAACAGTGAGATACAAAATTGGTACGCTGTGTTTGTTACAAATTACGACTGTTTGAGACAATTTGGTTAGTAAGTAATCGTGACACTATTACCACGCTTTCGGTCTGTCACTAAATGTAACAAATTGGTTACCGGATATATTTGTCACAAAAATTGTGACATTTTTGTTACGTAAAAAAATCTGTGACGACGGTATTGTAACCATTAACATTTGGTCACTAATTTGTCACAAATAATATTTTTCTTTTTTCGTAGAGTTACAAACATCCAGATTTTTTTTGTTCAAAACAAAATAGATATAACAAAGTGAATCAAAATTTGCAAATATTTCGCTTGGCCCTAGTTGAAAAAGATAAAAAATTCTATATAGTTAGGAGTCAATCATATATCATACAAGCATTTTATAAACTGTTTTTTTTTACGTGACAGGAATATAATTTAGTACAAATTCAAATGGCAGATTTATAATATTCAACCAATTATTAATTTATAGAATTATTAATTTACAAAATATTTTTTTTTAGATTTTTCTACTTATAGAAAATCTTTTTTTTATATAAAATAAGAATAATAGTTGAATTTTTCATATACATATTAATTAATTTTATAAATTTGACTTTTATATCATTTTTGTTATACCATTTTGTATATACGAAATATGTTTTATAAAATTTAAAAATAGTTTTAAATAATAATTTTACATGATATTATCAAAATATATTTAATTGTTTAGGGGATCACTTGCTTCCTATGGTTTATTGTTTTTTTCTTTAGCAACTCCATTTTATTATTCACTTTAGACCATCTCTAGTGGTTTACTCTATTTTTTTTCTTCTAAAGAAAATAACTCTATAATAGAGTTGAATTATACTCTAATGATATTATATTTAAGAATGGAATGAACAAAAAATAAATTGATTACTCTATTTCTAGAGTAAATTCATTGTTTAATCTATTATAGAATCGAAATATAGTACGGCTGAAGAATTTTTACTATAAACTCTATTTTAGAGTGAAAAATAGAATAGGGTTGGAGATGCTCTAAAATATAATAAAAATGGGTTTGCTCTAATTATAGAATAATCCATTTATTTTTTGTTCATCGCTCTATTTTTATTCTAATAGAGTATATTGAAGTAGAACTCAACTCCAACTCTATTATAAAATTACTCTCTTTTAAATTAAAAAATAGATGAACCATTAGAGGTATTCTTAATCTAATTTGTTTATATGCTGTTTGTTTACTGAAGAAAACTGGAAAAATGTCTTTCTAAAAGTTTTTTTTTTTGTTACTTTTAATGCTGTGCTCCCAACTTAAATTAGTCTAGATTCGCCTCTACCAACACTTTATAGTGGCAAATAGGTTTAAGTACCATACGTCGTCCAAAGTGCTATCAGGAGGGTTTTCGTGACTATACCCCAATACCGGATCTTGCTTATCATTTGCGCATACTAATTAACTATCTCTACATAAAAATTCTTTATTTGATCTGACTACCATGATTTTTACAACCAAAATCATTTATTCCTAGATCTCAAATTCACACTTTTTTTCGTCAAAAACTCCATATTTTATTAACTTCTATCCACCAAGTTCATTTCTTGGACCAACCCATCTGGAGGAGAATAAACATGGGAGAAGATAGTATTACGAGAGCGGACTTCTTTTGCAAGAAGGTCTGCTCTGGAGTTTAAAACACGAGAGATAAAATTAATGAAAAAGAAAATTTAGCGTGAGAGATGCAGAAATCTTCCAAATCAGCTAATAATGCTGGCCATTCTTCATCTTCTTGTTCTTCCCGTAGGAGGTTGACTAGCTGCAGGCAGTCAGACTCAAAAGACATGGTATGGTGGCTTAGAAGTAAGACAGAATTCATTGTCCAAAGAAAGGCTCAAATTCTGTCTGGATTAGAGAGATTATTTGGTTACTACCGAATGAACCACACGTTTCTCTTCCTGCTTCGTCTTTGAGAGACCTCCTCCAAAAAAATGGTCGTGTTTACGTCATGAGGCGTCGACTTTGCAATATGGTCCTGTGCGTTCACAATTAGAAATTCATTTTTCAGTTTGTAGATATATTCAAATAAAATCGCTGAACTTTGTTTATATTAAAAACATAAAACCGCTGAACGACAGCAACGGTTGAGAAATTTTTTCAGCAAAGTGAAACTGGTACAAATATTTATACTCTTTACGGACCACGGTTGGAAAATTTTGTCCCGGAAAAAGTGAAGATATGAAAAATGAACATAATTCAATATAAGATCCTAAAAATAGATGAAATAAGCGAAAGTTGACCGATAATGATATCACAACACTGGAGCCAACGTTGACCGAAAGTTGAAAAATCAAATGATTATGCCAAATTGCCAGTCGCATTAAGAGGCATCACTAGCATACCAAAAAAATACATTTCTATTAACTAAAGTTTTAGAGACACCGTATTTTCTCACACGAAATTGTTATTAGAAAGGCTACACCGCATACCTTCTCGTGTTTTCGAGTTTTATGGTTGTTCACCAAAACTCAATTTCATTTTCTTTATTGAGTTAAACATAAGAGCGGCAAAATGAATTAGCTTGCTCAATTCAGCTTATTTCATAGTGAGCTCAGATTTTTCATGAGGTAATTCAAAAAGAAACTATGGAATATATAAATGTGAACTTAAGCTCTTCATCAAAACTAGGCTTGCGTGAGGTGAGTTTTGTTTCTGAGTATAGCTAAGATCTCAAGAAACTTATTTTATATTTCTTGATAAACCAAGCTTGCATGAGGTGGATTTTGCATCAAGTATATTATTTCCCATATTTTGTGGCAAACCAATTCTTATTTTTGAGTTCTCCTTTCCTTCTGCATAAGTTTTGAGCTTCAAGCTGGTGGAGTCAGTATGTGGATTCCGAATGCAGAATCTCAATTCTCCAGAAACTGAAGATACTCTAGCCTTGTTGGGACTGTGGAGAACAAGATCACATACCATTTTGACGATGTAGTTGCTTTAGCTCCACCCTTTAGATCAAATTTGATCCAAATTATAAACTTTATAAAGCGAACCATCTTTTGAAAACATGTGCAAGATTGTTGAATCCAATGAAAGAAAAAGTTATATTTGAACCAAACATGACTTTCAGGGTAACCGCCAGCCATGGCCGGTACTGGAAAAAGTTAAATGAAACATTGGCATTACGGTTCAAAAAAATTTGAAGAAAGTTACATAAACATAAGTCTCAGAAAAAAAAAATTAGGCCTCCAAATTTATTTAAAAAAAAAATTCAAATTTTTAATAAACAGCCAATGACCTAATTTGAGGGCGGCCCTGCAAACATATTTATCGATCTGTTTTTAACTAGAGTTTTTTGAAATACCATTTAATTTTATTATCTCTTTTTTATTATTTGAAGAACATTATTAACAATTAACCTTATCTCTATGTGTGATTAACCAAAATGCCATTACTTATGTGTCATCATGAGAATCATTCTCACAACCTTTATTAAATAATCCTTCCTTGCCTAGACTAATTACATGTAATGCCATTATTTATTATTTGGATCCTTTCATACAATATACAATATGATTCTTTATTGCATTACTTAAAACCAATTGATAGTTGTAAATAATATATGAATTGTGATTACATTACTAAAATTATGGTGTACACTGACGGTTATTAACAATACACTTAGACAACTACGAAGGTTGTCTTTCCCAAATGTGGTGTGGCATAATATTAGTGTATTTTTCGATGTGTATACTGCATTATTTTACAAATTCGTAGTATAATATTAGTGGATTCTTCGATATATATGTTGTATTATTTTATAGAAGTTAGCATACATTTAGTGTATTTGTCTTAGCTATTATATCATGGCTATATAACAAATTTCGATAGCTAAGACAAAAATCCATATTTTTATAATATATTGTTAATAATCATGTTCTTGAGTGATTGTAAAATACATTCAAGAACGAATTCCATATTAAATTGTTTGCAATCCCTTAACTTTTGCAACAAGTCATTTTTATTACAAAATTAACATAAATGCTGACAGACATCAATTTGGAAATTTATATAATTCTTTCTGGTTAAGTTTAAAGTCAAATATCATGTTCTTTACGATTCATAAATGATACATGACATTTTTTAGGGACACGATTCATAATTATGTTCTACTATAAACATTGGTATGTGCCATTAATTTTGATTAATTTGTTTTGTATTTGATGGGATACGTGACATTTATTTTGGGATTGAACAATAGAAACTCGATTATATTGTAAAATCAAAATATCGTATGTAAAAATTTTAAACGCAATCTCGAGTGATTGTAAAATACATTCAAAAAGGAATGACATATTAAATTTCTTTAAATCCTTTAACTTTTGCAAAAAGATTTTTTTTATTACGAAATTAACATAAATGGTGATAGACATTAAATATGGAAATTTATATAATTCTTTCCGGTTAAGGTTAAAGTCAAATATCATTTTTAATATGGACTTCTTTTATTTTGGCTCCTTTCAAAAATCCATATTTTTATAATATATTGTTAATAATCATGTTCTTTAGTGATTGTAAAATACATTCAAACACGAATTCCATAATAAATTGTTTGCAATCCCTTAACTTTTGCAGCAAGATTTTTTTATTACAAAATTAACTTAAATGCTGACAGACATTAATTTGGAATTTTATATAATTCTTTCCAGTTAAGTTTAAAGTCAAATATCATGTTCTTTACAATTCATAAATGATACATGACATTTTTTAGGGACACGATTCATAATTATGTTCTACTATAAACATTGGTACGTGACATTAATTTTGATTAATTGTTTTCGTATTTTATGGGATACGTGACATTTATTTTGGGATTGAGCAATAGAAACTCGATTATATTGTAAAATCAAAATGTCGTGTATAAAAAATTTAAACGCAATCTCGAGTGATTGTAAAATACATTCAAAAAGGAATGACATATTAAATTTCTTTCAATCCTTTAACTTTTGCAACAAGATTTTTTTATTACGAAATTAACATAAATGGTGATAGACATTAAATATGAAAATTTATATAATTATTTCCGGTTAAGGTTAAAGTCAAATATCATTTTTAATATGGACTTCTTTTATTTTAGCTCCTTGCATATAATACTTTCTATAATTGTATGGAAATGTACGAACAATTAGGGATTTGCAACATTCCTTTGTGGCAATGGGATATTCATTTTTTTTTCAAATCTCCTGGGTCAGAACTTTATTAGTTGGGTATATATATCATACTATCCTAATATCTACGGTATTACAACCTAAACGTTTCAAAACTAGCAAAGAAAATAAGTGGCATGAATTTCATCTCTGACTTGAGCCAAAGAAGTCTTTGTGGAAGATGGGTGAAAGTCATAAAACTTTGGAAGCAGTATTCGGCTGCTGGTGAAGAGACCAGTGAAATGGTTTTCATATGCTATATATTCTTTAAATCTTAAAAAAAAATCAAATGTTACTTCTGCTAATCCATATAGGGGTGTTCAATTTTGATGTCGGTTCGGTTTCTTCGGTTTTTTCGGTTTTTCAGTATTCCAGTTTATAAAAAATAGCTACCATATTAAAGACCATATATATTTTGGTTTGGTCCGGTTTATATACAGTCAGTTTCCGATTTATTTGGTTTTATACCAAAATACCATAAATATAATCTTTTATAACATTTTGTCTTTAATAACATTTTGTTTCAAAAAAAAAATGATCTTTTATAATTTTGTAAATTTTACTTTATATAATTAAATATTGGCTTTAATAAAACACGAAGATACTTTCATTTTTAAATAGACTATTTTATTTTACAATTTAAAATAATTAGTAAACATATTAAGTTGATAACAATAATATTTTCTATAGAATAGAAAAATTAGCAATCCATAATATTATTAACTAAATATTAGTGTACATATATGTCAGCGTAAAAAAAATAAAATTATGTTTTTTTTAATTTGATAAAGATGAAATATATCTTTTGACTTAAAACAAAATATTAAATTAGTAAAATAAAAATTTTAAGTATGAAGGCCATATCAATAAATAAATTATGTATATGTTACTAATTATATTATAGAATTTACATATAATTATACAACATATTTTCATTTTATTCGCTTTGATCAGTATAATTAGTTTATATGCCAAACCATATTCATATAGCGCATTTAAAAAAAAAAAAAACATCCATTCGGTATATTCGGTATTACCAAATTCAAAACATTTTTTCTATTTCGGTTCGGTTTTGCCGGATTGAACTCCTAAATCTAAACCATGTATAATATCTCACTATTGCTTTAACCTATTCAATATCTATTGATTAAATTTATAATTTTTTTTAGTCTATTCACCCCGCGCAGGGCGCGGATCATCACCTAGTTAGGTGTTAAACGGGTAATAAGTTATTACTACTAACTCAACACCTAGTGCCTAAAATATTTAATACTCCCTCCTTTTTAAAAAAAAAATCACTTTAACATTTTCACATAAATTAAAAAAAAATGATTGAATTGCATTTATGTTTTTATTAATTACACATATTAGAACAATAGTATTTGAGATAAATAAAATTATTTATACAATTAATACAATTTGTAATTAATAATAAGGTAAAAGTAAATGTAATATGCATTGGAATTCTAAAATAATTTTTTTTGTATAACAAGAAAAAATGTTAAAATGACATTTTAAAAGAAAAACGTAAAGAGTATGAGACTTAGATTATTATTTAAACAATGTAAACGTTTAGAGAAAAGAAAGTAAAAGTAATAGTTAACGGTTTCTCTCTCGGGTGATATTCTTAGCGATCTCTGTAACTACTGATTCAGGAGCCTCTCATCATATGATTAGGGATGTTAGACTGATTAGTGATGTCAAACCTGCTCTAGGGAGTGTAGTAATTGCTAATGGTGATAGAATTCCAATTGAAGGAGTAGGAAACCTGAAACTGTTTGATAAGAAGTCTCAAGCTCTTTATATGCCTACTTTCACATCCAACTTATTATCTGTTAAGAGAGCAACTAATGATTTAAATTGCAATGTTATTTTTAGTCCTAATGATGTTTGCTTTCAGGAAAATAAGACCAGTAAGATGCTGGGAAAAGGTGTGAGCAATGGAGAGCTATATTTTCTTGAAGACACCAAAGTTTCAGATTTATCATGTGCTTTTAATTATGCTTATGTTTTAACTAGTGAGGTGTTATGGCATGCTAGATTAGGTCACCCTCATTCTCATGCCTTAGGTCTGATGTTACCTAATCAATTTTTTTAAATCAAAGTTGTGAGGCTTGTATTCTTGGTAAACATCAAAAATCTGTTTTTCCTAAATCAATGACTATTTATGAGAATTGCTTTGATCTTGTTCACTCTGATGTTTGGACTGCACCTTGTGTGTCTAGGGAGAACCATAAGTATTTTGTTACATTCATAGATGAAAAATCAAAATATACTTGGTTCACCCTGATTCAAACTAAAGATAGAGTTTTAGAAGCTTTTGTTAACTTCCAAAACTATATATCTAACCATTTCAATTCTAAGATCAAAATTCTCAGGTCTGATAATGGGGGAGAATATACCAGCAATGCCTTCAAACACCACTTAGCAAAACATGGGATAATTCATCAAACAAGCTGTCCATACACACCTCAACAAAATGGAGTTGCTGAAAGGAAGAATCGCCATCTTATGGAGGTTTTATGGAGGTTGCAAGAAGCATGATGTTCCACACCAATGTCCCTAAAAGATTTTGGGGAGATGCTGTGGTATCAACATGATATCTGATCAGCAGAATCCCCACCAAAGTTCTTCAAGATGCCTCTCCCTTTCAGGTACTAAACAAAATCAAACCTCCAATTGATCATTTGCGTGTGTTTGGTTGTGTTTGTTATGTCTTGACACCAGGAGAAATGAGAAACAAGCTAGAAGCCAAGAGTGTCAAGGGCATGTTTATTGGATACTCCTACACACAGAAAGGTTATAAGTGCTACATTCCTAATTCAAGAAGAGTTATGGTCTCAAGGGATGTTAAGTTTGTGGAATCTAAGGGGTACTATGAGGAAAAGAGTTGGGAAAACCTTCAAGACCTTCCACAAGGACCTTCAGATAGGGCAAACAACTTGAGAATCATTCTGGAGAGTCTTGGCATCAGTCAGCCTCGGAGCAGTGAGGTGCCAAGGACTTTTCCCTCACCACCATATGCTGGAAAAAATGAAGAAGCATCACCAGTTGTTGAAACATCCCATCATGATCCTGAGGGGGGCAATGAACCTGAATCACAGCCGCAAGAAGGAGATAATTTAGCAAGTACACATGATCAAGATGGAGATGAATCTGATAAGTCTAGTGAAGATCAGTGTAATGGAGATCAAGGACAGGAAGAGTCAGTGGTAGAAAGGCAACAGATTCAACCATTGAGAATGAGTACAAGAGTGAAGAAACCATCCAAGTGGGTCGACACCAGAATGTACTTCAACAGCAATGCAGCGGCTCACCCTATCCAAGCAACCTGTTCTTTGGCAAGTTACCCTCAGGAGCATGTAGCCTTCATTAGCAATCTGGATCAAGAGTATGTTCCAAAGACTTACGAAGAAACCATGGAGCATGAAGAGTGGAGAGAGTCAGTTGGAGATGAAGTTGGTGCCATGATCAAGATTGATACTTGGTATGAAACTGAGCTTCCTAAAGGAAAAAAAGCCGTTACAAGCCGCCTGCTCTTCACCATCAAATATCTTGCCAATGGAAAACCAGAAAGGAAGAAGACAAGGCTGGTTGCAAGAGGATACACTCAAGTCTATGGAGAAGACTATTTTGATACCTTTCTGGTTGCAAGAGGATACACTCAAGTCTATGGAGAAGACTATTTGGATACCTTTGCACCAGTAGCTAAACTCCACACCATAAGGATTCTTCTCTCCTTGGTAGTGAACCTGGAATAGGATCTTTGACAGATGGATGTCAAGAATGCTTTTCTTCAAGGAGAGCTAGAGGATGAGGTTTACATGAGGCCACCTCCGGGTATGGAAGATATGGTCAAGTCAGGGAATGTCCTAAGATTGAAGAAAGCAATATATGGATTAAAACAGTCACCAAGAGCTTGATATCACAAACTAAGTACAACTCTCAATGGAAGAGGGTTTGTAAAATCAGAAGCTGATCATACTCTCTTCACTCTCACAAGCAAGCAAGGAATTGTGGTGATACTGATCTATATGGACAATATTATTATCACAGGAAGTGACAAGGAAAGTATCATCTCTACTAAAGCTTTTCTTAAATCTACCTTTGATATTAAAGATTTGGGTGAGCTAAAGTACTTTCAAGGGATAGAAATATGCCGCTCTAAAGAGGGGCTTTTCTTATCTCAAAGAAAGTATGCACTTGATCTTTTAAATGAGGCATGGAAGCTTGGAGCAAAAGTAGCTAAAACACCACTTGAAGAAGGCTACAAAGTCTTGCGTGAGGGGGAGTTTGAAGACAAACTATTTGGAGACTTCAAGCTCTATAGGAGGATGGTTGGGAAGTTGATCTATCTCACCATTACAAGACCAGACATCTGTTTTGCTGTGAACCAAGTTAGCCAGCATATGCAAGCACCGAAGGTTCATCATTGGAATATGGTGGAAAGGATCATGAGATACATAAGGGAGGCTCCGGGTCAAGGTGTTTGGATGGGTTGCAACAAGAGCACAGAGATTGTGGGATATTGTGATGCAGATTGGGCTGGTGATAGAGTGGATAGGAGGTCTACTACATGTTATTGCACCTTCATCGGAGGCAATCTAGTTACGTGCAAAAGCAAGAAGCAAAAGGTGGTATCATGTTCAAGTGCTGAGGCAGAATATAGAGCAATGAGGAAGCTGACAAGTGAGCTCATTTGGATCAGAAACTTGCTAAGAGACTTGGGCATAGAGACATCAACACCAATTACCATGCACTGTGATAACCAGGCGGCCATTCATATAGCTTCAAACTCAGTGTTTCATGAAAGGACAAAGCACATTGAAGTGGACTGTCACAAGGTGAGACAAGCTGTGGAGCAGAAGATCATTCTACCTTGCTACACTAGAAGTGAATACCAGCTAGCTGATATCTTCACCAAAGGAGCAAGTACTAAAGTCTGTGAGTTCATTCATCCGAGATTGGGACTCATAGACCTGGATAGATCATGATCCCCTTAAGTCATGAAACATCTACTCTTTTTCTTTTGTGTGTTTTTGTCCCATTGGGTTTTTCACACAAAAGGTTTTAATGAGGGATGTCTTCATGAGTTCCAAGCTTAACCATACCTTATGGTAAAGCTTGAGGGAGAGTATTGACATGAAGAAATAAACAGAAGAAGTTTTCATCTAGCAAGGCTTGCCAAAGGAAATCAAGCAAGGCCATGAACAGTACCCGCGGAGCTACAGTAAAAGCAGACTGATATTATATTTTAGCTTCCCTAGTAAGCCAAGGGTGTTTGGCTACTAGAGTAAGCCTATTCTATTCTGCTTATGTCTCTTATAACCAATTGTAATGACATTTTTTAGATCTAAAGAAATAAGAAATCCTTCCTTACTCTTTCTCTCTCTCTCTCTCTCTCTTCTTCACTCTGTTCTTCAATTTCTTTCATTATTCACATGGCTGTTGTTGGTTCATGTTTGAAACGTTTTGTTTCTTCTATTACCGAGTCATAATTGATTGTGATGATCATATCTTCAAATCAGAAGAGATGGTGCATGTTTTGGTGTTCTTGTTCTGTTTTGGTGAAACATCCAAACTGTGTCTTTGGTCGATATGGTTCTCTCGTCGTTTTCTCTTCCCAGTGTTGACTGTAATAATAATATTCATGTGTAATAAAATTGGTTCATGTTCAGAGAAAATGATAAGGACATGGGATATCGTGATTGATGTGTGGTATCTCTTCATCCAGAAGAGTTTATCTTCGGTGAGTGGGCCTCCATTGATGAAGTCTACTACCACCTATGTTTGTATGTGTCTTATATGGCAGGGTGATTTCGTTCTAGGGCTTCAATGCTTATGGAAGAGAAGACCACCACAAAAATCGCTTTGGTACAATTATATAAAAAAGGGTGAATCAAACCGAACTGCTATCTACACCATCATATAGATGGGTTTCACAAAAGATTATATGGTCAAGGTATCTATGTCGCAAGGAAGGTTATACAGAATCTATTTTCTTACCAAGAACACATATACAAACTAATTGGTACCGTGTCGACGTTTCAAAGCATGTCCTAGATGCAATGGGTTTTTCTATACGATTTGGAAAGAAAAAATTGCCAAAATAGCATACCAATCATATTAGAGTGAGACAAATTCTGGAGAAGCAAAATAAGAGAGCATATGTTTTGTTAGCATATAAGGCTTATTGCAAAAGAAATCAACGTCAATCTTCACGTCTACGAATGATTCATCTTCAACATATGTCGCATATTTCTGTTTGTGTAATAATTTGTCTTCTGTTTCTTTGCTTACGATTCTATAACTCGATTTGTACTTCTATCTATCAATAAAATCTGTTTAGACAAAAAAAACTATATAAACATTTAAAAATTATAATTAATTATAATTGGTTTAACTGGTTTTGGTCGGTGGAAGGGTCCTTCTATGATCTATGGAGAGCGCTAGATTCACTTCTAACATTTAAGAGAACATAGAAGATCCCTTCTATATGGGATCGGATCTGGATTAAATTTGTGAAGAATAAGTTTTTCGATATTTTTGTTTTGATTTATTTGGAGTACTTTTTTAGGAAGGGCACAAACTAATTCCTAAAGAGAATTATTTATTTGGAATACTTCTTTATGGAACGGCACAAACTAATTCCTAAAGAGAGTTTGTGACGTTGACAACATATGGACTTTCTCATAATATTTAAACAAAATTTAAAACATGATTCCATATCTACGTGGCTACATATGTTTAGTATTGTGAGACTATTTCGAACCCATATTATTTAACTTTCCAGAACCTGCTTATCATTAAATCGTCCATGTGTTGTTAAGATTTTGATATTGGTTGTCATATTCTGACGTATAATTCACTCTTTCAAATGGACTAGACTGAAAACATAACATTTTCTTTCAGATCTTCTCTGTCGGTAAAGCGAAGAAAAAAAGGAAAAATAAATTTATGCAACCAAATTTTGCTTAAACTATTCTGTGACATTATATATACAAATATGTATACAATTTTCCGGAATCCCTCCGGCTTATCTTCTTTTTCTAATCTTCTTTTCCAAAAAATATAATTACGTTTTTCTTTTTAATACATTGAATGGCCAAATATCAAAGGAAAGAATTAAATGGTTATTTCTTTCCATATTTAAATTTAATGATATATAATAAAGTATTGAGTGGTCCATTAGTGCTATTTTTTTTAATAACTTTAGTAAGGCTAGTTTAATTAAAAAAAGAGCTCTGAAGAGTGCTCTCACCTTGACACGTAAGCATATTACCTAAGATTGTTATTTAACCAATGTTGTTGTCATTTAATCCATGCTAAATCCAGGACTAATATATAGGAGACTAGGGTCGACCCGCCCTACAGGCGGGAAGTTACAGTAAATATTATTTTATAAAAATTTATGAAGCATTTAAAATCTTTATAGAAATGATATTATAGACAAATAAATAGTAAAAAAAAATCCGAGATCATATTGTTATTTTTAGTAAATATGTTTGGTTTGAATTAGAATGTTAGAGACCTTCATTATTCTCTACTTTTAAGGAATACAAATTAAAAAATATAATAATATATATAATATTATTTTTTCTATTTCAATTTGACATAATAAAAAAATATAAGTTTTAATAAATAATACTAAATTTTTTTCAAGAAGATTTAAGTAGAGTTCTCAAAACGTTAAGTGGAATTATACATAAATTTGTGAATTTAATTGTATAAATATTCAAAATCAAATTCATTCCATATTTGAATATATGTTGTTTTAATAAGATAAAATAATCTAAATCAATGGAAAACTTAATTGTCATACATTACATAATTTTTACGATTATGCAGCTTAGTCATCACACCATCAAAACACACGAATGTACCTTCAGCAGTGCTATCAGCGATTGCCAACTCCAGACGGTAACTGTGAAAGTTTACAGAAAATAGGAACAAAAATTCACTTTCAGAGCCAGCTAACCTAGACGCACGTGATTACGTATCTATATATATAAGCACTTGCACAATGTATACAATACATACCGAAGAACTCCGACAGCATTGGGATTATTACATCGCAAACACTCCAAAGCAGAGACTGTACGCTGCAATTTTTTACTGCATTTAGCGCATGCAACGTAACACCATCCCTTGTCCACGTCCAGTCGAACCACTTTCCCGGTGCAGACAAAGTCAATGTCCTGCAGTTGGTTTATTAGACTCTACATACTAAGCGAAGATTCCAAACAGAAAGCTTTATTAATCATATCTGCATATAGTACCTGTGGTTGAGCAGAGGCGACAAAACTTGTAAGTTCCGATATGGTCAAGGTCTCCACCTTTGCATATCCTTTCAGCAATGGTGCAGCAGATGAGACTCCATTGTCCCTAGCGACCAATTTATAGAAGTAGTACTCCCCTGCCTTAGTCTCCTTGTCAAAGTAGACATGTGTTCCAGATGTTGCATTTAAGAACAAACCACCTCCAATCATCTTTGGATTAATGCTGGTTGCAACAACAACTTTGGGGTCACCATGCATATCCTCAAGCCTTTTGTGAAAAGTCTCAGCTTGACTTTCAAAGAGACTTAAGGTGACCGTTGAATCCCTGTAATTATGTATTTCACATCAATAAACATCATTTAAAAAACAGCAAGAACGCATGGAATTTCATTTAAGCAAAAATAAGATAAGGTGTACTTATCCAGTTTGATGGTTGCCAACTTGCCATGAGTCGACTCTTTTCTCCAGGAGTACCACTCACATTACTCTTCACTGCAGTGATCTCACCTACAATGTCTATGCAAGGCCAAGGCATATATCAGTAGACCATATGGTTAATCGTTCATTAATATTTACAAACCAAACAGAAATTAAATAATTTATGAATAATCCAATTAATCTAACCCAACCTGGTAGATGTGCATTCGTGTTGGCTAGACCAATCAATTCGGAGTGATCAAGGAACCGGAATCCTTCTTCAGGTAATGGACTAACCGGCTTGGTTAGCTCATCAAAGGCGGTGGAATCATTGAACCGGATCATCAGAGGAGAGTCGGTAAGTCTGAAATTCTGAGCACATCGAGTCACATCAAATCCAGAGATGGTGAACATCGTCCCGGCGGCGAGTTTGGAACGGAACCTTGAAAGGCGGTTAGCATAGATGGTGGCCTGCATCATTGTCGACTGATACACAAATTTTTTTTTTTTTGGTTAAAATTTAGGAAAAAAATAACAAACATGAAGAGGTTAATCGGAGTAATATACAGTACGAAAACAACTCACGTTGACGTCAATCAAGAGCAAGTCGACCCACATCAGCTCCCCACAGCGTTTGACATTTTTCGCCTCCCAGAACCGCAGAAGCCGAGCTTCAACAGCGGATGAGCACTTGCCGGACTTGAGGTCTGAGAAGAAAACCCTCGGATTAGACATGACTAAACTGAAGCAGAATCTATATAAGTAATAAGCAACAAAGATTGGATGAGTCGAGGATGAGAGATCTGACCTCTATTTATACGCAGAAACCCACCGCCTCTGAGACGCAAGGATCACATTGAAGACACATAGTGGAGGTACCAATCAATGGGAGTAAAGGCTGAACCGTTTCTATGCGGAAGGTACAGGAAACGTCACGCCGGTGCGGAGGTGACGACCTCCAGAGATCGCAATCTAGGGTTAGCATCTCACCGGAAGATGGGCCTTTCCCTTTGATAACCGAAGCCCAACGAAGCACATATGAGGACACGTGTTGTCTCTGTAGAGATAGAGTTTCCACGTGGACACGTGGCATAATTCTGTGAACTGAATTTCTTATGTGGCATCCTAGGTGTCTCTCTAAGGAGAGAGCAAACCATACTTTATATATATAGATAGATAGATGGTAAACGTTAGTACCTATAATTAGTGTCTTAGTGATACAATTAGTATTATATATTTTTGGGTGGATATGGGTAGACATGTCAATTATGGTCAAAACCCGCGGCCCGAGCCCGCCTGGCCCTAAGAATTACCGGGCTTGGGCTTAGTTTTATAAGGCCCAAAAAAATTGGGCTATTTGGGATAAGTCCATTTGGGTTTTGGGTATCTTGGGCGTAAGCCCGTTTGGGCTAGGACCGGCCCGAAAACCCGAAATTTTATGCTTTAACTTAAATATTATCGTTTTTACAATCAAAACCATTATTAGTATTGCATATTATTTTAATATTTTTATCCAAACTCTAATAAAGTAACTATAAAAATTGTTAATGCACTTTATTGTTCGATCATTATAAGTGTCACACTTTAAATTTTGCAAATGTACATTCTTCTTTTATGTACAACATATTTTTTTTTAATTTCAAAATGCAAAGTATGAAACGTTTGATCATGTTTATCAACGTTATCTTATATATTTAGTTTTAATTTATATTTGAATATCTAAATCTTATTAAGTTTGGTTTGTTTATAATATGTTTTTAAAGCATACGAAAAAGTAAATCTTTATTGATAAAGAAGAAAGGTTTAAAATCAATGAAACTATTTTTTATGAAAATTCAAATATATTAAAATGATGGAAATGACAATGACAAATTATTTTTCGAAAATCCTAAAAAAAACCCGAAAAACCCCATAGCCCTATAAAGATCGGGCCGGGCTTTGAATTCGAGGCCTAAAATATTTCCGGGTCGGACTGGACCGGGCAAAAAAGTTTAAGGGCTTAGCGGGTTTAGGCCGGGCCATGCCGAATTGAAACCCCTAGGTATGGGATAGTTTATAGGTCCCTAGTTTATATTTGGCGTAGTGGTAATTATTTTTCATTTTGTTTTCTCATGACGTGTTTGTCTAGTTGAGTTACATGCATCAAAGACACATCCAGTAGGAGACCAAACGATGTGATGCTACCGACGAGCTTTCCATGAAACAAAAAAAATCTGGGTTCGGAGAATGGTACCAGTTTGTCTTCATGTCTCTTCATGAACTCTGCTTCTCATAAACTCAGATGTAGAAAAATAAAATACTACGTTTTGCTCTAAGACCATATTTGGAGCGATTAGAGTTTTGGTTTTGCTCTGAGGCGTATTTCGGAGCGGTTAGAATTGAAGCCTTGAAGACTTCTATTAGATCAGTATTAACAAAGAGTAACAAAAGGGCAGAAAGAGTTGGCCAACTTGAGTTTTATGAAAGGAGCCTCCAGATTCAACATCCCAAAATTGACTTTCGACCAATCACAAAACCGACATGTGGGTGCTTTCATGATCACATTCCATTGCATTTTAGAATCTCTCTTTTCTCTCTACCACTTATTTTTTCTTCCATTGTATGCAAATATGTTCGAAGACTAGTCGCTGAACTTTCAATCTATGTACTTATTATGTAATTATGATCATTTTGATCAATGATTGAACGTATAACCCCTTATATGATCGTCAATGCTTTTTAAAAGAGAGCATATAGTTAACTCAACTCTAAAGAATCTCGGAAAGGGTAATTATATTTTTGTTGACTAATCCTAATTATATATTTATAGCTCGACAGAATCAAATTAGTCCAACACATGAATATGCAGTAGCCCTCGTGTCGTCTTTATTCTACACAGAACGTGTTTCATCAATACAAATCTCTTTTTTTTAAAAGATATTCTCTTTTCCGCAAGTTGCTCGCTATTTCTTCCATCTTAATAATATCATGATCAGACTCTCGTCTTCTTTGGTGTCTAGCAAGACATCATTATCAAGTTCTAAAATATAATTAATTACTCTTATCATTTCCCATGATTTTTCAATGCATTATGTAATATCCTAAACCGGATTATAAATATATAAATATTAAAGCAAAGCATACCCAGAAGACCTCTAAAGAGCAAACAAAACCATAGTCTCACTTTCAGTGCTTCCAACGCTTTAATAATGGAAGACTCAAGAGGAGGTTGACAAGACATGAAGATATTAAGATAAGTGGTGCGTGGTCAAATCTTATACATGCAACTTCGACCAAAAGGTAAACCCAAATTTCTATTGAATTGAAAGTTTCCCATTCAGCCAGAGTCTCCGGTCAAAACCAATCTCATACGTTCTTTTTTTTCCAATATAGCAGCAAGCTTCAAAGACTATTGCACAGTTTTTTCAAAGCTGCCCCCACATATCTTCATCTTCTTCTCTTGCAACCTCATAAACCATGCTCTTCTTCCTCTACAGTTCTGTCTGAATTTCCGCACAAGTCAACTCTCCTGTCGTAATACCATTCAAAGAAGGACCATACAACAAACGGGTAGGAGGAGAAAGATATAATATAGTTTCTTCAGAAAATGGAACATAAGTCTTGATATTTTGTAGATCTAGATATCAAGAATCACATCACCGATGAAGACTATCTCTGTGTTGGTCTTCTTCTTCCTCTGCTTTCTCATCGCAGAAGCCAGGCGCAAGAAAATGACAGATTGTGCCTCAACATTCTCTTGTGGGAGCCTCGACTTCAGGTTCCCTTTCTTTAACACAACCATGCGGTCTCGATGCGGTCTGTTCAGGCTGAAGTGCACTGATCACCAGATTTCAGAGATGCAGCTCCAGAAAAATGGGAAATGGTACAAAGTGAAGAGCGTCTCTCAAGCCAACACCATAACCATCACCGACCCAAGACTTAACAAAAGCTTGGAAGCAGGATTATGTACTGACTTGTCAAACTTCTCTCTTCCAGATTCTCCATGGCTCGAGTTGACCACTTTGTACAAATGCAACAGCAGTAGGGAGAATGGTTTCACTTATGCAAATTGCAAAGGAGGAGGAAGCAGCTTGTACTACTCCAATTTGACAGATCATTCAGGGTGTTCAATTATCAAGACTCCAGAGAGCTGGAATATTTCAAGAAACAAGAACCAGTCTAATCTTAATGCTACTTTCTCTCTTCGTACAAACGTGACTCGAGCCTGCCGTCACTGCTATAGACGAGGAGGAGAATGTACGATGATCAAAGACAAGTTTCACTGCCGTGGAGGAAGCAAAGGTATGCACAATGAACCATGAATGATGAATGAAACATATGAGATGACAATATAATTCAATTTCCCGCTTCTTTGTTGTAGATGACTACCAAAATCTGAAGTTAAAGCTAGGATTAGGTAAACAAGAGAGATGTTCTGTTCAGCCAACTTAGTTTCTTTATCTTTCTCCACACAGTATCCAATTTGAATCAGTTTCCTCCCTAATTGTCCAGGAATCGGAGGATTTCTCATCTTGATAATCAGCTTGGTTGCACTCTTTATCTTCATCCAAAGGAATTGGAGAAGGAAAAACAGTTCAGACCTCATCTCAACATACAACTCGAACTCTGACGTTGAGTTTAGTCATGTCTTCTTTAAGATACCAATCTTCACCTATAAAGAACTACAAGAAGCAACAGACAACTTCAGTAAAGACAGGTTACTAGGAGATGGAGGCTTTGGCACTGTCTACTATGGTAACATGATCAAAGCACTAACATTTATAGAAAGTGACATCTCTCTGTTAAGCAATGTTTACTTCCTTCTCTAATCTCAGGAAAAGTGCGTGATGGACGAGAAGTTGCAGTGAAGCGTCTCTATGAGCACAACTACAGAAGACTCGAGCAGTTCATGAACGAGATAGAGATCCTCACACGTCTCCATCACAAGAATCTAGTCTCTCTCTACGGATGCACTTCACGCCGCAGCAGAGAACTTCTCCTCGTCTACGAGTTCATTCCAAACGGTACAGTTGCAGATCATCTCTATGGTGAAACCGAAAACCCAACACACCAAGGCTTTTTAACATGGTCGATGCGCATGAGCATCGCCATTGAAACAGCGACCGCTTTGGCTTACCTTCATGCTTCTGATATCATTCACCGCGATGTCAAGACTACAAACATTCTCCTCGACCGGAACTACGGCGTCAAAGTTGCGGATTTCGGACTGTCGAGGCTGTTCCCAACTGATGCAACTCATGTTTCAACTGCTCCTCAGGGCACTGCAGGATACGTGGATCCTGAGTATCATACCTGTTATCATCTAACCGATAAGAGCGATGTATACAGCTTCGGAGTGGTTCTTGTAGAGCTGATATCGTCGAAGCCTGCTGTTGATATAAACAGGTCCAAGAGTGAGATCAACCTATCAAGCTTAGCTATAAACAAGATACAGAACAACGCGACCCACGAGCTGATTGATCATAGTCTTGGATACGGAACCAATGAAGGAGTTAGGAAAATGACTACAATGGTGGCAGGTTTGGCTTTTCAGTGCTTGCAGCAAGATGGTACAATGAGACCTACAATGGAACAGGTTGTGAAGGAGCTAAAGGAGATCCAGAACGAGGAGCAAAAATGTCAATACTACAACTACAGAGAAGAGACGGTAACTCCGCATCCTTCGCCACCAGATTGGGGAGAGGCTGCGCTCATACAGAATAAAAAATTCCCCCGGTCACCCATCTCTGTGACTGAACAATGGACCAGTAAATCAACCACACCGAACACCAGTGCCTACAGTTGCTAAGGTACCATCAGGTTTTGCTTTCTTCTCATTTGTGTCAGTGGAAAGATATAAGATGAAACACAGAGTTGTGAAGTTGCAGGTATTGAGAAAATATACATAGTGACATAACTTGAACTACTAATCACCAATTTTCTATGTCTAATTTTGTCTATCATACTCAAACATATGTAACTGTATCTGTATGTAATATTGACTCAAATGTCTAAACAAAAGAAAACAAAAAAAAAAAAATTGACTGAAAAGGTTTTGCTCGACTAAGATTACTCACACCTCTCAGCTCCATTATGATACCAATAGCATCTACTGAGTTTCAGGCCTATCTATCTAGTTAACCAGAAAATAATTTGCATGCATCATTAGTATAAAAGGGAAAGATTCCAAAGGCTCTCTCTAACCAGAAACAGATGGCTTCCATTAGTTCCTTCAACAAGTGGTAAAAGCTTATAGCCCTAGAATAAGACTCTGTTACCTCGTTGTAGGTGAAGCGCCCCCCAATACTAAGAAAGAACAAGGAAACAAATCCTCTTCCTTCTTGCAGCCTCTATCATTAAGGTCCAAAAAATTCCATTCAAAGCATCTACATTTGAAATACTCAAATCGCTTTCTATACACGCTTATCATCATTATAACTCAAATCGCTTTCTATACACGCTTATCATCATTATAACTCAAATCGCTTTCTATACACGCTTATCATCATTATAACTCAAATCGCTTTCTATGCACGCTTATCATCATTATAACTCAAAAGGGCCAAAAAAGTTATGTAATGATAGGTTAACAGTTGTTAGAAGAGAACAGGTTACAACTTGATCACCGGAAGGGAAAAAATCACTCAACTGAAACAAGGCTTTAGGTAAAAAAAAAAACTTAGGACTAGGAGCATGTCTCCAGTCTGAAAACAAGCCTTATTTGCTTCCAAGACGGATAGGTGAAGTGTTGATCTTATTAGATTGGGTTTGTGACTCTCTCAAGCTCTCTTCTTCTTCTGCTCCGTGTCGACTAACTAAACTCTTCGTTTTTTCTTCTCTATTTTGATTGTTTGATTTATTAGTCTCTGGTGGCACAACTTGTCGGAAAAATCTAAGCATCATCTCATAGGTTGTAAATGTAATAACTGCTGATGGAGTTGTCCTCAGTAAATTAGTGGCGCATCCACGGTACATTCCAGGAATCCCTTCGCTTCTAAACACCTTCTTGACGCAATCAACAACTCCGGAATACTTAGTCTCAGCGTTTCTCATTTGCCCTTGTTCTTGAAGTTTGGCTCTAATTACCTGCTAACGTAACATAAACCTATCTTAGTCCCGGATCAGTTAGTTATGAGCCTAAGAGTGAGGTTGATAGAGGAACAGGAGGAGAGAGACCTCGTGTGGGTAAGTCAAAACAGAGGCCAGTACTTTCGCGATTGAAGAGGCAATAGCTACACTGCCAGGACTTAGATTATCGACGGATGTATTATCTGAGAGCTTTAACTAGATATGATCAGAAACCAGTTGGGATTTGGGAACAGGAGCATATGAAATAGATTTATGTAATTTAGTGGAGGAATCATGCTTTACCTATGTTTGCCATGTATTGCTTGATCTTTTCATATGCAGGAAACTGGATTGCAACATGGCTAATCCCCGCCAAAGAAGGTAAAATGCCACTGTTCCAACACAGGAAAGATATAACTGATATAAGCACGAAATGTCACAGGAAAAAGGCTTTCAAAGTGACAGAGTTTCATTGCCAATAGTGACCTGTAAAGCCCTCGCAATCCTTCTTCATGACAAATCCTACTAAAAGCAGACATAATGCTTTTGTAAGGTACCACATCCGTCCTAATTCCTTGCGTCTGAACAAAAGTGTGAGAATAAAACACAATAAAAAGAAAACAATCTAGAATGTAAAGTAATACTGAAACCAAAGAAAAGAGTACAAAAGCTCTACCATTAGTCTTGTCTTGACAACCCAAAGTGGATTGGTTGCAATAGAAGTGGCAGCTCCGGCACCAGCAGCCGCTACCATGTTTGCCCCAACACTAAGCTTGCCATCTATCATGAAAAGACCGAACGATCCAAAAGAATTTGGTAAAAAGAAAACCAAATTTACGAAATCACTGGACAACAATACTCTTCCAGCGCTGCATAAGCAAAATATAAAGCACAAAAAGATTTGCGTTTTGTTAATGATGAGAACAAACCACTTGACTGAAGTACATCCTTTAGCTTCCCATAAACAGAGAAGTAAACCTGTGCATGTACCAGAATATCTTGATTACAAGGAAAGACATAGCAGATCCGTAGGAGAACGTTGGGAAAGTACTGAAAAAAGAAAGGGCCAGCAGAGAAGAAAAGAAGCGCTTACAGCCCAATTGGGAAGGAGAGCAATGATGGTTGGTGAAAGACCTCGATACATTCCCCTAAGACCGTCCTTCTTAACTATATCCTGTAGGCTTGTAATGATCACGCTACCTGATATTTCAACAGATGCAGCTTGTTAGCACCTACAAGCTGAGCTCCAGAGAGAGAGTCTTGATCAACATGCAACAAACTCCAACAACAACAAAATGCATAGAAAAATCACATATCATCATCATCGCATAAGATATGCAGCAGCTACATCTACTTTTTAACATTCTTAAGCAAACTAAGCTTCATATTGTTAGCAACTATAAGCATAGCTTCAGAGAGAGTCTTGATCAAACATGCATACACACACAAATCACATGTCATCATTCATCATCACATAAGATCTACACCTACATCAGCTTGTTAAACATAGTGAAGCAAACTAAGGTTTCAAAGTTACCTCTTTTCCCCGAGACTGGAGCTTCCGGGAGACCAACAACCTGTAACCTCGTTTTGATCACATCCAATGGACAAACGAAAGTCGCCGCGATCGCCCCTGAAAAAAAGTTCCCCAAACCAAATAAACTCACCAACGAGACCCAGGAGAAAGAAACAGAAGAAAGGATCATCGAAACTGAACCTGCGGTGGCTCCGGCGGCGGCGTTGCAGGCGACTTCTCGAATGCTCCGGTAATCCAAGGAAGAGCTCTCATTCTCAATCATCTCCACGTGATTGTGAATTAAACCCTAAAAAATGTATCTCAAAAGTTTGAATTAAGAGATCTCTCAAGTAGTTGATGATGAAGTGGGATGAATATAAACAGTTCCCGTCCGTTTTGACATTGACCCGACCCGGGGCGGAACGTGCGGGTTGGTAAAGGAAGAGACTTTGTGCCCTTCTCCTAAAACAGGGGGTCGCGTATGGTTTAGGCGTTTAATGTTAAACACACAATAGAGAGGGTCGGTTTTTTTTCCTTCTTATAACGTTTGGAAAACAAATCTGGTAGATTTGATTCCGCAGTTTGTTACTTTGGCATCAACACACAATTCAAGAAGAAAGTTTAACACTTTCTCGGCTCTGCTAAGAATCTCTTTCCTTGTTTTTACAGTAAATAAAAAAGAAAGAGTGGATTAGTAGACAAAAAAAAATAGAATATCAATCTCACTTTCGTAAAATTAGAACCAATAATGGAAATAAGGAATATAAGATAAGAGAAAAAATTTCACTTTTGCATTAAGAATGTGAAACTTCGTTACATGCTACAGAGTGTGAAGATCCTTCGATATCTAGATATTTTAAATTGGTAAAAATGATGTCTATATTAACATAACAAAATATGTTTTCTCATCTTATCTAGAATAATTCTCATAATATAAGGATTTGTTATCTAATTTTGTGCTCTAACATATTCTACGAACAACGAACAAAGTCCATTAAAATTAAAACGTTGTAGTTTTTCTTTAACAATAACTAGATCTTTGATCCGCACGACCGTCCGGCTTTTCTTTAATACTAAAATATTTTAGGCTATGCAATAAAATATATCAATAAATTAATATATATAATTTGATCTTATATATTATCTAATTTTATAATAATATTTATGTGGTCTGTAATATTAGTACTATAAAATTTATAAATTTTGTATTTTTGTAACAAAATTTATTTTAAAAACATTATTATGTAACAATATTGATTTACATAATTTTTGTTTTATTTCTTAATTTGAAATATATTCGAAAATCAAATTAAGTTGAACCTATATAAAAGAGAATTTGGTATATAGTGATTTAATTAAACCAATTTAGTATAGTTGTTTAAATAATACACCGAATTGGTTTTTAATTCAAGGGAATACACAGACGTTAATAACAGTAAATGAAATTCTTATATATATACGATTGAATAAAGATCAATTGTTTCATCTAGGAAAGAAAATGTAAATTAATTATATTACAAGGTAAAAACATTTAAAAGTATGACTTCTAAGTGATTTAAATTTTTTTAAAAAAAATCAGATATGAAATAATTCATAATTTATGTGTTAAATAGATAAAATACTTTTTATTTTTAAATTAGGAATAGAAATGAGTATTTCTTTTTAAAAACATCTTTTAAAATATTTCTTAAATTGAATTTTCAAAATTAAATCAAATTTTAAATGGTTATCATTATAATATTATTAAATTATTTTACATAATTTTTTTTTTGTTTACAATCAAATCTAAACTAAAATTTAGTTTCTGATTATACTTTGTGATAATTAAAATTTTAAATAACTAATTTCAGAAATATATTTGAAAAAGATTCTAAAAGATATTTGGAAGATTTTGCTATATATTTCTTTAAGATATTTATTAGTATTTCAAATAAAAATAAAGTTATTAAAAGATATTATAATTAAGTTATATAAAATTTAATAAAAAAATTTATGGATGGTCCAAATAAAAACACACATGAAAAAAAATCATAACTTCTATTTTAATAGTATAGATTTATAGATTTATGTTGATTCTATACCATCGATTTTAGCTATTTAAATGTTTTAAACAGAGTAGCAGTGTTGGAGAAAACAACATAATTTCATAATAGGTATTTGGTTCATTAATTTTCTTCTTACTTACCTTGTATGTTATTTGAGTCAATTTGCTGTTTTGTTTCTTTTACCCTTTTGCATCATAATTTTTTATCACAAGACTTATGTTTCAATGACAGCTAGGAATTTATATATCTATATATATAAAGTTATATTTTTCTCTTCTCGTGACAAGTGACAGAGGGCTTTTGCGACACGTGTCCTCCCTTAAAAATTCTAATTTTTTAATCTATCTATAAATAAAGTTATATTTTTTTCTTTTCGTGACAAGTGGCAGGGGGCTCTTGCGACACGTGTCCTCCCTTGAAAATTCTAATTTTTTAATCTATCTATCTATAAATATAAAGTTAGTTTTTTCTCTTCTCATGACAAGTGTTAGGGGGCTTTTGCGACACGTGTTCTCCCTTGAAAATTCTACACAATGCGCCACGTCATCCCTCCTACCCTATTTTGTGACACGTGTCGAGCAGAGAGAGAGCTTCTTCTTTTTCCTTTTGCTTCTAACTCGCAGAGCTTTTTTCTGTGTTTCTAACTCGCAGAGGAGTAGCCGGGCTTTCTGTTTATTCATTGGGCTTTAATACTTTCATCTTTCTGGCATGTCTGGTGTTTAGGTTTAGTTGTACGCTCTTTTCCAGTTTGACGCTGTAACTCATCGTTAGCTATCTTCACCGAAGAGATTTTATGTAAGGTTTCTCCCTTTCTTAAATTCTTATTTTAATTCAATCATTAAACTCCACCCACCTCTCCTCCCACTCCATCTCATTTATTCACATTCACGTCTGTAACAGATACAAGCTCGACATATAAATAAGTGTTCCGGATATGATGAAGACCTACACCGTTCTAATCTCTTATAGCCTAAACCATCTATAGTTATTCAATCATTAAACTATAAGGAATTTCAATAAAAATGACCATATCTACATTTGTTAAAGTCAATGATGAAAAATATAATATAAATTGAAAGTTAGAAAAAATCATTTAAAAATTAATGAGATGTATTTTTTACGCTATAATAAACTTTTAAAATGTACGATAATAAAATTTTAACAAAATTTATACAGATAAAACATTTTATTTCATAAAATACTGGATCTCACATTAATATTAAGTATATATGCCTAAAATAACGACATTTGGTTATTTAAAAATTGAAATATTATTTTTTCTTATTAGTTAATCATATTTAATTAATATATGTATGTTTTAATTTAATTTAAAATAAATTAAAACAGTAATTTTAAAAGATATGTAAACTATGATTAGTTTTAATTTAAAACATTTGGTTGAATGCGTTAGTGTTTGATAAAATAGTGTGATGATCAAAGATCATTTAAAGAAGAATTTGTTTGCTTAACCCAATTGAGTTTTATGTTAAACACTAAAATAAAAAAAATGAATGAAAAAGTGTGATTTAGAACAAATTAATAGAAAAATTTCTTAAACTACCATTTTCCTAATACATGTTTTTATGTTTACCTTAACCAAATTTATCCTTAGTTTTAAAGAGATAAATCCTACTATATATTAATTGAGAAACCACTTAATTGACTTTTAATTATGTATCTTTAATAAGTTATGTTTAAAAAAAAATAGTTATATTTGATTGGTTGTTAACATTTATTAGTTATTATTTTAATCAAATAAAAAAAAAGTAACTCTAGAACTAATTAATACAAATTACCAAATAACACAAATTATATTACAAATAATAATTTATGGAAACTAATTGTAGAATTAGAGAAAGAATATATATGTTTTATCTTTTTTTTTATTTTTATCAATTAGTTATGTATAATTAAATAAAATACTTTAGCATTTTTATAGAAATAATTTAATAGTTATATATTATTATATAAAAGAATTATATTTGTAGGTAATGAATTATTATAACTTTTATGTTTTTTAAAGTTAACAAAAAACCGTTTACAAAAGATCTTTCATGATAAAAGTTTCTGATCATTGTATTGGTCATATTGGAGTTACACAAAATTTTTGATTATCTAAATATTTGAAATTAAAAATTAAAAATTTTAATTTTTCAAAAATTATAACAATAAAGATAATATATATTTCTTTATATAATATAACTAGCCGCAAAATCACGGGCAAACCAGTAGTTTTAATTAATTTGAGAATGGAATAAAGGCTAGTGCTAGTCTAAAAGACGAATCCAAACAGAATCCCCTTACTAAGAGGCGTTCCTCCAGGAGACTGGCGTTCCTCGAGAACTAAAGTATTCAAAGTCTAATCCCCAATCGAAGCCAAGACAAGACAGTCAGCTGATTTGCATCGTCAAGCTTCAAGTTCAAACTGAAAGAGAAACATTAGTGATGTATAAAAAGAAGCAAAATTGAAAATCAAAGAAGGGGTCAATAGTGTGATGTATAAAAGATCAATCATTTACATATGAGGAAGAGTGGAATTTAAAGCTTCAACCACTTTCGGATTCAGGTTCCGCGGAAAATGGGCAATCTCAATCTTGCGGTGATCATCAAGAACCCTGGAGACTCCGCCCAGTTCCTCCTCGAGAAGCAAAAACATCCTGCAAAATTTGGGGACGAAGCTTACGACTCCTACGTCGATTCCAATCTCTGGGACCTCCCATCAGCAGATCTACCGACTCTAGAAGACGGAACAAGGTCCAGCTTTTCTCTCTCTATAGCTGAATCGTGCTCAGAAGAGATAGATTTGAAGAACTTCGACTTAGAAACTATCCTGAATGGAGTAAGTGTTGTAATTCTACACTACACTCTCTCTTTCTCGCCTTTTCTCATTTGCTCCCTGAGTAAATGCAGCTGTTGGCGAATCTAGGGATTGAGTTTAGCGATGTGGGAGAGTGGAGTTTCGACAGGTATGTAGTGGAGCCTGAGTTTGGACCTGACTCATGCGTCCGTACTTGTTTTCTCGCCGGGAAGCTAATGGATACAGACAAAAGTTTACAAGGTTGTCCCTTTTTTCCTATAATGTTTTGTTTCTTTCTTGAGGTTTTGGAAATAGAGAACTGGAATCTGGATAAGTAAACTCACTCGTTTATTGTGTTGTAGTGCAGACAACTGTAAGTGGATGTCCATGGAAGCTTGCGTTGACTGTCTTGTTGATGCAAAACAGGGAAGTGATCGTGTTGGACCATTAGTACTACTCGGGCTTGGGGATGGTTCCATGAAGCAGAAGTTGTCACCTTCTCTACCTGTCCAGGTCTGTTGTTACCAGAAAATCTTATCAATATTTAATTAGAATCTTACTTTCAGGTCTTTTTGAACCTCAGGAATATCCACCTGGTGTTATGGTTGTGCCAATGCGTAGCAGGACATTGAAACCTTTCACGACAACTAATCTGGTTGTATTTGCTCCAGAGAATGTTTCAGTGGACTATAAAGAGACAGGTTTTGTAACTCGTGGGGATGCGTTGATTGTGGATCCTGGTTGCCACTACAAACTCCACACTGAGGTTTTTCCCAAATCCATGTGTAGTTTTTGCTCTTCGTATCATATATATATATCCTTTGTTTCCTTAGGAGTTAGGAATGTATACACAAACTCTTCTCGCCATCTTCAAAGATCTGGTTTGTACGTTTATCATTACAAACTATTCATAACTGCATTGCTTTGTCTTGATCCAGCTCAAAAAAATTGTTGATGCTTTACCTAGAAAGCTAATTGTCCTTGTTACACACCACCATCGTGATCACATTGGTGGTATGGATCTCTTGTTTTCTCTCCTGGTTTGGTGGATTCTTTTGTTTTCCTCCCTACTCTCTCTCTATGAAAATTTAACTCAGGCTTCTTTATTGACTATTATGATATACCTCCTCTTCATCCATGTTTCAGGACTTTCTGCTATACAAGAAAGCAATCCTGATGCTGTTCTTGTGGCACATGTCAAAACTAAGAACCGCATTGGTATCATTCTTCAGTATAGTGTTCCATCTTTGTAAAGTTAATTTCGTCTTATGTTCGAATACTTTGTGATTTCAGATGGTTGGTCTGGTAACTATACCCCAGTTTCTGGAGGAGAGAACATATATGTCAATGGTCAGAGTTTGACCGTCATTTTCGCTCCGGTACTTATCCAGCCACCTTAAAATCTTGCGTAACCCTTAGATTTGCTGCTCTGTATACTGTTTAGTAAACTATTAACCAAGGAAACATACTCTCCCAGGGACACACAGATGGCCATATGGCACTACTTCATAACCCCACTCGTTCTCTGATTGTTGGGGATCATTGTGTTGGGTAAGACGAGGCAACTTCACTAAATCTATGTTGCTAAAGTGAACATAGAGTGACTCAACAAAATGTTAATGATCAATTTGCGTTGTTTCAGTAAAGGAAGTGCTTTCTTGGACATAAGGTCAGGTGGGAACATGACGGTAAGTGCTAAGTAGCCTTTGGAAGCTTGGTCGTGTATGCTCACGCTGTTTTCTATTTCGAATTGTTCAATGGAAAAGGTTAACCTGCTATAGGCTGGCATGTTTCCTAGTTGTGTTTTTTTTTTTCAAGGTTTGCTGCTTCAATATTAGAAGAGACAGTTTGTTCGAAAGTTTTGTTTAGTCATCGTATCAATTGTAAGTAGCACAACTTCCTCAGTTTCCATTTTTTCATTTGCAGGAATACTTTCAAACGACATATAAGTTCCTGGAGCTTTCTCCACATGTAGTGATTCCCATGCATGGAAGGGTCAATCTGTGGCCAAAACACATGCTTTGCGGATATCTCAAGTATGAATATGCTGTTGTAGATTAGAATCTGACTTTCTGAAAACCTGCGGATATAACTGAGCAAACTTGATAAGGAATTTTGATGGGAGAATAAATCTTGTTTTACAGAAACCGCAGGAGCAGAGAAGAATCTATCCTAAAGGCCACTGAGGATGGCGCTCAGACATTGTTTGACATAGTTTCCAATGTGTACTCAAAAGTGGATCGCAGTTTCTGGTTGGCTGCAGCGTCAAACGTGAGGCTGCATATCGACAACCTAGCTGTAGAAAACAAATTACCAGAGGTAATTATACTCTTCTTTAATCCAAATGAAAATGCATACAATATGTGTTTGCGTTCTTAACCTTGTTACTACTGCTTATGTTTGATTTTGATTCAGGGATTCTCTATCCAGAAATTTAGAGCAAGTTGCGGATTTAGTTTTAAGGTACGGTGGGCAGCGGGTTATACCGGTAGCCGGATTCCATTCAAGATCAATAAGCGAGGTTTAATTATGTCAGTAATAGCTGCAGGAGCTGGTTATTTTCTTCTCTTCGCTTGCAAAAAGAAGAACACTATTGAATCTTGATTAGTGAAGGCCTGTGGCCACAGCTTATTTAATCCATGTGTGCTCCTTTGGCAGAATGAGAAGTCCTTTTGATAAATATGAAATACCAATGAGATAGCCAATACATTGTACTAGGGGATTCTCCGGTGCTCATGGATGGATGTAACTCTTTATAAAATTAGTATATTATAATTAATTGATATTTTACTTTTGGTTTGAAATCAATTTATAATATATATATATATATATTATATTAATAATATTATTTTATTTTAATTAGACATATGATTTGTGAAATTGTATATCTAGCCAGTTTGGTTGTTTTTTTTGGTCAATTTGTTTATCACTTGGGTATATTGGATTGAATCCATTTATCTCAATTCAACTATAATATTTTATTCAAAATATAGTTAATTTTGATTAAATTTTTATTTGCATTTAGATTTGTTATTTTCTTAGATATTTAAATATATTTTAGTAAGATTATTTATAATGTATTATAAATTATGCTTAGAATAAAATAAAGATAAACTGAAGTGTTTGGTTCAAAATTACATAAATGATTATAACGATAATATTCTGAAGTCTCACGCGTATATATAAATATAAAACTATATTATAACAATTAGTAAATATTTTATTTTTATTTATTAATATATTTTGAGTCATCATGTAACCTATATGTATAAAAATAAATAGATCTTTATTATAAAATTATATTTTTGTTATTGTAGTTAGATCTTTTATTTTGGATATAAGTTGGATTAGTCGAGTAGCTCATGTTGTGAGTATATTGACTATTGGATTACATGTATTCTTTCAAATTCAAATTCAAGTATAATTATTTTTGTTTTTAGTTAAGTCAAATCAAATTAGTTTTATTTCTCGCTTAAATGTGTGTGTATTTTCATAATATTTATCAAATTTTATATTAATTTTTTTTAAAAAACATTAGAAAATAAAGGGATGTTCAATAAAAATACTACATACATAAGTATTGCTGATAAAGTTTTGTAAGCTCATGAACGAATATCAATATTTACAATAATTAAAATATTTTATAACTTCTAAATAATTGTATGCCTAAAAATAAGATTTCAGATTTGCTTGGGTATTTTGATTATGGGTATATTAAGTTTCACAAACATAAAATCAAAAAAGAAAATAAATATGAAGAAATAAATTTCAGTAAGGCTTTTGTAATTTTTTTGATCAAAATAAACTTATCATAAAAAAATATTTTTAGGTTTCATTTTTAATATCTCTTAAAATGAGCACTAAAATTGTGGTTGATTTTATGAGATCATATTATATAAGTTAAATATAATTTACATGTATTTTTTTGCTGTAATTGTAAGACATTATAGTCACCTAAAGATTATGAAAAAACATTTCAATAATAATAATTATAAACTATTTTTAGTCAATTACACATACATCGGCTTATGCTATTTAATGATTTTATGTAATTATTTAAGAAAACAGAGGGGAATTTGCCAAAACTAACCCACAACTTGATTTTAACCCCAAACCTATACCCAAACTTGAATCAAATGCAAAACTAACATAAAAGCCTTGTGAAATTACAGCTCAGCCCCTTGTGACCAAAAAAAAACAGAAGCCATTTTTACGAATATAGCCCTAGTAAGTCGTCTGAGTCGTCTGAGATGTTGGTCTGGACGACTTCAAAGTAAGTCTTCTGGTGTAGCTGATCTTAAAAATAAGTTATAATTTTTTAAAAAAATATTTTGATAAGTGAAAAATTAAAATCATGTAATTATAAACAGTTTTAAGTGATATAAATTAAAATATAACAAAATTGAATTGTTTTCAACATAGATGAGTGTAGGTAGTGAATCATGGTATTCTTTGGTCTAGGGTTTTGCAACATAAGTTGTAGTATTGTATGTATTCTTAGGGTTAGATTTTGGAAAGCTTGAATGTTTTATTGAAAAATTATTTTTTTACCTATACGTGTTTATTTTTGTGTATAGTAAACACTTTTGAAGTTTAATTTGATTTTATGAAGTGTTTAGTTAGTTAATTAAGTTTAGGGGTTATGTTTAGGGTCTAGACTTACATTTCAGTCGTCTGGTGAAAAAATTAAAACAGACGATTTACATGTAAGTCGTCCAAATATTCCCGCCTAAATTTTTTTAAAAAATTATTTTTCCGCTTAAATAATTTAAACCAGGCGACTTACAAGTAAGTCGTCTGAGAAGTCTTCTATTTTATTTTACCGCTAAAAATATTTTAATTTTCCGCTAAAAATATTAAAGTCTTCTGGACGACTTAGGCTAGGAAGTCGTCTGAATCAAAAATATTTAACCTAATTGGATTTTTTGTCTCCCTATATAAAGAAAAATTTACACATTCTCTCTCTTCCTCTCAAATGGCTGCAACAAAAATGTAATGTTCATTATTCTAAAACTCTTCAACCTCTCTCTAATCTCTTTGGCTTGAAAACACGAAATTTTATATGAAATTTTCAGTTTTGTTTCATGTCTTTCTTACTAATCTATCTTTTTTTGTAGGTTTTTAATCAGAATGTACTCATCTTCCACTCATTTAAAGGTAGATCTATTAATTTTATATATGTATTTTTGTGTGTTCTATAAAGGTAGATTTATCTAATCTTCCACTCATTTTCTCTGTTTTTAAGTCATTTAAACGTTTTTGGATATGCAAGTTTTTCAGATCTGGATTTGATATGGAGGTTTTTCAGATCTGGAAGACTTCTGGGACGACTTACCTGTTAGTCGTCTAAAATATAATGCACTAGACGACTTCCAGAAAATCTTTCAGACGACTTCCAGGAAGTCTTCCAGACGACTTTCATTTCAGTCGTCTGGACTTCCTGCAAGTCGTCTGGAAGTCGTCTGGAATCCTGGAAGTCTTCTGACGAAGTCTCCCTTTCATAATAGATATGAGCGTTTTGGTAAGTTTTTATGTCTGATTTTTATTCATTTGATAACTTCTTGTTGTATAAAGTTCTTACTTTTTTCCCAAACTAAAACTCTTCAAACCTACTCTAATCTCTTTGACTTGAAAACACCAAATTTTATATGAATTTTTCAGTTTTGTCTCATGTCTTTCTTACTAATCTATCTTTTTTTTGCAGGTTTTTAATCAGATGGTATTCATCTTCCACTCATTTAAAGGTAGATCTATTAATTTTATATATATTTTTTTGTGTGTTCTATAAAGATAGATTTATCTAATCTTTCACTCATTTTTTGTTTTAAGCCATTTGAACGTTTTTGGATATGCAGGTTTTTCAGATCTGGATTTGATATGCAGGTTTTTCAGATCTGGAAGACTTCCGGGACGACTTACCTGTTAGTCATCTAAAATATAATGCACTAGACGACTTCCATGAAGTCTTCCAGACGACTTCCATTTCAGTCGTCTGGACTTCCTGGAAGTCATATGGACTTCCTGGAAGTCGTCTGGAAGTCGTCTGGACTTCCTGGAAGTCGTTTGGAAGTCGTTTGGAAGTCGTCTGGACTTCCTGGAAGTCGTCTGGACTTCCTGGAAGTCTTCTGACAAAGTCTTCTTCCATATCAAGTGGAGTCCAAACTTGTCTTTGTAGAGGAATGATCTATAATAGTTTTGTTCGTGGTCTGTTTTGTGATTTGCATGTCTACTCTTTTAGTTGTGAATTTTTTGTAAAATCAGTAATAATGTTTCCCAAGATGTAATACATGTGCTAACAATGTATTTACACATTTACAAATCAATGAAATAATAGACTTCAATAGCTTTTTTCTTATCTTTGGATTTCTCATATGCAATAATAAACTCCAATGACCTTTTTCTCATCTTAATAAACAAGAATGTTGGTAGCTTCATATTGATACAACATTTTAAGAAGCATTTTAACCCTTCTTCCAACTCATAACAATAATCATCAATAGTGTCTATAACAAAGATGTACTTCATGCGTTTTAGTTATCTCGAGCAAGTTCTGAACTTGTCTATCACTTGTAACATGAATAGGAGGAAGGTCTGGAGCCATCTGTTGTAATGAGTAGGTTAACTCCACAGACTCTATGTTCATGTCCAGGTTATAATCTTCTTGAGTCATTGCAACAAGATCAGCATGTGTCGAACCTTCACTCAAAAATAACATTCTCGCTCCTTTGAAATGATCAACCACAAAATTCCAACATCCATCTTTCAACAACCATTCTCCATACACTGCATGTAACTGACGCATCATCTAAAAAAAGTCAAAATAAAACACATTAGCAAACTTAGAACAAAGAAAACAAAAGTTTATTAAAGATCAAAGCGGACGACTTCAATCTAAGTCCTCCTGACGACTAAAATATACGTCGTCTGGTCAACGCAGAGGTTATTTTTGCAATTGACTTTGAAATCTGTTATTTCATGCGACTGAAAAATAAGTCGTCTACTATTGTTTGGTTAAAAAAAAACTCCAAAAAAGCTAGACGACTTACATTTTAGTCGTCATAGGTTAGTTTTGCATTTGACTGGATTATTTCATAAGTTTGACTTTCCTGGACGACTTATATTTCAGTCGTCTCGTGAAAATTAAAATAATAATATTTTTTTTAAAACTAGACGACTTACAATTAAGTCGTCATAGGTTAGTTTTGCAATAGAAAAAAAAACTTCAAGATTTAATTATATATAGACGACTTAAAATTCAGTCGTCTGTCAGACGACTTACATGTAAGTCGTCCAGGATTTACGAGGTTTGACCAGAATCTCGGAATAAAATCTTGGACGACTTACATGTAAGTCGTCGGGCGGATGACTGAATTGTAAGTCGTCTGGGTATAATTAAATATTGAAGTTTTTTTTTTCAATTGCAAAACTAACCTATGACTACTTAGTTATAAGTCGTCTAATGTTAATAAAATATTGATATTTCAATTTTCACTAGACGACTGAAATGTATGTCGTCCGGGAAAGTCAAACTTCTGAAATAATCCAGTCAAATGCAAAACTAACCTATGACGGCTGAAATGTAAGTCGTCTAGGTTCTTTGGAGATTTTTTTGTAACCAAACAAAATCAGACGACTTAACTTTCAGTCGTATCAGAAAACAGATTTCAAAGTCAATTGCATAAATAACCTCTGCGTTGACCAGACGACTTCCAGGTAAGTTGTCTACAGCCAGACGACATTCCATGTAAGTCGTCTGACAAACAGATCTGGAAAAACACTCGATGTCATACCTTAAATTGGTGAGATAACTTCTTTAGCACACATAAGGCTTCTCCAAGCACACAGAATCTCAAACGAAAGTGACCCACCCAGAATCGTTACCTTCTATGACTCTATGAACCATAAAAAATGTAGAATCAAAATCTTGGATTTTTTTAGCTCATTGTTGAGAGAAAGTGAGAGATATGTTGTGTTTAGTTCACAAGAATGGAAAAAGAAGAAGGGTAACTCGATTTTGGGAGCATCAAGAGCTTCAAATTGGTTGTTCATGGTGGTTGGAGTATTGATGACAATGACAATCTTGTAATTACTTGAAGATGATGAGGGTGAGAGAGTAAAAATATCATTTTTGAAAAAAAAAAAAAAAAATTGATGGCATTTTCGTGAATTATATGAACTTGTGGGGTGAATAGGGCAAAACTAATTTCCAAAAAAAAAAAAGGTTAGTTTTGTGTTTGACTTTGAGTTGTAGGTCAATTTTGCAAAAAGTCCGAAAATAGATGTATAAAAAGAAAATATTTCTATTACTTTGAAAATATATTTATTATATATTGAGAGATATAAATAAATGATTTTGTTTATTATTTTGAACGTATATATTTTTTATGTAAAAATATGTTTTAAACAGAATATTACTATTTTGTGAACTTTTTTTTTAATGAAATCATAAAATATAAACAGATATTTTCGTTTTTAAATTTGTTTTTAAACTTTATAAATTTTTCCTTTTTATTATATATGTTACTTGAAAAAAAAATGAAATGGAAACTAAAAATGATTAATAATAGTATTTAAATTCAATCTCTTAAATTCATTAAGGGTATCTATGTAAATAACCGTCGTAAGAATTAACGTAAACGCAACACGTAGGAAACTGATTTCTCAAATAATATTATAGATATTATACCAAAAGTTACATCTAGTCTTATCTTTGAATTCACATTTCTATTTCTGAGAAGCTTGTAAAAGTTAAGTATCCCTTGTTATATGATCTTCGACTTCATTACTATAATACAAAACACTAAAAAACAAAAAATGGAAAGTTGACTATAAACTCTATCTCTCTAATTGTTAAGTAGTCATAATTCTAAACTAACCTTTTGGATACATGTGAACACTTTTCAAATTAATTATTTTTAAATTATAATATATTCTTAGTACATGTTTATGACCCATATTAAATATAAGATTTAATTAAATTATGACCGTGATTAAAAGCACGGAAATATGTTTTAACAAAATATAATTTATGAATGTTTTAACATTTTTATTCTAGTGTATTTTAAAACCATATAATTATAAGTAAGGTTGGGTCCAAGGGTAGGATATGGTTTTAAAATACACTAAAATACAAATGTTAGAACATTACTTATAAAAAATGTTAAAATTTATTGATATTGTAAATTATATTTTGTTAAAAAATATTTCTTCGCTTTAAGCACGGATCATAGTCTAAGCTATATTAAATAGGAAATGTTTCTTATATATTACTTAATTTTGTTTAAAATTACTTCAACCCGTTTGGTTACGAAGTTTTAATAAAATATTTGTTTATAATTAAATCGTTTGGCTACTCAAAAGTATTAGATTCTTATTCTTAAATCGTTTTTATTCTTCAAAACATATAACTATATATGCGAGATTATGCTTGGTTTAAGTTGACATTAAATCGTTTTTACAAATAAAATGTTAGAGTCAATAAATTAATATCAAACAAGTTTATAATTAAATTTTTATCAAATAAGTATATATCACAAATTTAATTATAAACTTGTTTGATATTAATTTATTGACTCTAACATTTTATTTGTAAAAAACGATTTAATGTCAACTTAAACCAAGCATAATCTCGCATATATAGTTATATGTTTTGGAGAATAAAAACGATTTAAGAATAAGTATCTAATACTTTTGACAAAAAAATAACTAATATTTATTAAGTTTAAGGAAATGTGATTTTTTATTTATGAAATTACAAACAAAATAATCTACTAATTTAATTAATTTCATATTAGATGATTTTTGTAGTATCTAAACCCTCTGTTTTTATTTTTAACTTCTTATAAAAATATTTGAGTAGTTTTAAATCAAATAATTTAAAAGAAAATAATAAAAAAATTTATTAAAAATGTATGACATTATGTTTTATATTTTTTGGACATAAGATTAGTTATTGTGTTATTTGGAAACACAATTAGTAGTATAATGTTACCATAATTAGAAGAGTTAATTTAACTATATAATAAAAAAAATGTATTTAGTTTAAAAACTTACAAAAGAAAGGTTGGATCCGAGGGTTGGATTCTGTTTTAATAAAAGAGAAGTGTTTAGAGATTTGTTTCTTGAGCAGGACATGTTCCAGCTTAGTAAACCTGATGATACATTAAACTGAAGAAGCATTTTATCTAACATAGACCCAGAGACCAATTCTAAAAAAGCCACATAAACTCATCAACGCTGATATATAACTGTAGTTACATTAAATTTGAAATTCCTTGGAAAATTTGTATCATAACATTTTTCTTGTGTATGTTACTAAGTATGTCATTTTTAATATTGTGAACATATAATCAAATTCAAGTTATGCATATATTCATTTCTTGAAAGCTATATTCAATTTTAATTAAATTATTTTCCCTCCAGTAAAAATCATAGAACAAATTAATTCAACCAAAAAAAAGTAATTTTTTTAGAAAGATTTTAATAGGTAGATTACTATTAATGTTTGTATGCAAGAAAGTTTGGGGTTATAATTTCATAAAATAACTTATGCATAATTACGTAAGTTAGTGGAGAACAATTTATAAGAAATTTTAGCATTGGGCAAGTAAAATCATCAAATTTTATAGAACGTCCAAGCTAATGCAAATAAAACCATACGATTTTTTTTCATAGTTTGTATAATATATATATATATATATATTTTTTTTTTTTTAAAAAAATATTTAATTAGTATTAAAAATCCTAGAGTTTTTTAGTAACCAGATCATCATATCCTATAAGCCATTAATTTCTTAACAAAAAAAATTACTAAAATTAAATTTGGTAACATATTAAAATATGAAATTGACCTAGTAAAAGTGGATTACCCCGATTATATGATTTTGTAAACGGAGGAGATGAGGAGAAAAAGAAGACAGGAATGATTCCGACTGAGATGGTGCGGTGGGTTAAAATAAACGGCTAAGATGGAAGACCAAGTACAACCGACGGCTAATAAGTCATCGATCACTTAAAAATGAAACTCTTCTGAACCCGGGAAAATGTAAACCCCGAGTACATGCGCATTGTAGCGAACGCATCAAGTACATTTCCGAAAATACCCTCCGATCAACCATGGATTTACAATCTTTCTCCTTCCCCCCGTATATATATAAACAAAGCTTTGGCCATTCTCTGACGGTATCCTAAGCAAAAGCCGAGAAAAAACATCACCGCCGATAAAACTTTCCGGCGTTCCTGGAAAGAGTCGAGAAAACCTTTGAGTTTCGGCGGGAAAGAGAAGAGATTGAATCCGTTTTTGATAGAGTGCACCGATCAATGGTATTTCGCGGTGAGATGACGACGACGACTGCGAGACCGGAGCGACCCAAGACCCTCCATAACTTCACGCTCCCGAGCTTGAAGTGGGGGAGTCAGCGGCATCTCACGTGCACGAAGATCGAATCCGTGAGCAGCGGCGGTTCCGGCGATCACCGACTCCGACGCCGATCTCCGCCTTTGAGATTCTCTGATTCCTCCGTCGCGATCCCCGCCTCCGGCGAGGCTGAACATCGGAGCAGGAGCAGCAACAGAAACCAGCATCGCCGGTTGAGGACCGCACCGTTGAAATCTACGGATGACGGCGGCGTGGAGGAGGAAGAAGGGATCGAGGAGTTCAGGGTGAAGATCATGTCGGATCTGAAGACGGTGAGAGATAAGATCACTCAATCGATGTATGCTCTCGGGGAGCAAGACGAAGAACAACAACGGAGAACCGATGGCTCCGGTCAGGAGGAGAAAGAGGTTTCTCCGGTGAAGCCGTGGAATCTGAGGAAACGAAGAGCGGCGTGCAAGGAACCAGATGAGGAGAGGATAGTGAATCCATCGCCGCCGCCGTCGAGAAACGATCCGACGAGGGTTGTGAAAGAGAGAGGCGGAGCGGTGGAAGCCGGGACGACGGCGAAGGAGATGACGGTGCGGCCCAAGTTATCCGTGAAGCTTTCGAAGAAGGAAATCGAGGAGGATTTCATGGCGGTTGTGGGTCACCGACCACCGCGCCGGCCGAAGAAGCGGCCAAGGACCGTTCAGAAGAAACTCGATGTAAAGTCTTGGGCTTTCGCAAATTTTGGTTAAAGCTTTTGATTCAGATTCTTGATTGATCTGATCTGATTGAAATTTGGTTTCTTTGTTTGTTTGTTTCCTGGTGGCTACAGAGCTTGCATCCTGCGTTTTATCTGACTGAAGTGACGCTTGATGATTATAAGGTAGAAGAAACCAAGGTAAGATTATCATGATCCTCATCATCATCAAGGCTTTGTTGTTATGTTTTGAAAGAGTTATGAATCTCTTTGCTTTTACTGATTATGCAGAGATGATGATGATTGTGTAACTCAGTTGCCGTTGAAGTTTCAAAGAGTTGTCAAATATTTGAAAGTCGGTCAAGTCTTGAAGCTCCTTCGTTTGCTCAGTGATTCTTATTTCCTGTCAAGTTGTTCTGAATAAACTGTACAAAAAAAAACTATGGAGAACGTGTAGGTTCCTGTTGATTAATACATGAGTTTCATTTCACAAAAAAAAAAAAAAAAAAAAAAAATTAGACCAAGAAACAATAGCTTCATAGATGTTTTAAATGTTGTTAAATACTTTTTCTTACTTTGAATTTGAGCGGTCACTCTAGATCTCAGATTTATCACATGCTTCATTTATCGCTTACGCTTCGCATCTTCGGTTATGGTCATTGGTGCACCTACAAAGGAAACAAAAATGTTTTGTGAGAGATATTAGGAACAGCTTAATGTGTGACAGTTTGAAGGAAGAAGAGAGTTTTCTGGCTCAATGTTCTTTGAGTCTGTGCAAGGACTCCTTAAGCTTCTATGCTTGGAAGAAACGCAGATCGTTAAACTTGAAAAGGCTGCAAGTGTGGTTTGATTCCTAGGACAAAGTTGAGAGTACCAACTGGTTTTGGTGTGGGGCTTAACTTTTTTTCCCGCGTCGGCTTCGTTTCCGCTTTCCGGAGCTTTTAGTGCTTTGACTCGTTCTTGCTGGTTAACAGCTTCCTGGTTTGGTTTAACCAGGCTAAAGTCTGGTTAAGCGGTCGCCGTGCTTGACCTGACTCTTCGAAGGTGGGCTCTGGTTGGCCCCTCTATTACTGATGGATTTATAGCCATCTTCTTTAGTAATTTGAAGCAACACATAAAGAAAGTATAACTTAAACTCCGATCTGTTAAGAGTTGTGGGCTTTTGAGATGCCCACTTGAACTTGTGGGTAATGTGTTCTATCTATAGTGACAGAGAGAGATGATATCGTTAGAATCCAATTTGAAATTTGAATTTTAATAGATTCAAAAACTTCAAAAATTGATTAATATTCAAACTATATATTTATTTAAAAATAAAATTTAAATAAATATTTCAAATACTTAATTTTATATTTATTTTGATTCAATTAGGCCTGACACAGATCCGGATATTCGAGAAATTTAAGGTATCCAGATCCGTCGGACCCGTGGATTTAATATCCGGATCCGGATTCTTGGTTTCCGAATATCCAGATTTCGGATATCCGTTTCTATATTCTATTACCTGCGGATATCCGGATCCGGATCCGTAAAAATAATTTAAAAATGTTTTTTTAAATACTACATTTAAAAAAATAACACATCAATTAAATATTTATACAATATATATATATATATATATATATGTCTATAATATTGTAAAATTAATTTATACGTATAAATATTAATATACAAAATATAAATATTAATGAAATTTAAAAATTTAATGTGTTTTAAAAATACGGATCCGAATCCGGATATCCAGATCTAAAAATTAAGATATCCGGATTTGGTTTGGACGGATCCAAGATTTTACTATCCAGATTCGGATCCGGATACCCCAGATATCTTATTTTTGAAGCAGATCTGGAGCGAATCTCGGATCGAATCCGAATCTCGAATAATAAGTCCGAGGCATAGATTCAATAGTAAAAATACTCCAACATTATTATTAACAGAATCTAATAGGAATTAAAAAACAAGATTTTTTTTTTTTTTAAAAAGCTATAAAATCTGTTTGAATTAAAATATTATTAGTTGAATCTGACCTAATCTACAGTATATAAAAAAGTCAGATTAGGTTTATGAAGTTGAATCCTAAAAGTCTAAAACCGATAAACCCGATGGTATACGAACGTCCAAGCGTACTTTTTTAGTTTTATATTAGCCATCTTCGGTTTAGAGCAAACCAAAGAGTCGGTCACTTTAGAGATTTGATAAAACCGGAGAAGAAAGAAAGGAACGTCTCGTCCACAGCATTAAACCCTAGAGCTAATAAGTCGTCGGTTTCCTTGCATCCCTTATTCTGTTACTTTTGTCAGTTTCGGCGCCATGGCTCTCAAGGCCGATGAATCTGTGAAGCTCTTCCTCAGCATCGGTCTGGACGAGAAAACCGCCACCACTACCATCAACAACCCCAAGGTCACCGCTAATCTCACCGCCGTTATCCACGAGGTGCCGTTTCTAGCTCCTCGTTGACTGAATCCAAGTTTTATGAACTCAATTCGAAATTCTTAGTTTGATTGATGATTTGGATTCTTTGCATGTATGCATCTGGTTTAATTTGATCACTTAGCTTGCTCCCTTATCTTGTGTACAGGCTGGTGTAACTGACGGATGCGATCGAACTACTGGAAATCTGTTGTACACGGTTAGATTTGTTCTGATTAACGTTTTTAATTTGTATCAATGCTGGAGAGAAGCTTATTGAGGGTTTTATGTGAATCAGGTCGCTACTAAGCACCATTCAAATCTTCTTCTGCATCGTCCTACATTGTTCAGTTACATTGTTTCCTCCAAGGTTAGCTTATGACACCTCTATTGATAGTCTCTGCAGCTGGAGTGTTATCCCTCAGTCCTTTGTGGGGTTTGGTTCTGTTTTGTTGATGGGAAAACTGGCTAATTTTGCTTTGATCCTCTCTGTGTGATGAATCTGCAGATTAAAACTCCAGCACAATTGGATGCTGCAGTTTGGTTTTTTGACAATCACGCTGCTGAGGACTTCAAGCTAGATGAATTTGAGGAGGCATGTGGTGTTGGTAAGAGCGTTTGGGTCTTCTTACTAGCCGGGATTATATTTATTTCTCAATGCTAGCATGTATAGGGTTTCTGTTTTCTTTATTAAAATGGTTGCTGAGAGGTTATATATTATTTTGTTTTCTGTGGATTTGGAGATGAGATCTTCATTATTTTTTTTTAAACAGGGGTTGAAGTTTCTGTAGAAGACATTGAGAAAGCAGCTGGAGAAGTTTTTGAAGAGAATAAGAAAACAATATCGGAGCAGCGCTACCGAACTAATGGTTAGTCTGTGCGCTTTACCTGTTAGGCATATCCTTCTGTGCATTTTTCTATATTTTTTTCCACATAATCACCTTATTATGTTTCTTGGTTGAACTTGATGTATTTCTGTTGTGTAGTGGGTCAATTGCTTGGACATGTCCGGAAAAGTTTGCCCTGGGCAGATCCTAAGATTGTAAAGGTGAGCTAACCATTTTAGCACACTGCCTTCTTTGCTAGCCAGAAACGAAATCTTAGTTTTCTTATTTTGTCCTATTTCTGTAATAGGACGTCATAGACAGAAAAATGTATGAACTGCTTGGTGAGAGAACTGCTGCGGATAATGAAAAACCTACAAAAAAGAAGGAGAAACCTGCTGCCAAAGCTGAGGTAATTGGATTTTTTTTGTAATGTGTTTTCTTTTGTGTTCATTAGTTCTTCATGTTTGTGGCATATTTGTAGGAAAAGAAAGCTGCTGTGGAAGCTACCCCAGAGCCATCAGAAGAGGAGCTTAATCCATATTCCATATTCCCTCAGCCAGAGCAAAATTTGATGGTACCACGCTGCTTTTTGGTTTGACGATACTTCTGTTATATTAGATTTTCAACTCCACGATCTACACTTTTGAATCCTTACCCATTTGATTATGTACTTCTATCTACACTTTTGAATCCTTTCCCACTTTATTATGTACTTCTAGGTGCAGATTAGATGGTAGCAAGAGTAGAATAGATCTTACCTGTATTGCTTGCGCCTGTTCAATTTGGTGATCTAGGAAAACTTCTTAGACGATTTTAAAAAGCACATCACAGCTTTTGTGAAACTGGAAAAGTGGAAAAATTTAGCGTTTGGACGATGCCAATATGTTTGATGTGATATTCTCGTTTCTTCATGGGTGAATTTATGGCATTGCCATGTAATATATGCTATGCTCATAGGGATTCGATGGTCAGCAGTATTGAGATAACATTAATTAATATATATTCTCAGGTTCACACAGAAGTCTTTTATAGCGATGGCTCTGTGCTCAAATGTAACAATAAGAAGGAAGTGCTTGATAAACATCTCAAGGTGACTGGAGGGAAAGTCTATACCCGGTTTCCACCTGAACCAAATGGTTATCTACATATTGGACATGCAAAGGTAAGATTGGCATAAAATGTGGTTGTCAGATACTTTGCATGATGGTATGTAATGTAAGACCTATCTTTTTTTTTTCTTTGTGATTTCCAATGTTTGTTCTTTCAGGCTATGTTTGTCGATTTTGGTCTTGCAAAGGAGCGCGGAGGCTGCTGTTATCTAAGGTAAGAATACTTCTTTTCTTTTACGTCTCCATAGCAATTATTGTTTCTCGTATAACGACATATTTCAGGATTCTTGTAAACATCTGATTTTTTTCAGGTATGATGATACAAATCCCGAAGCAGAAAAGAAAGAGTACATTAATCATATCGAAGAAATTGTTAACTGGATGGGCTGGGAACCCTTCAAGGTATTTTTACTTTAAGTACGGAAACCTTTATTATTGTTGTTGTGTTTTTATTTCTATCTAATTCTTTCCATCGTTTTCTTCTAGATTACGTACACCAGTGATTATTTCCAAGAATTGTATGATTTGGCAGTCGAATTGATTCGGAGAGGTCACGCTTATGTTGATCATCAGGTTGAAACACTTTTTAACCTTCAAACATATGGCTTCCTGTCAGCGTTAATGTGTTAGTTTTAAGCTTCACTGCGGCTTACTCCACACAGAACTCATTCTCTCTACATTATTGATTTTTTAACTTTCAGAATGCTGAAGAGATAAAAGAGTACAGAGAGAAGAAAATGAATAGTCCCTGGAGGGACAGGCCGATTGAAGAGTCTCTTCGACTTTTTGACGAAATGAGACGAGGAAAGATTGAGGAAGGGAAAGCAACACTGCGAATGAAGCAGGATATGCAGAATGATAATTGCAATATGTATGACCTTATTGCCTATCGTATAAAGGCAAGTGAAACAAACAGTATCTCTGGCTGCAGAAGAATGCGTTCTCGCCCATTCTTTGGATATCTTATTTGTTTGTATGGTTTGCAGTTCACACCTCACCCTCATGCTGGTGACAAATGGTGCATCTATCCGAGCTACGATTTTGCGCACTGCACTGTTGACTCTCTCGAGAATATAACACATTCGGTATGTTCCTTGCTAGGTCTTTTGGCTTTCTGACCCATTATTTGTTTCCAATACTAAAGCCTAGTATTTATCTATATCTTTGTTGATCTACAATCTGTTGTCTCGTCTAACTTTTTCTTTTCTTATCTCCATAAAATGCAGCTCTGTACTCTTGAATTCGAAACTCGACGGGCTTCATATTACTGGTTATTACATTCCCTGGATCTCTACATGCCGTATGTGTGGGAATATTCGCGATTGAATATCACAAATAGAGATGGCAATTGGGTCTTCCCGTCCCGTCCCGTCCCGCCCCGCCGCGGTCTTCAGTTCAAACGGGTCTCAGCGGGACAGGCCCGCGCGGGATGCGGTCTTGTCGAGGGCTGACCAATCCCGCCCCGCATAGTACATGGGCTTTGCGGGTCGGCCCGCGGGACGTCGGGTCATCATACCTGCATAAACGAAACAATATGATCAAACATAACTCACTTGCGTCTGGACACAGAAACAAACATCAAAATATATATATAAACTCTTGTTCAGTTATCAAAACTAATTTTTTTCATTAGCTCTAAACATTAAAACATGCACGATTGGTTGTTCAGCTATAGAAAACAAAAGGCTTTGGAATATTCAGGGACAAAATTTAGAAACACATAATGACATAATCAAGAAACATAACAACATCTTGCTTGTTTCTTAACAAATCAGATGCCGCAAACGTATGTAAGTTTCTTGTTTGTTATCTAAGCTCTTAAACATAAAACGTTTTTCTTACTTGTGGTTTCGTCTTAGTGATCTTAAGCATGCTCTCATCTCCTCTGCTTTTGAAGCTGGGCTTGGAGACAGCAGTATTGTTCAAAGAGTCCATGGGAGCAGCTGTAGAGAACAAAGATAAGAGTAAATGCATTATTAATAGATTTTTTGAACATGGATGCTGGATAATTAGGTATCTGTTGAGGAAGTGTGTTCTGTACTAAAAAAACAGAGCTTTGGATGTAGTTCGGTGTAGTCTATTGCTCTACTATGTCGACGACGCTCTACTATGTAGAGGAGAAGAAGAAGATGCTCTGTGGTCGTTGATCGAAGAAGAAAAAGTGATGAGACGGAAAGAGATGAAGAAACGAAAAGAAAAGAGAAGAGAAGAAGAAGGCGAGTCTTTGATCACATGCAAAAAAGATGAGTTGTGTACAAGAACTTGTGATTGTCGATCGAAAGGGAAAAAACATAGAGAGCAATAATGGCCATAGGCCATAGTCATCACCCGATCACCATTTAGCTCTGTTCTCGGTGAGAAAAGTGCAGCGGGCCTCAATGTTTGCCCGCATCCCGCTTCGGCCCGTCCCGCTTCGGCCCAGTACCGCCGCGGTCCTGTCCCGCGAGACCCGCAACTAAACGGACCACAATATCTTTGCCCAATCCCGCCCCGCAATGGGTCTTTTCGGGTCAGGCCCGCGGGCAAGCCCTTGAACTGCCATCTCTAATCACAAACACTGTGATGTCCAAGCGTAAGGTTGGTAAAATACTCAACTTGCTAGTGAACAACTGTGAACAATTATGCGGAGTATCATATACTGGTTGTCTCATTTATTTTTCCTCTTTTACTGCAGTTGAATTACATTGTGACAAACAATCATGTTGATGGTTGGGATGATCCACGTCTTTTGACACTTGCTGGTCTGAGACGAAGGGGTGTGACTCCTACTGCGATCAATGCTTTTGTACGAGGAATGGGAATTACCAGAAGGTTTGCTACTTATCTATATCACAAGTCCCTCATAAGATTTGGCCTATCTTAATCTTATTCATTGAATCTGCTGCCTGTTGTTGGATATTGAAGTGATGGTAGCATGATACATGTGAGTCGTCTTGAGTATCATATCAGAGAAGAGCTGAATAAAACGGCTCCCCGCACTATGGTGGTGCTTAATCCTCTGAAGGTGGTCATCACCAATTTGGAATCAGACAAGGTTATGGAGCTTGATGCCAAAAGGTGGCCTGATGCTCAGAACGATGACCCCTCTGCATTCTACAAGGTGAACTCACATATACTAGTAATCTACACGTAATGGAAAAAAATTCTGTTTTACTGATCTTTCTTTTGGGTGTTGTTGATTTTTAGGTTCCCTTCTCTAGAGTTGTATACATTGACCAATCTGACTTCCGAATGAAGGATTCAAAAGATTACTATGGGCTCGCCCCTGGTAAATCAGTCTTGCTAAGGTATATAGAAAAGGACACTTCCGTTTTCATCATTACTACGCTGGCGTTGAATTTGATTCATCTGTGACTATATGTACTTCCGTTTTGTAGATATGGTTTCCCAATCAAGTGTACCAATGTTGTCTTTGCTGATGACAATGAAACCATTCGTGAGATTCATGCAGAGTATGACCCTGAGAAAAAGACCAAGCCAAAGGTTCGTTTCATTAACCAACATTAAAATATATGCAATTCCAGCGTCTCTTATTAACCAGACCCTTTTCCTGCAGGGTGTTCTACACTGGGTTGCTGAATCTTCTCCAGGAAAGGAGCCTATAAAGGTTGAAGTCCGGTTATTTGAGAAACTCTTTAACTCCGAGGTATGTATCCTTCTCTAGCTTTTGTTATAGTAACAAAGACTTTTCTCTGAGCTTAAATTGTATTTAATCATATAACAGAACCCGGCTGAACTCAACGATGACTGGCTCACTGACATTAACCCCCACTCCAAAGTTGTGGTTTCTGATGCATATGCTGTATCAATCCTTAAAGATACTGCCGTCGGGGACAGGTTCCAGTTCGAGAGGCTAGGTACTTTTTTCTGTTTCATGATCGTAAAAAGGGCTTGCAATCCATAGATGAGCAACAAGCTGCATTTATATTTTCTGTCTAATCTTGAAAACCAACACTGATCCAAGTTTCAACCGTAACTTGTGATACTTTAGGTTATTTTGCGGTGGACAAAGACTCTGAGCCTGGAAAACTTGTGTTCAACAGGACGGTCACACTCAGAGACAGTTATGGGAAAGGTGGGAAGTAAAAAGATTACACACATATTAACTCACTTTGTTGGTCAAAACTTTATTTAAACAGTAGATCAAAACTTTGTTTGATACGCACACGTTGTGGTTTGTTTCCAAGTGAATGGTGAACATTGTTATGTTTTAGTTCTCATCTTTCGGAACAAGAAAAGGAACTTTTTTTAATCTTCAGAAAATGATGTCGATATTAGTGGCGCTAAAAGTTGCAGAAAGCTCTTATGCAGATTGAACAGAGGGACAGAGTTTAGTGTCTTTACGCATGTGAACTCTGATTCACTGAAAGTCGAAAATGCACTATTTTGATGGGACTGTGATTTGTTTCGTTTAACGTGTGCTGCTTCTACTACACACATCATTCAGTTTTGTTATCCACTTAACAACACTAAAGCTTCCTATGGAAGCACAACTTTACCTGCATGTGAATTACACAAGGAATAATAGTTGCCAAGTACGAGGATCGAATACTAAGGAATAAGGAACAAGATGCTTTTACGTTAAGGACAACTTAGGATAATGATTCATGCAGTAAAGTTGATTAGAAGTATGAACCATCATCTTCTCTTTTGGTATGCCACATCTTTTTAATATTTTTCTTTTGGATTAAGGTTTATTACAATGTTTCGGATATGGAATTGCAATTGCTAATTCTGGCATTAAAAATATAATAATTATATAATAAACTAGTCCAAAGTTTACATAAACTATCTAAAACTCATAAACACACGATTATTTACTTACTTTAGTAAACTAATTTTGTTGGTTAAATAATTTTTTTAAGAAAAATCTAACTGTAGCAACGCTTTTAAGTTTACCTTTTTCCTTAAAACATGTGTTCGTCCGATTAACTCAAAACTATAGCTACATGATTTGACAGTCCAAGGTTCCGGGAACCGTGATTTTCGCAGGTGTCTTTGAGTGATCTGATCCCAAAGACACTGTTTCATGGAACTACAGCTTAGAATTAATTGGAGACTTGGAGTTAATAGGTGATTCTTAGGTTGATAATTACTAGTTACAACAGAGTTCGTTGGTGTGTAAGTTTGACTGGTTACACTATTCCAACAACATCTTCGAACAACTTTGACCATCTAACAGTTTATGGCCAATGTTTCTCCAATTTCCATTTCGTTTGGATTACCCGGAACTGACGGTCGTGATGTTGTTGTATTAGACTAAAATAGTGAAGCTGCATGCAGAGATGTCAATTGGACTAGTCTGGTCTGGTCCAAAATCTTTAAAATCTGTAAATATTTGAGTCCGGTCCCGGAAAATATTTTTGGTCTATATTTAAAGTATGGACTGGTTTTAGTATGGTTGGTTATAGAGCTTTTCAAACTTTTCTAGCTTTTTGAGATAATTTATTATAAGGTTTTATTGTTCAATTTTACCATTTTAAACATCTAATTTCCATAAAATATTAGTTTCAACATTTATTATAAGCACCAACAAAATCAGTTTAAATTATTTTTTCTTTAACACAAATATTTTTCATATATTGTTAAATTATATTATAAACAAACCAAACTTAACAAAATTCAAATAATTAAACATAAATTAAAGAACAACGTATACTATACTTTCTATTTTAGAAAACATGATATACATAAAGAAAAAGGCACATTTGTCAAATTTAGAATATGACTTTTGATGATTAAATAGTATAGTGCATTCCAACTTTTATATTTTCTTTGTTGGAGTTTAAATCTAAATATTAAAATAACATATTAATATTAAAACTAGTTCTAATTGCAAGGACTTTTTTTTTTTGAATTAAATGGTAAAGTTTTGAGTTTTTTTTGTTTGGACTGATCTTAACCCAAAACATCTAAATCTCATTTTGGTTATGATAATCTGGTAATAGTAGATCCAATAGGTACGGGTGGAAGACTAGCATTATATTTTAATAATGAGTTCCAAGTCAATATCCTATACTCAAGTAATCGAATGATTGATGTGGAAGCAATAGCTCTTGGAAAGTCGGTGTTCATGACTTTTGTTTACGGTGAACCGGTACATAAATTGAGGGATCAAGTTTGGAAAAGACTAACGAGATATGGACTAGCCAAAACAGATCCATGGTTTATTATTGGAGATTTGAACAAAATTACTGGTAATCATGAAAAAGAGGGTGGTGCTCTACAGAGTGTCGGATCATTTCTCTCATTCAATAATATGATTAGGAATATTGGTTTACTAGAATTTCCGGCACGGAGAAATCAAATGTTCTGACAAATAATAAGAAAGCAAGAAAAAAGAAATAGAGTAATGGTTCGATGTCGGTTGGACCGAGCATTGGCAAACGAAGACTGGCATGCGGTTTTCCATGCTATTTTAAAGAATATTTAGGGATGGTGGTCTCGGACCATCGGCTAATAGTAGCTTATCTTGGGAATAAAGTTCCATGGAGACGGAGACAATTTATGTTCGACAAAAGATGGATTGGACATGATGGTTTATTGGAATCAATTGGGAGAGGTTGGGGTGCCTCGACACCAGAGAATTCATGGGATTTTGTATCGAAAATCATTAACTGTTGTCATGAGATCGCTACATGGCGCAAGAATAATCCTTCATATGGAAAAGAACGAATCAGTGAGCTTCAAAAAGCACTGGAAGAAGTTCAAACTGATAACAACATAACTCAGGAGAATATACTGGAAGTATCTAGGAAGCTACAAAAAGCATATAAGGATGATGAAGAATTTTGGCATCAGAAAAGTCGTAATATGTGGCATACATCACGGAATCTGAATACTAAATTCTATCATGTCCTCACAAAACAACGACGAACTCGTAATAGTATTGTGGGGCTATATGATACCCAAGAAAACTGGATAATTGAGGAACATGGTGTAGAAAATATTGCAGTGGATTATTTTGATGATTTGTTTCAGATAACTTCTCCCTCAGAATTAGAAGAATTCTTGGACGAGATTAAACCTACCATAACTCCTCACATGAATCAGCGGCTAATTAGGCTAGCAACTGAAGAAGAAATACAACAAGCTCTGTTTATGATGTATCCAGAAAAAGCCCTTGGACCGGATGTAATGACAGCTCTATTTTTTCAACACTTTTGGCATCTAATAAAAAAGGATTTATTGGAAATGGTTAACAATCTTTTTTGGTCTCAGGAAACTTGGATTCAAGGTTAAATATTACAAATATTGGTTTGATCCCTAGAAAGGAGAGGGCTACAAGGATGATAGAACTTAGACCCATAAGTTTATGTAATGAAGGATATAAAATTATCTCAAAGGTGTTATGCCAGAGATTAAATGCTTGTCTTCTCTTACTTATTTCAGAAACACAATCGGTCTTTCTGCCTGGAAAACTGATCTCGGATAATATCCTCATAACTCAGGAGATGTTCCATGGTTTGAGAGCTAACAAATCATGCCAGGACAAATTAATGGCCATAAAAATGGACATGAGTAAAGCTTATGATAGGGTTGAATGGAAGTTCATACAAGAGATACTGTACAAGATGGGTTTTGAGCATCATTGGACAAAAAATAATGATGGAATGTATCTCTTCGTACAAAGTCTTATTAAATGGTCAACTAAAAGGACACATAACTCCAGAGGTCTATGTCAGGGGTATTCTTTATCTCCTTATTTATTTATTATGTATACTTGCATTGATTGCAAATATTAAAAAGGCGGAGAGAGAAAAACAACTGACGGATATAAAGGTTGCAAGGGATTGCCCCCCCAATTTCTCACTTGCTCTTTGCAGATGAGAATTTTTTCTTTTGCAAAGCACAAAGGGAAGAATGTCAAACAATTCTCAGGATTCTAAAGAAATACAAAGTGGTTTCGGATCAGCAGATAAACTTTGAAAAATCATTGATTCAATTTGGGCACAAGATTGACGAATCCATCATACATGAATTACGAGATATTTTAAGGATACAAAATTTAGGTGGAATGGGATCATATTTTGGAATTCCCAAGAACTTAGGAGGATCAAAAATACATGTCTTTGGTTTTGTTCAAGAGCGTTTAAATAATAGAGTAAATGATTGGACTTTCAAGTTTTTTACCAAGGGTGGGGGGGGGGGGGGGGAAGAAGTGATTATAAAATCGGTAGTAACGGCTTTACCAAACCATGTTAGGTCATGTTTTCGTATACCAAAAATGGTAATGAAAAAACTAACAAGTGCAGTGGCACACTTTTGGTGGAGCCCGGGGGGTAGTGTTAGAGGTATGCATTGGAAATCATGGGATAAGTTATGTAGTCCGAAAGATGAAGGAGGCTAGGGTTTCAAAAACCTCACATATTTTAATACAGCCATGCTCAGGAAGCAACTTTGGAGATTGATGGATAAAACAAGCACATTTTATTTCGTGTGTTCAAATGACGGTATTTCAAGAATGCATCACCCCTGGAACCAATTCGATCGTACTCGTCATCTTATGGCTGGCGTATTATTATTTTTGTTTGATCTCTGGTTAGCAAATGACTAATCAAAAGGGTGGGATCGGGGTCTTCTATATCCATATGAAATGATCCATGGCTCCCGTCCACTCGCCCGAGACCAGCAAATTAAAACCAACATAACCTTCACCCGGATCTTACAGTGGATTCTCTCATCAACGGAGCCTCAAGGACATGGAATTTACCAATCATTCGGACTCTGGTGGATCTTGAGGATGTGAAAATAATTGAAAGTATTCCTTTAAGTTGAGCCCAAGCAACATATTGCGATGGATGACACTTCACAAATAATAGAAAATATATGGTTAAATTTGGATATGAAGTGGAATGAGTGTACCCGGACAGAGAAAAATGTTACCAGAGTATGATCCTTCAATTGCTCATCTGAAGGCTTTCTGCTGGAAGGTTCCCTGTCCACCTAAGATGAAGCATTTCCTATGGCAATTAGTAACTTGATGTATATCGGTTAAGAAAATTTAATAGCAAGAGGAATGTAGGGGGATACAATGTAATCACGATGTGGAGCATACGAGGAATCCATAAATCATGTGTTTTTTAGTGTCCACCGGCGGTTCAGGTTTGGGCACTCTCAAGAATTCCCTCGAATCCGGACATCTTTCCTACTCAATCACTTTTTGCGAACATGGATCATTTATTTTGAAGAATTTCTCTGGAATTGAAAAATCATCAATTTGCATGGAACTTATGGTACATATGGAAGGTGAGAAATAACAAGGTCTTTAGTAATTTGGACATGGATCCTAGAAATACTCTCAAATTGGCAGAAACGGAGTCTTTACTTTTGGCGGAGCCGCAAATCTCACTAACACATGGAATCGAGCAAACTCGATTACCAGTACAAGCGATAGTACCAGATATCCCAGGTCGATGGTGTTTTACGGATGGATCATAAAAAAAAAATCAGGATTTACATTTGGGACAAGTGTGGTATAGTACACTGGAAGGTTTTGATGGTTTAATGGGAGCGGAGAATACAAGAGCGAGTCAGTCGCCACTTCATTCAGAGATGGAAGTGCTTATTTAGGCAATGAAGTGTATGAGGAATCTAAGACAGTTTACTGTTACATTTGCAACGGATTGTTCTCAGTTGGTGAAGATGGTTTCGAAACCAGAAGAATGACTAACCTTTGCATGAGGTTCTTCCTAAAAAAATGGTCCCCACACTTACATACACTTATATAATCTATACATATACACATATAAATGTTTAGAACTCCAATGGGTAGAACCCCCCCATTGGAGGTGCTCTTAGAAGATATAAAAGTTTTGAAGAGAACTTTTCACAGCTCAGAGCTCATTCATGTACTACGGACGTAGAATTCAAGGACGGACAGTCTTGCACACAATGCACGAAAGCAATCGTCTATTGTTGTCCATATGGATGCGGAGCTACCGGTTTGGTTTGCAAAATCTACATGATTTTATTTATATTGCTGAAAAAAAAGACATAACTAAACTCAACTCATAATTTAAAAGATGGACGAGTTTGGACTGCGGGTTTCGATCTTAGGTGACATGTCTAGATGCATATCTAAAGTAAACGACGACTAAGTATCTACATACACGTTTTTAACACGTTTTTCTTCTTCTTATAATTATTCCTAAGATTAAGATAAGTCGTTACAAATAATGTATAAGTATATGCCTATGTCTGATATACGAATGATCCATAGAAAACTTGAATTATTGGAGATGAGAAGGAGACAGCGCATGCACAGACTTTCATTTCTGTCAAAAGTAATGAAATAAATTATTTAACATTCTACCCAAAAACTAATGAAATATATATATAGTGTGTGTGTGAATTGCATATCTGACCTTTTGAAATTACTTAAAAAGTTTATTGCAACTTTATAATACATTTGTGTCAAAATCATTCTAAAGTTTCCATGAACTGACCTCCCAAAAAATCTAAGACTTACACTTTTCATTTGGAAGTAATTACATCCAGGTAATTCATGATTATACACATTATTAGTGAAAATATAATTCATGATTATACACATTATTAGTGAAAATAGAAACTACTTATCTCAATCAAATTGAAGCTCTTGTGGGACTATATATAGGTATCTTTTACTAATTTTGTATTTAGTTTCTTTTTAATGCCACGTATAGGAGCCAATCGATGGTGATCAAGCTCCTCCAAAATGTAAATGGCTATATGCAATGGACTTATACGTATCATGTCAAATCGAAAGAGATTGATTTAATTTACGGATTTACAGATGGTCTATTGTTTTTGGTCAAGGCATACAAAAGACTAGGATTTAAAATTTAAGTAATTATTAATCGTGTTACGAATGTTTTAATTTGGTTCGAATCTTCAATGATATTTTATAAAGAGATTTATACATCTTGAAAAGAAAAGAAACGAAAAACAGAAATCTACAAATCTATACATATGAGCCTAAATCTTTTTGGTTTCTTTTTTTCGAATGACTCAAAACAAAAAGCTAAACACAAAATTAACTCATGATTTTTTTTAGAATTTTTATTTGTCTTATTCAACCCAAAAATTCGGATTATTCACAAAAATGCCATTATATTATTTTTTATTTTGTTGAAAATGAGTGTTTTACTCTACTATCTTCATTTTCAACAAATATTTACAATATTGTCATTGCCATCAATACACCAGCCCACCATGAACAACCAATTTGAAGCTCTTAATGCATCAAAGTTTCGATTTTTACTCTTCATATTCCATTACTTATGCACACAAACTACATCTCTTTCATTTTCTCTCTATATTCACCCAAAAAGACCAAGATTTTGATTCTAAACTTTGTAAGGTTCAAACTCATGATTCTTGGTCATTAACAAGTGGGTCTGTTTCGTGGTGAATGTCTGTATGATAGGAGAAGCTAATCAAGTTATCTCACTGGTTGAAAATATGAAATTGGTTTTTTCCAGATCTCTTCGTCAGAAGACTTCCATGTAAGTCTTCTGGTCGTAGAAGACTTATACGAAAGTCTTCTGGTCAATGCAGATGTTAGTTTTGCAATTGAATTTATGTGTGTTTTTAGAGACGACTTCTCTGGAATTCTTCCAACTTTTCTTTGTTAACAAAAAAATCTCGAAAATACCAGGGAAAAGTTTCTGGTTAGTCGTCTAGGATAAACAAGTTAGTTTTGTAATTGACCGGATTGTGTCACGAGTTTGACTTTCTCTCGATGATTTACACGGAAATCTTCCGTCAGAAGACTTCCCTGTAAGTCTTCCAAACTCTCGGTGGAAGTCTTCTCACTGTCGGTGGAAGTTGTCTCGAGTTATTTTTGCAATTTAAAAATAAAAAATAAATATTTAATTTTAATTAGAAAACTTTCATGTAAGTCTTCCAGAAAACGACTTACACGAAAGTCTTTCAGAATTTTATTCCGAGATTTTGGTCATACCTTAGTTATCATAGAAGACTTATGTGTAAGTCATCTCCCGGAAGATTTACATGGAAGTCGTCTAATAAAAATTAAATATTTAAGTTTTATTTTCAATTGCAAAAGTAAACTGAGACGACTTACATGAAAGTCGTCTAGTTAAATGTAATATTTAAGTTATTTTTCTGGTGGAAGACTTCCATGTAAGTCTTCTAGAAAAAATCAATTTTCTGACACAATTCGGTCAATTGCAAAACTAACTTGTTTATCCTAGAAGACTTACCGGTTAGTCTTCTCTGGTATTTTTGAGGTTTTTTCAAAAACAAAAGTAAGCTGATATTTACAAAGAAAGACTTCGAAAGAAGTCCGCTGTAGAGTAGACTTCTATGAAAGTCTTCCTTTGTAAGTTTTCAATTGCAAAAATGACTTAAATGGAAGACTCCTGGAAGACTTCCCAGAAGACTTCCCAGAAGACTTCCCAAAAGAATTCTAGTGAAAGTGCTATATGTTTGAACTTATGTAATGTTTGATATTTTGTGAATTTGACTAAGTTTTCTTAGAAGTCTTCTCCCTTAGATTTAGTAAATTTGATTATTTTTTTGTGTTATTTTGTTTTGGTATTGAAATTGTATCAATAGCATCAATAAATTCAAGTGATTTTGGAAATATAATATTGTAAACATGAACATATTTATTAAAAAAAATTCATTAATATCTCTTCAAATTTACAAAAGAATTCACAATTAAAAGAGTACACACATAAATCACAAAACATGCCATAAATAAAACTATTATACATGAAGTTAGAGATTATTCCTCTACAAATATAAGTTTAGACTCCACTTGACATGAGAGAAGACTCCGTCATAAGACTTCCATAAAGTATTCTAGGAAATTATGTTTTAGAAGACTCCAGGAAGTCTTCTAGAACATTATATTTTAGAAAACTTCCGAGAAGACTTCCAAAATATGACTCAGATCTGAAAAACATACATATCCAAAAACGTTCAAAGAGATCAGAGAGAGGTTAGAGAGACATGAGACAAAAAAAATGAAAAATTGTTATAAAGTTTAGTGTTTCCAAGTTCAAAGAGATTAGAGAAAGATTAAAGAGTTTTAGTTTGAGAAAAGGATAAGAGCTTTATGCAACAAAATTTTACCTAATGAAGAAAAAACAGACATGAAAACTTACCAAAACGCTCAAATCTGTTATGAAAGAGGAGACATGAGAGAAGACTCCTTTAGAAGACTTCCATGAAGTCAGAACACTTTCAGGAAATCTTCTGATGCATTATATTTTAGAAAACTTTCGAGAAGATTTTCCAAAAAAATTTCAGAGTCAGATCCAGATCTGAAAAACTTGCATATCCAAACGCAGATTTGAAGAACCTGCATATCCAAAAATGTTTTAATGGCTTCAAAATAGATAAAATGAGTGGAAGATTAGATATATTTACTTTTATAAAACACATAAAAATAGATATCTAAAATTTGTAGATTTACCTTTAAATGAGTGGAAGATGAGAATCATGTGATAAAAAAAATCTGCAAAAACAAGATAAATTAGTGATAAAGACATGAGACAAAAAAAATGAAAAATTGATATAAAGTTTGGTGTTTTAAGTTCAAAGAGATTAGAAAGAGATTAGAAAATGTTAGTTTGGAAAAAATAAGAGCTTTATGCAACAAAAATTTACCAAATGGAAAGAAAATCAGACATGGAGATTTACCAAAACGCTCAGATCTATTATGAAAGAGAAAACATGGAAGAAGATTCCGTTAGAAAACTTCCAAGAAGACTTCCAAGAAGTCTTCCATGAAATCAGAAGTTCTGGCGAATTATATTTTAGAGGACTTCCGAGAAGAATTCCCATAAGTATTCCAGAGTCTGATCCAGATCTGAAAAACATGTATATTCAAAAAATTTCAAATGACTTCAAAAAGAAAAAAAAATGAGTGGAATATTAGATATCTACCTTTATAGAACAAAAAAAATAAAATATCCAAAATTTATAGATTTACCTTTAAATGAGTGGAAGATGAGAACCATGTGATAAAATATCTGCAAAAATAAGATAAATTAGTAAGATGAGACAAAAAAAAATGAAAAATTCATAGAAAATTTGATGTTCTCAAGTTTAAAGAGATTAGAGAGAGGTTTGAGAGTTTCAGTGAGAATCATTACAATTTTGGTTGCAACTATTTGAGAAGAAAAAAAGAAAATGTGCACATTTTCTTTATATATTTAGACAAAATTTTCTATTTAGGTTAAATATTTTTGATTCATAAGACTTTGAGAAGACTTTGAGGGAAGTCTTCTATTAGAAGTCTTTTGTCTCTAAATATACTACTTGCCCAAAAGACTTCCAGAAAGTCTTCTAAACTCTAAATTTATACCTTAAACTTAAATAACTAACTAAATAGAAAAAAATATTTCACTAAACTTAAAATAAATTTTGAAAGTGTTTAATATACATGAAACTAAACATATATATGTTAAATTTTAATTTTCCAAAAAAATGTTAAGGTTCCAAAATCTAACCCTAAAAAAAAACAATACTACAATATATGTTACCAAACTCTAACAAAAGAATACTATGACTCAATACATTCACTCATCTGTGTTGAAAACTTTTCAATGTTACTATATCTTAATTTATATCATTTACAAATGTTTATAGTTAGATGATTTTAATTTTTTACCCATCAAAATATTTTAAATAAAATTTATAAATTATTTTTAAGATCTACAATATAAGAAGACTTCCTGGAATTCTTTTCCGAGAAGACTTACAAAACCCCAGAAGACTTCCAGGGGTTATATTCGTAAATGTATACTTTGGTTTTTTTTTGTCATAAGGAGTTACTTGTAATTTCACTAGTTTTTTGGGTTAGTTTTGCATTTGATTCAAGTTGGAGCATACTTTTGTGTTTAAAATTAAGTTATGGATTATATTTGGCAATTTCTTCAATCCTTATAAAGTAAATTTTAAGAGTATTTTAAATAATTTGTAGATATTATTTTAGATTCAATTGTTTTCTTAAGATTCCAATGTTTATTGAAGAAGATGTTCACTTAAACTACTATAACACATCAATGATCGTATCGTGTATTTTAAATCAAAATAAACATATAATGCCAAATGTATATCGACTTTCCGTCGACTTATTTACCATGCACACGTCTAATTTTCCGAGGTGACAATTCATCAATTATTTTCTTGAACTTAATTTCTCACCGCCATTTTCTTGGATTTAATATTATATATAAGCCCTTGGACTCTTTCACATGTAAGAGGTGATATTAGATTTGTTCTCCTTCAGAAGATCCAAATTAACGAAAATGAGAATGATTTGATATTCAAAGATTATTCTTTCAGTTGTCACCTCTTCATGATTAGTCAGCATTTATATTAATTGCTCGAACTAATTCTTCTACGTGCTACAGGAGCATCATTTTAAAAATGCATTACAACAAAAAAGAAATATAGATACAGAAAAATGAGGAAAAGGAAGCTGAATAAATTATATATTTATAATTTTTTTATTTATTTACGTAGTATTTACCTCACAGTTTTGCATATTAGCTCTCTCAGTTTTGCATATTAGCTCTCTTTGACTTTTATTTCAATTACTTCGTACTCCTTGTATTCCTTCCATTTCATGATATAATATGTTTTGATTGAATGCACAATAATTAAAAATTTTACTTTTCTAGAAGATAATATTATTAATAATATAAGTTGAAAATAAGTTAACCAATCATAAATAATGCACTAAAATATTATTGGTTAACCAACTTTCAATAAAGTTAAAGTGCATCTTATATTTTGAAACATCAAAACTTCTCTAAAACATAAATATGGAAGTATATTTCTTTTTGTAAACTGCATTCGTATTATTAAAAAGCAGTTAGATTTAAAATTGTGATATCCATCTTTTTCCCATCTTCCGTTTACTTCATAATTTAAATATAAGCTTTAACAAGCCAAAAATATATTCTCTCTGTTTCATTATAAGTATCCTTTGAGACTTTTGCACACAGATTAAGAAATCATTTAATTTTGCATGTTTTCCATATAAAAATGTTATTACCCATATACCTACTCCTATTTTAACCAATAGAAAAATAAACTGCATAATAAAGTTAATAAATTCTGCATCGAAATACTAAAACGACACTTATTTTGCAACGAAAATTTTTTCTACAACGACACTTAATATGAAACGGAGTGAGTATAAGAAAGATGATACAATACTTAGAAACTCTCCTTTAAGATATTAAGTTTTCTTGGCAATTTTTTTTTTTTAATTTAAGGTTGTAAGAACATCTTTATCCACTGGCTCCACATCCTAGTTAAAGTGTGCGTACTCCTCAAACTGCCAAATATCATCCATGTTCCACATTGAATCTTGTGTCACATCCTCCTCGTAACTCGAATCGGCTACGTGACAATCCTTAAATGGTAAAATGTCCGAGTTGCCCATGGTGGGCACCATGTACTCTTCCTCCAGGCAAGGGAGGGAACAATAATCTTCACTCACACATTGATTACTACTCCCTCGTGATCCTTTCAAGGACATTGAGTTGGTGGTTTCAAGATCAGACAAATCCATGAATTGTGACATTTTCGTCGTGAGTTCTTTAGACATGGAAGTGGAACAACCCATGTTGTTGAAACCTGAATCGTGAGAGACGGGTCCAAGTGAATCGACGGGTCCAAGTGAATCCGGATGAGGAGTTTTGGTGTTGGTGTTTGAGTTATCTTTCATCTTGTGTATTAATCTTGGAACCCAGAAGCTACGTACAGCTTCCAAGAACTGGTGGCTGCTGGAATCGATGTTGAGCTGGCGTGCTTGTTTCTGAACTCTAGTTCTCCAATAGTTTTTGATCTCGTTGTCCGTTCTTCCCGGTAAATACTGCGCAATTTTGGACCACCTACAAACCATGTTAACATATTAGATTAACATGTTGTTTATAAGTAAAAGGTATATATATATATATTGTATATATTGTGTAAATTTATAATCAAAACATCATATCATCAAAGAATAAAAGTCTACAAAGCTAATACATTAGAACATACCTATTACCCCATTGACAATGGAGTTCAAGGATTAAGAGTTGTTCTTGAGGAGTGAGATTCCCTCGCTTTATGTCGGGTTTGAGGTAATTTAACCATCGTAATCTGCAACTTTTTCCTTTTCTCTTTAGCCCTGTGAAAGAGATCATTTTTTCAATGCAAACTGCTTATGATATGAAGTGGCAATAAACTACATATTGATTCTAGAACAATTAACCGCCCTTTAATATCATGCACACATGAAGTGCAATTTTACATTTTTTTCTGGAAAAACAAGAAAATATAAAAGAACAAGAATATTACCAGAAGATTTAGCGAGTACATTCCATCGGCCTTCACCGTTATGGGCAATGTAATTGGTGAGAATAGTGTCTTCCTCAAGCGTCCAAGGCCCTTTTCTCTGCTCTACACCCTCTTCATTTTCATTACACCTCTTCTTCATTCTACTTGTCATATATGTTCCTTTTATTATTAGATATATTTCAGTTCCTAAACTTTATTTAGTTGTGTGTATATATTAGAGAGAGATAGAGATAGAGATGAGATTTAAAGACTAATTAAGAGAGAGGCATTTGTGAGAAGTGCAAGTGGATTCAATGGTTGTGGAGGATTTATAGACTCGTGGTATTGGATAATGTCGTACTTTGTTTTATACATATATATATAGCACACACCGAACTTGAACAATGAAATTTTTTTTTTTTTTGATAAGTGAACAATGAAAATTCTTAAAATCACTGATTATTCAACCCCTAGAATAGTTAAGTGTTCGTTCATTTGGAGTTGTTAAACATTGATATACATAATAAAATAAAACAATTTAATTTCTCCAAACATATTTGAAGATTCTCAATGTTATTAGTCAAGAGACTAAGGCAGAAAGGCTACATGTAAATAAAATAGTCTGTAAATATAGGCTTGAATTTTTCTTTCCCTGGTATATATTTATGTTTACAACATTTTTTTTTTTTTTGTCATCAACTTATACAGACTCATATTGATTATGTGGCCCACACCGGGAGATCTTGGTCCATGTGAACGACGAAAGACGGTTGCTTCCTGACACTACGTGCTAGGCTATCCGCCATTGAATTTTGCGTCCTTGGTACATAGATAATCTCTGATCGTATGAAGCTTCCTTTCAGGATCTTAATATCTTCCAAATAACTTGCAAATGCTGGTCATTCTTCTGGTTCTGAAACCATCTTCACCAATTGAGAACAATCCATTGCAAACGTAACCTGAAATTGATGTAAGTTCTTCATACATTCCATTGCCCAAATTAGTGCTTCTATCTTCGCATGCAGCGGAGTTAGACAAGCCCGGACATTCCTCGCCCCCAACAAACCATCAAATCCTTCTAGAGTACTGAGCCAACCTTGTCCAGAAAAAATATCATTCTCCTTCCAGGAACCATCTGTGAAGCACTATCTTCCTGGGATTGATGGGATAGTTGTAACCTCGACCGATGATACTATCATGTTTCCGTTCAATACATGTGCCTCAGCCCAGAGTGTTGACTCTGTTTCTGCCAATTTGAGTGTGTCCCTAGGATCCATGTCCAGATTGCTAAATTATTCCTTCCTTTACAAATATATCATAGTATCCACACAAACTGATGATCATCCATCTGTGGTGAAACTCTCCAGAAGAGATGATCCATATTTGTAAAGAGGGAGCTTGTTGGGAAAATAGATGAGTTTGATGGTATCTTGGAGAGAGCCCAAACCTGAAGTGATGGAGGACATTCAAAAAACACATGGTTGATCGATTCCTCGTCCGGTCAACATCGTGCACAACATATATCCCCTTGTATTCCCCGCGCTTTCAGGTTCTTCTTGACTGCTATACACCATGTCACCAATTGCCATAGAAAATGTTTTATCTTTGGAGGGCACCGTATTTTCCAATAGAACGCCTTCAATGCATCAACTGTAGGTCCAAACATTAAAGGTGGTCTTTCCCTGTCTGGGTAAACCCGTTCTATCTGATATCCTGATTTAACTGTATACTTCCCATTTTTTGTAAAATGCCATCCATCCCTATCCATCATCTGAGATCTACTCAGTGGTATGCTTTCTATGATTTTCACATCCTCGGGATCCATCAAAGCCCGGAGTGCTTGCGAGTTCCAAGTTTGCAAAGTAGAATCGATAAGAGAATCCACTGTTAGGTCTAGGTTGAAATTGCGTTGATTTTTTTTTGCTGGTCTCGGGCGAGTGGTTGGAAGCCATAAATCGTTCCATACAGATATAGATGATCCTCATCCCACTCTTTTTGTCCTTTTTATTAGTTTTGAGTATTATTGAATTTCAAATTCAAAAATAAAAATAATAGTTGATGACTTTTTGATTGAAACAGTAAAGCTATATCCAAAACTAGATCTACAAATGAATATTAGAGTTTAGAAGAAAAAGACATCAATTAGCCACAAATATTATCAAAAACTGGCCCGGGTTAGTTCAAGTCTTAGAGGGACTACAACAAAAACTCGGAACTTAATGGTCAGACGAAACAAAAATAATTATCTGAACTTCAGCAATTATGAAAGTAATAAGGGACATGATTTACAAACTGTATAAAGGTTCACGCATGTAATTTTGACGTATGTAAAAACAATCAATCTTGGCACCAGAGGGAATCTACGTAGTCAGCAAGACGTATTATCTTAATAAGATACGTGTCTCTCTGGGGACTATTCCTTCTCAAATTCCCAATTATTGGTTTACAAAACTTTTTAAAAATTGTAAATAACACAATCACACAGCCTCTTGTCAGTTAATTTTAAAAACTGTAAACTCTTTCACTTTAGCCTCAGTTCAAAAAAAATATATCTTTCACTAGATTTTTATAATTTAGTTTTTAAATAATTTTTTTATTAGGTTCCTTACAAATTCATAATTGATTTTTTTTTTTTTTTATGTTTTCAAACATAATTTTGATGTCGGTGAGAGAAAAGAAAAATGACACAATTGTAGAAAGTATATTTAAATCCTTAATTTTCAAATTGAATAGAGAATATATTTAAAATTAACTGACATTTGTATTTTTTTTTATTTATTTATATATTTAATTTTCTGTTTGGAAATACATAATTTTGATTTGGAAACTTGACGAGATAAAAAAGATTTTGTTTTCTTTAAATCTTATTTGGAAAACAAATAAAACTAAAATTAACTTAGGGTGTCAAATTTGAGATAAAGATAAATATAATTTAATGTTATATAGCTATAATCAGCATGATACACAATATTTCATGAAAATAGGACTTTATAATTCGTATTATCTCTTGGGAGCCTAAGGCAATAACCTTTTTAAATGTACATTAAGCACGCCTCTGCCTCTTGTTTGAAGATAAGTTTAGTGGGACAGAACAAAAGTGAAAAGATAGAGAAACACATGGAATGAATAAAGGAACAAGAGGAGGTGGAGAAACACAATTATGATATCCAAATTTAGAAAGTTATTAATGGTAGATTGTGCCCATCAGTTTCTTTTTCTGGAAACCCATTGGTGAAATTGAAAGATATATTTAAAGTTGGGACAACTCATTTGTGTATTTAGCGGACTTGATCCGATGACTGACACTTGCAGATAACTAAGTTAATAGCATATATATTCTCAATAAAACATTTATATTGTTAGTTTGAATTAGTAAAGAGCTTTAAAGATCTGAAATACAAGTCTATTGATTTTTATTGTGCATACTCGATGTCTTGTATTTTTAATGGTTTTACCTATATATTTTTAGCTTATTTTAGTTTTGTAACTTGCAAAATTAGTGTATTATTTCCTTTAAACATTTGGCTAGATGAATTAGAGTGATTATGTGTTGATTTTTTTAGTGCAGATGAGGCGATGGAAAACAAACGCAGAAAATTAACTTAGGGTGTCAAAAAGACACAAAGTTTGTTAACGGGGTTCGTTTCCTACATCCCCGGGACTTTGTCCAGATTTCATTGACTTAGAACAAGGAACAACCTACAATTGTTATATGGTACAACACACACTAGTGTCTACCACTGTTTTCTAAGTAAGCAATCTACAAAGATTAGGAATCAAGCACGCATGCATAGATCACCATCCGGCGCACCGGAGCACACTGTCTTCTACAACTGCAATCTTCACAGATCTCTTCAGTGAAACCTCTTTTGCTAAACTCTCCCTGAATCTAGGCTTCAATCTTCCAACTCCACATAAGTACTTCACCAAGTACATCAACACCCAACGCACACAAGTGACACCAAAACGCTTGATCACCCAAGCACACACAAAGCTTATACGAGCTACACAGGATGGCTAACTCCACCACACAAAGCGCCAACTCAAACGCCACCAAACTAAGTTCACATCGGACTCCATCAGACAATGCTTCAGAATATCCTTCGACACCAAGCAGTACCACACACCAAGGAAACCTCTCTCTCTCTCTCTGAGGTCTATTTTACTCATAAAGCACGCCCCTCCTTATATAGCAGATCAGATCTTGCTCTCCACGACTTCAACTTGCTCTCCAAGTATTCTAAATACACTTAAGACAACTTTCCATTTTCTTTAATGGAAAACTTCATCTTCAAGTAAACTCTCTTTTGTTTTATGGAAAACGTCCATATGTCTTCAAACACATATCCTCTTTCTTTTTCCAAGCTCAGAAAGATCACGCACATCACAAAACTCGAACTCCCATTCAGCTCTATATTCATGATACACGCCTATACTATCTCTTGTAGTACTTCACGAACTGATACAGATCGTCTCAGCAGATTGCATCTTCAGATTTATGGCTTATGACTTAAAATTATATCGATTCTTGCTTTGTCCATTGTTGTCATGGTGTTCAGTTCACTATATATTAAACCTCTTAGCACGGGGAAAGTCATTATCTAGAGCACGCCCATCCCTGGATATGATCATGTTGATGATAATTCAAAGTATTGGCCATGGTATCATCTCTTGAGCAGTATCACAGTTTTCTAGTGCACAAGTTATAACAGTTGCAGAAGTAGTAGTATCTCGCAATGAAGTTACTTCACCACCTTATTACCCTATAGCTATAGGGCGATGCATCAATGGTTTTATCACAACGCCTAAGGATGTGAAGAAACATGATTAAGCAAAATATATACAGGTGGTTACAAGGAAACTCTATTTTGAAATAACACAAGATTTTGACATTACATGAAGAACAAAAACAATCAAAACAAGACATTTACCTCGAACATATACTCACACTTTTTAACTTTGCAACAACATTGTTCTAAAGTCACTGAAGGAAAATCTGGTTCAAAGCATCAGCGACATGCTTCATCGCTGGTCGTTTCTCGGGACTAATACTAACACAAGCCATTGCAACCTTTAGCACAGCTATGACCTCTTCTTCAATCTCTGTGTCTTCAGGCACCAAATATGGATCCAAAATGTCTGACATCTCTTTCTTCTCATCGATACACATCTGTATCCACTTCACTATCTCCATCTCTGTTTTACCAACAAAAACAATCGGTAACCTTCCGGTTATCATCTCCAGCAAGATGACTCCGAATGAGTACACATCCCATTTCTGAGACGGCTTCACCGTTGCCTTCATGGCTTCAGGAGCCTGGTAGAACGAGCTCAAGTTTGCAAGTGGACCAATCGATGAGGCGCTCTTGTTTGATGATGGATGGTCAACTGTTGTTGTTTCCAATGTTCCTGCGATGCTAGAGAGGTGCATGAGTCCAAAATCCGAGATGCGAGGCTCCATGTCTTGTCCAAGCAGTATGTTGCTGAGTTTTAGAGATCCATGAACGTACTTCTTGGGGCTAAACTCGTGAAGATACAACAACCCTCTCGCGATTCCTCTCATTATCTTTAACCGAACATCCCAAGCCAGAGGCTTGAATGACACCATACTTGGATTGCCTAGCAACCAAACAAAAGCAAAAGTTGAGTTATAAGTTTTAACACAGAGAAACGATCTGTGAGTATTGCCTGTAGTTACCGTTTGTTCGGTTATTTTGGTTCAGGTACTTTCGGTTTCGGTTTCGGTTTATTAGGTTTGGCCACAATCCCACCAAAGTTAACCGGAAAAAATGAGTCAGTTCATTTTTCAGTTAATTTTGGTTTTTAATTTTATTTCCGTAAATAACCAATCTTTTTGTTTTTGGTTAGAATTCGGCACAATTTTCTAAAAAGTTTGGATATTTTCGGTTAAATTCGGTTTTTGGTTATTTTTGTTTAGTTCGGTAACTTCGGTTCAGTTATTTTTGGTTATTATTATTTTTTTCAGAAAAGACCGAAAAGCGAACCGAACCAAACTGAAAACCGAATCATTTCTCAAAACCCTACCAAACTGAACCGAACCGAAATTTTCGATTTTCGGTTTGGACAAAATCCGCAGGCCTATAAACTATATTATCATAAAGGTATGCATACTTACCGTGGAGTGCATTGGCAAGACTTCCGTTAGGAATGTAGTCATAGATGAGAAGCTTCTCCTCCACAGACCAATAATAAGCTTTAAGGCTAACTATATTCGGATGCCTCAGCTTCCCAATAGCTTCCACTTCCGTCTGAAACTCCTTACATCTCTGCGATCCTCCTTCTCCCAATCTCCTAACAGCAACGGTAACTCCATCTTCCAGCACAACTTTATACACAATCCCGTTCCCGCCTTTCCCAAGCACGAAAGCCGAAGCCTTAAGCAGCTCATCCAAATCCAACGCCATGTGTTTATCCAGCAGAACAAGATCATGCTGCGTCTCGAGATTCTCAGAAGAAGGCGACTCTGAACCATCTCTCCTGAAACAAAAGGAGGAGCCTTTCTTTTCTTTACATTCTTTCTCCAACACGTGGCCTTCCTCGTCCACGGTGTTGCGGCGCGAGCAGAGCTTTAAGTAGCAGCAGGAGAAGAGAAACCCAACGATGCAGATACCAATGACGTCACACACCACAATTGCAATAACAGCAGATTTGCTTAAACCTCCTCCTCTTCCTCCTTTCTTGGACTCTCCTTCTGGTACAAAAGGATGAGATGTTGGAGAGTCTTCTGGCAAGCAAGGATCCTTCAAAGGAGGACCACACAGCCTCGGGTTCCCCAAGAAAGCTGTTGGTCCTCTGTTAACCAGAGCTCCAGTTTGCGGGATCGGTCCACTCAAATTGTTATGAGCTAGATCAACATAAACTTTCTCAGGCAAGCTCCCCAAGCTCGCTGGAATCGAGCCGCTAAACGAGTTATGAGACAAATCAAGAGTTCCTTGCAGTCTACTCAAGTTACCAAGATCATCAGGAATGAGACCGTTGAGGTTGTTGTAAGAAAGGTCAAGCTTCTGCAACAAACCCAAAGCACGACCAAACCCACTAGGGACAGAACCGGTGAGGTTGTTCTGGCTCAAACCCAAGCTTCTAAGCCTCTTACACTCCAAAATCGAATCCGGGATCGGCCCATCAAGCCCATTACGCGAAAGATCCAAACTTTGGAGGAGCTTGAGGTCGCCGACCTCTTTTGGGATCGACCCGGATAAGGAGTTTCCGTAAAGGACCAAACTTTGGAGGCGCTGAGCGCGGAAGAGCTCGAGAGGTAAGGTCCCAGTAAGCTCGTTGCTTCTGAGGTTTAGATGGCGGAGGTTAGAGAGCGAGCCCAGAGAGGAAGGAAGGTGACCTGAAAGTTTCTTCTTTGGGATGCTGAGAGAGACGACGAGGCTGTGATCGTCGCACGTGACTCCGTTCCAAGAACAGGGGGTTTGATTCTCTGAGTCCCAGTTGGTTAAAGACCCGTCTGGATCTCTCGAGAATGATTGCTTGAGAGCTAAAAGAGCGTACCCTTCGTCGTTTAAAGCGTTCAATTCGCCGTTGAAGTTCAAGATTAGGAGAAGCAAGAGTAGCAGCGATCCCACCGACATTTCGAGAAGAAGTTAGTGTTCTTGAGAGAGAAGAGAGACGAAGGAGATTGATTGAGAGAGAAGTGAGAGTGTGAAGGCATAGGAGAGAGTCGAGAGTCGTTGAAAATGAGATTCGGCTTCCACACCTGGACCATTTGGACTCTGGTTTCTTCTGCCTATTAATATATCCACATTTTAGTTATTTATGTTTTTATTAATAAAAAGATGTGTTGTATTTGTCGGTAAAGTAAATTAAAAATCAATGCTGAATTGTTTAAGGTATAAAGAGAACGATGGAGAAAAACAAAACTTGAGAATAACGATGACAAATGTACTAAAGAGAAAGTCTTGCGGAGATATTCATGCACTTCTTTTCTACATTATATTTCTTCAATTTTTCAAGAAACTTTTAAAATTCAGTATTTATATGGCCCTAAAATCATGCATATTTACTCCCTACCAAAAATATCGTGTACAAAATTGTTTAAAATATATATTTTGAATTTTTGAATATATTTTATAAGTTAATAATGATAAATTTTATACTTTAAAATGAATATATTGAATTACTATTAGGTTGTAATTATTATAGTAGTTATATAGAAAATGATATATTTCTAATCCAATTTTCTTAATATATAAGAAATCTGAAATTTTTGTAATTTCGAAATAAAGGAAATATCAGTTGTAAACTTATATATTTATAAAATGTGTTTGGTTGAGATGTACCTACTGTATATAGCTTTAGTTACTTTCTACAGCCCTAAAATTTACCAACCATGATTTATTTAGATTTTTTTTAACTAAATAGAGAAATATGATGACAAAAAAAAAACTAAATAGAGAAATGTAAAGAAATTGTTGTAGAAGACATATCTTGAAAAAATAGTATTTACTGAGTTATAGAAAAAAAGATTTGTTATAAATATTTTTTTTTTCATTTGATTTCTACAGATACATCAGACTACATAAAAAATTATACAGATTAAATACAGTAATATTTCTATAACTACATATAACCAAATCATCCACATGGTTGTATAGAAATTGTCATTTTACATTAGGTAATTAGATAAGGTGGTGGGACACTGGGCCGTTTTCGCTGGAATCAGGTGGCTTCAGTAGTCTTTCTTTCGGCTCGGCCATTCTCAGTCACGAGTGAGGCACGTGGTTCGAGTGAAGGCTAGGGGTTCATGATCCTTATTCCTTAACGGTTAGTATATACATATATATTTTAAAGTAGAAAATATGATTCTTAACGGTTAGTCAAATTAAACTTAGTTTGCAGTAGACAGGAGTAAGGAGTAAGATGAAGGAGAGAAAGTCTCTAATTAATTAACCCTATACTTATACTTTATTCGTATTGAAAGTAGTAGAGTGATTAGTACGGCTCCATGATGATCCCACATTCTCTGTATAAACTACAAAAGGGAACACCTTTATGAACTATGATGTCCCTCTTTCTATTTTTCCAGCCGTTAACATGTATATTCAATTGATCAACTCAGAGAAAAGAGTGAATCATTATGTTTACAGCTGTCTAGCTCCTCCGAACGTAAATCACAATCACAACTAATAATGTTTCAAGGGTAAATTTTTATGGTGATGAATTATATGAAATCATGGATGCTGAGATATAAGAAACTTCTTTTAATAATTTTTTTTTTTGAACAGCACTTCTTTTATAATAACTAAAAAAATTTCAGATAATTAATCACATGAATGACACCAGAAAAGTTATAACAATTCCAGTATGATTGAAGAAAAGTGTTGCTAAAAGAGATGTCATACATTGAACAGACATGCCTGGTGTGTTATATCAAGCTTTGCTTTCTTATCATCTCAATCATCTATACCACCAACACTATAAATTTATAGTATATGAAACTAATACTATCAGTCTTTAAGAATAGTAAAAGAACGTAATTTGTTTGAATAAATATTTGACTACTATTTTTGTATCAGTAAAAAGACTTTATAGTGTGTCCCATGCATGGAGCAGCCAAATGTGAGTATATTAGAGAAAGGTGTAAGCGCAGGCTCCGAGTTTGGCACATGCAAAATTAGGAGCGTGTGTGCGTGAAGCTAGCCGTTGCCGTCGACCACCTAAGAACATTATTACTAAATTACGCCTTCCATAAACAACGATGTACATATCTTCGTCATGATTAAATCCCTCGCAAACATCCTCGAACATATTTTCAAAAAAAAAAAAAATCCTCGAACCTGGTTAGCCAAACTTTTCACCGTTTCGAATATCTTAAACCGGACCGAACTTCTCAGAGGCTAAGAGCTACCAAACTATTTTAGCAACCCGGAAGGTTTATCTTGAACGGTTGAACCCTTCTAATCTCAAAATTCACGTTACTGTGTTATTTATTTAAATATTTGGTTATACGCTGAAAAATTCTGATGCGACTGGGATTCTGAGTGAATGAGTCCAAGCGCCTCGTGACCGTAAGGTCCTAATGTCGTAAACTTTCTGTACATTTCATCTACTCCAAAATCTCTAATTTGTCAGAAACCTATGACTTGAGTAATAAAAATGAACACGTTACATTTCTGTCTATAGTACTATCATATATTTCATATATATATTAGAATTATATTGTTTCTGTGTTACAAAAAAAAGATTTCTATTGGTATAGATTGTGATTATCTCTAAGAGAATATATTTAGATAAGTTCATAGCTTATGTTGTACTTATCTAGCTAAGATCTCATATGATCTATCTAACTATCTCCTGTATATATATTAACCAACATGTTAATGAAATACTCCAATTCACAATCTATCTATAATTTCTCTAGTTTACTTTGCAAGTATCTGATGTATAACCTATATGTATGGGAATCTATCTGGTGGTATAAAAGATTGGTTTCTTTGTGGAGCATAAGATCATCTGCATCGCTGAAATCTCTTATTATTATAATTATAATTATTTTTTTTTATTTAAAAAAAAAATAAAAAACACACAGCATACGTTTTTTTATTGTGCACACTTTGTATACGGTTTATTCCAAAATCGTGGACCCCCCTTTGGAGACGCGCAGAGACCGCGATGCAGATGCTCTAAAGACACTAATTTCTCTACGCAACGCCTCAAATGTAGGTAAAAAAATATGACCATTACTATCAAATAACGCCTCAATGACTATATTATATTGCATAAAAGTCCCCTTTCCATGCAAGAATATTATCCGAAAATTAGGTTGGCGGTATAATAAGCGGTAGTTATGGTACCGTTCCTGACGATGTTGAGCATCATTAGTCGGGCGTAGAGGACGTTTTCGGGTGCGACAAGAGCACAATATCCCTCTGGAATATTAACTCCAAGACCGCATGTATTAGAGCTAAGCAAAACTGTTTGTAAGACGTTGAGCACTATTCGAAATGCACCGTATGTATCCGTCAGTACTTCAACGAGTCTGGTGGTTGAGCCGCCACATGTTAGGTATACAGTGGCATTCGAGACAGGGTTAGGCGTTCCGTTGAATCTACAGTACACTACATCGTCAATTATGACTTGGTTAATGGTGTAGCCAGCGATTGTAAGGCCCTGGGACGGGGAAGAGAGTGAAGATATAATGATAAGTATGGAGATGAGGTAAGCATTTGATTTCGCCATTTCTTTTTCCTTCTGAGTTTTGAATCTGTTTTATAGAAGAGTTTTGAGTTTTTGTGGGAAAGAAGCATATGGAAACGGTTGTTTATATATAAGATCGGATGAATGACTAACGTATGATATGAATTTGTAATTAATATGTTTGTGTTTAGTTTACGTGTACGAGATAGTTTTGAGTTACTAAAGAGTGTTGATTGCTTAAAGAAGATCTCCAAGGAAATGTGTTCCTTTAAGAAGAGTTTTCATCATATATATTAACAAAGCGTAATTAATGTGAATTTGTTCAAGTAAACAAGAAATGATGTATATGCATGGTATGCAGTCTAAAGATATTCAATCCCTATATTTATCCCCATAAAAAAAAAAAAATATACAATTCCTTATATTCTTTTTTTTTGAATTATACAAGGGTATCATGGCTCCCATAGAAGTGAGTCCATACTAGCCATATGTTGGTCTCATGTCTCTAGCAATGTCAAAATGTTGATTTTCCAGTGGTTAGGACTCGAATTCTGATGGCTTTAAATATTGGGTTTTCTCCTCAAGTTAATCACCACCAGGCCACGAGCCCCGGATAAACCAGGCCACGAGCCCCAGATAATTCCTATATTCAGACATCCTTGAGAAAGAAAAGTAAGCTTCGTCGGTTATTGAATCAAAGCAGTAGCTGTTTGTTTCTACACCACAAAAGAAGCGGAAGAGGAGCTATGTCCATGAAGACTCTGCGACCGTCTCTTCTTGTGGACTCACACTTCTAATGTGGTCCAACAAGCCATGTCACTGCGGTTAACCAAGCAAGCCACCATTCTTAATTCACCAGAGATGTAATCAGACCACTACTGATCCTAGAAAAACAAGACTGGTTTAATACATTTTAAAGGCATGATTTAATTGGGTTACTTACATGTCCCCAGCTATCTATGCCTTTCACTACAAGAAAACAGGGGGATTCTGATGGCCGAAATCGTCAGAAATTCGTCGGAATAGACTGATTCCGACGAATTTCTGACGAACCTGTCCGTCGGTATCGTTTTGTCGGAAAAAAAAAATTCGTCGGAATTTCGTCAGAACTTCCGACGACTTTCTAACGAATACCGAGAAACGTCATTCTGACGAACTTCCGACGATATTACGATGTGGACACACGAGACCAGAGTTCATCGGAAAAACTATGTACCGACGGAGAACATTCCTCGGACAATTCCGACGTAGTGGACTCCTCGGTATATTCCGACGGACGTTGGTTCGTCGGAATATACCGACGGACATTTGTTCGTCGGAATATACCGACGGATATTTGTTCGTCGGTATATTCCGACGGATATTGTTTCGTCGGTAAATTCCGACGGATGTTGGTTCGTCGGTATATTTCGAGGAACCGTTGTCCGTCGGTATATTCCGACGCCCAAAGTTCGTCGGAATATACTAATTTTAAAAACGAATTAATGTTGCATTTTTATATATATTTTTATATTAAAAATTAATTAATAAATTAAAAAAATCAGAAATTAAAAACTAATAATATTATAGAATTTAAATTCATACAAACCGAAATAGAAAAAACATTCAGAAAGTTTAAAATTCATACAAACCGAAATAGAAAAAAAAAACATTCAGAAAGTTTTAAAAAGCCAAAAAAACTAAGATGAACTCGAAGACATCAAACGATCTAGCTTCTGCATTATCTCGGTGTTGAACTTCTTCTAGGATGCCAACTCAGCAAGGATAGTGGCAATCTCCGAACGGATATTGGCATTCTCAGAAAGGATAGTGGTGTTCGGCTCCTCCAATGCCCCAATCCGTTCATCTTTGTCATGTAGCTCCTCGAGAATCATGGGATCGGCATACGGAGCTTGCGAAGAAGATGCCGGATACGAAGAAGCACGGCGGGCCAACTCAACTAAACGGTCTCCTTTCCTTTTAGGAACCGCCTACAAAAATATTTAAAGTTAGTAAATAGGGACAAGTTAGTAATCGACATTATAAAAAAAATATATTAATAAAAAAAATTACCTTTTCAACCATCTCATTTATTTGCAATAGAGACATGTTGGTTGAAGCTCCCGTAGAATCGCCGTCATCAGAGAGAGGCTGAGATTGAGATACTATTTCAGCTTCCACCAAATCAACGACACCTTTGATCACGGGGTCCTGAATTTGACCCGTCGTCTTGTTAGTGTGAGCCACCTTAATGAGTTGGAGACGATCAACGGGATTACCGTCATTTGCTTCGACCTAAAAAACCGCCATTATTAGCCAAGGAATATATAAAATATTTATTTAAAAAATATAAAGATAAATAATAATAAAAAACTTACAAGTTCATCCTCCTTAGTAGACATAGAGCAAGCGCCGAGATTGTGCACATACATACCTTTCCCGCCACGATCGTTCTTCCGGTTCTTGGAGTTCCTAGAAGACGTCTTTGCAGTTTCTTTCTTCTCCCAATGAGCTATCAACTGCTCCCACACCGTCCCGTTGATGACCCGTGGCCTCTTGTTCTACTGCCAAACTGTCTTCCACGCGTTTATCTGCTTCGTATAAGAGTCCATGGCCTTTTCGTTGAATTTCTTATGGACTGTTTCCGTAAGATCGGAGTGCCAGTTGAACTTTTGCTACAAAACAAACATAATTTAATAAGTAAATATATTTAAAAAAATGTAAAAACTTAAAAAAAATGAAGAGTTACTATACCGCAAACTGACGAAACCACAACTCTCGTTCGTCGGAAGGGATCACACTCCACTTTGGATATCCAAAACGGAGCATGGAGTACATCATCTGGTTGATGCTCCGGCTAATGCCATTTTTCGACTTGGTGAACCTTTAAAAAAAATACAAGTTAGCAAGTTAATTAAAGGAAAAAAACATAATGGTACAAATAAAAAAAATACTAACCAAGTGCTATGTCCTCGTCGTGGGTTGGGTTGGAGAACCGGGAGATGCTCTCGACCTGGTTGTTGAACCAATAGTTGATCTGGCATGACCCCCGGTTCTTGTTGAGCAGCAGCGCTAGGGGCAGCGGGAGCTGGAGCGGGAATATATGCGGGAACCGAGTTTTGTTCATGAGACGATCCCGATGCACGGGAACTGCTCACCGAACTACGTCGAAGACGGGCTGCGGGGCGGGGTTCATCCTCGGCCCTAAAAAAAGATTAATACATCAAAAATATTTTCAAATCATTTCTATTTTTAATGTTTTCATTTATATATTTACAAAATGTTTTATAAACGTTTAAAAAAAAACTATTAAACCTTTTATTATACATAGTTTATAACTAGAAACTTATAAAAAATAATAAAAAATTTAAATTTTTTTATTATACATGATTTATATATATATATATATGTATACACAATTATAAAAAATTTATAAATGTAGAAAAATGTTGTTAAATATTTATAAATTTTTTTTAAAAAATGTTTTATTATATATAGTTTATTAGTGGAAACTTATAAAAAATTATAAAAAATTTTAAAATTTTTATTATACATGATTTATATATATATATATGTATACAAAATTATAAAAAAATTATAAATATAGAAAAATGTTGTTAAATATTTTTAAAAAATTTTAAAAACGTTTTATTATATATATTTCATTACTGGAAACTTGAAACACGTTTTTAAAAATCAAAAAACGTTTTAAAAATATTAAAACGTTTTGAATTTTAACAAAAAAAAAATTCCAAGAAAAACTAAAACAACAATCCAAACAACAATCATAACTTATATATCCTAAACTATACATTCAGTCCTAAAATTTTCAATCAAACAACCTAAAATCTGAGATCTAACTTCCAAAACCCTAAACAATTGATATAAAAGAAGGTTTGGGATGATTCTTACATGATTTGGGGTTTGGGGAAGAGATATGAGGGTGAGAAGAGGATTCGCCGGTGAAGAGAGGTGGAGAAGGGCCGGAATCGCCGGAGAGATGGAAAAATTGCCGGAGAGAAATCGTTTTGAGAGAGAGGCGGAAATAACGAAGAAGGAAGAAGAAGGGTTATTATATCAGAAAATTCCGACGGACACGGGTTCGTCAGTATTCCGTCGGTATAATTAAAATATACCAAATGGCGATTCGCGAAAATTTTTACGCGGTTTGGTTCTCCCGGGCAAATTGGATTTCCGACGGAATGTGTCCATTAGTATATTCCGACGGAATACTGACGACTTCTTCCGACGACTTAGTGTTTAGGGTGTTTATTACAAGTTTCTAAATGCAAAATCCATATCTTTGATAACATATATAGTATTTGCATAAAGATTTAACAATAAAAATGTTTTTGTAACACGATTTTACACAACAACATTTTTTGTAATATAAGATTATATGAATATGATTGTATAAGTATATGAGTGTTAAGATGAGATGTTATGAAAACAATGATATGCATACATAAATATTTTAATGAGTTGTTATATTTGAACGGTTGCGATCTAATACTATACTAAACACTTATTATGTGTTATTTTCATAGTTTTGGCACCCGAGGGTAACTTATGTAGCACACCTATACATATCAATTATACAAGTATTAGTAAAATATATAACATTAATTAATTATATTGGTAAAAAATTATGAATAGATTGACATACCTGATCAGCTTGCGAACCAAGAATGAAGGGATCATAATATTGAAGTTTCCGCCGCGAATGAATGTATGTAACACCAAACGCATCAATCTTCACTCCTCTATCTGGAGTGGTGTCATACCAATCACAATAGAATACTACACAACGCAATCCAACCATTCCAGGAAATTGGATTTCCAATATTTCTTTTATGTTGCCGTAGTAGACATCGTCACCGGAAGAAGATGAAACACCAGCATCATATGTTATTTTAGAATGACCTTTCCTTGTGAATGCATATACTCGCATACAAAATTTAGGATATGATTTGACCACATAGTTTGGTTCCTACACAAATTCGCGTATCCAATCATCGAACACAAGACCTCTGGCCAAACCATCATTCACCTATAAATTAAAAACATATATGATTGAAAAGTTAATTAGTTTATACTCCCTCCGTTTCACAATGTAAGTAGTTTAGAATAAAAACACTAATATTAAGAAAGTTGGTACTTTAAAAAAAATAATATTTAATTAATTAGTTCAACCAATTATAAAAAAATTAATATTATTTGATTGGTTACACTATATCCAATAAATGTAAAAGTTATCTAGATATTTGAAAACTACTTATATTTTGAAACAAAAAATTTTCCTTAAACTACTTACAATAAGAAACGGAGGGAGTATTAAATTTAAACTAATCATTTGCATAGGGTAATATGGTATATGACTCACATAACTACGAAGCCACGCAGCAAATCCGTTATCTCTAAGTTGTCGAAGCTCATCTTCTGTTGCATGCCTGTGAGTCATACGCAACTCTGCCATATATACATTATAAACAAAAATATTATCAATATGAAATAAATTTATTGAATATTAATCTAACAATAAATGAATAAATATTTTTACCTCTCATATTGTAGAACATCTTCACAGTTGGTGAGCAAATATGTTTGCAAATGAGCGTGCTCAGTGTCCGTAAGTCTCCGCTTCGTGAATTTTCCACTAAGTCGTCCTATTTTCTTGAACATGCTTGGGACAGTAACATGATATGTTGCTCTCTCCCCTCTATCATCATGCCGAGCAGGTCTTCGGTGTTTTGTATGCACTTCTGGTGGAAAATAATTTTCAGCAAAGATTGCAGTTTCTTCATTGATCACCTGTGCCACTATAGATCCTTCCACCCTGCTTTGATTTTTGACCATCTTCTTCAGATGATGCATATAACGCTCACAAATATACATCCATCTATAATGCACAGGACCACCAAGTTCTAATTCTCTTGCGAGATGAATAGCAAGATGTTCCATTACATCAAAGAATGATGGAGGAAATATCTTCTCAAGGTTGCACATGCTGACTGGTGCGTTTGTCTTCAAATTATTAATACCCTCTTCAGTCACTACTCTGCTGCATAAGTCGCGGAAGAAAACACTAATCCCTACATAGATAAAAAACATAATTTTCGTAAGTATTAAGTTTTTATAAACATAATTGTTAAATATAAAAATAAATTAAATTGTAAAAATATAAGATACCCGCAATTGCTTCATGAACATTACGTGGCAATAATGCTGAAAAAGCAAACGGAAGGAGGCGCTGCATAATTACATGACAATCATGACTCTTCAAGCCAGTAAACTTTCCTTCGCTTCTATCAACGCAGTTTCCCAAATTTGATGCATATCCGTTAGGAAAGTTCACTTTATCTGTAATCCAATCAAGAACTCTTCTTTTCTAGCACCATCCAGCCGATAAATGGGAAAAGGGGCCGTACCGTTCTCATCAACGTGAAGTTCAGAACGATCACAGATATCGACTAAATCCAACCTTGACTTCAAATTATCCTTTGTTTTACCTTGGATGTTAAAGACTGTGTTCATCAGATTGTCGAAGAAGTTCTTCTCAATATGCATGACATTTAAATTATGCCGCAATATATGACTCTCCCAATATGGCAGATCCCAGAAAATATTCTTTTTGTGCCAGTTATGTAGCTCTCCAACCGCACTGACTCGAATGTTTTCATGTCCACCTACATATGGCGTCCTTTCTGCATCAAAATACCTAAACTGCTTCAACAAATCTTTCCCACTAACTTCCTCAGGTGGACCATCAAACACCTGCTTGTTCTTCGTAAACGAAGTCTTACTCCTGCGGTATGGATGATCAGGTGGTAGAAATCGTCTGTGACAGTCAAACCAACACGTTTTCCTTCCGTTCTTTAGTTGGAAAGCATCTGTGTCATCTTGACAATATGGACATGATAGCTTCTCATGTGTTGTCCATCCAGATAACATACCATATGCTGGAAAGTCACTTATTGTCCACGTAAGTACTGCCCGCATCTGAAAGTTTTCTTTGCACGAAACATCGTATGTCTCAAAACCATGCGCCCATAGTTGTTGCAACTCATATATCAGTGGTTGAAGAAACACATCTAGTGATCTTTTAGGATGATCTGGCCCGGGGACGAGAGTTGAGAGAAACAAAAACTCTCGTCGCATGCACAAACTCGGCCGTAAGTTGTACGGTGTCACAATAACTGGCCATAGAGAATACTGTCTTCCATGCTTTCCAAATGGGCTGAAACCATCAGTAGATAATCCAAGATAAACATTTATTCTCTCTTCCGCAAATTCTGGATATGTTGACTGGAAATGTTTCCAAGCCTTCGCATCTGAAGGATGTCTAATCTCACCATTTGTGGAATGCTCTGCATGCCATCTCATTGCTTTTGCTGTGCGCTCACACTGATACAACCTCTTCAATCTTTCCGTCAAAGGCAAATACCACATTCTTTTGAATGGGATCGGAACTCTTCCCCCAATCTCCTGATAACGAGGTTTCCCACAAAATTTGCATACATTCTGTGTCTCATCCGCTCTCCAGTAGATCATGCAGTTGTCAATACATACATCTATCACTTCATATGGTAGTTGAAGACTGGAAACAAGTTTTTGAACCTCGTAGTATGAACCCGGTGCAAAGTTATCCTCATGTAGAATACCTTTGACAAAATCAGTAATCGCATCCATACATTCTTCAGCCAAATTATAGTCTGTCTTAATACCCATTAATCTAGTTGCAGATGATAAGACTGAATGACCATCTCTACAATTTTGATACAAAGGTTGTTTTCCTGCATCCAACATGTCAAAAAATCTCCTAGATTCGGGATTTGGTTCTTCCCCTCTATAATGATCATGTACCATCTGCTCAGTACGTACACCATAATCTATATCCGTTCTAGATTCTTCTAACCTAATATCAGGCTGAAGTTCACTAACAGGCTGAGGTTCGTTAGTACTACCATATTCATAACCAGTTTCCCCATGAAGGTACCAAACTTTATAATTACGTGAAAACCCTTTCATATACAAATGAGTCCAAACATCAAATTCTTTTATAACCTTATTATTATTGCAAGTAGAGCAGGGACATCTTAACATACCACTTTTTTGCATCCGGTTGCTGTTGAACAAACCTCATGAATTCTCCAATCCCTTGAACGTATTCTTCCGTAAGCAAATTGGTGTTCGGATCCAAATGAGGTTTATCCATCCACGAACGATAATAAACTTCTGAAGACATGATTTTCACAGAATTGTTATGACTAAAGAGTATGAAGAGAGAATGAAGTGTGAATGAGTTGAATGAGGAGAGGTTGTATTTATAGAAAATTGCTTACGGCCCTCCGACGACTTTCCGACGAAATTCCGACGGATGTAAAGCAGTCCGTCGGAATTCCGTCGGTATTGTCCAATCTCAAACGGCTATACAACGGTCATATATATTTGTCGGCAACGGTCACATGGTTCGTCGGAAATTCGTCAGAAAATTCCGACGGAATACCGACGACTGTACTGTTAATCGGAATGTCGTCGGAAGTTCGTCGGTATATTCCGACGAATTTCCGACGACTACAACGGTTACATTTTTTATCGGAATGTCGTCGAAAAGTCGTCGGAAAATTCCGACGACCCATGTTTCGTCGGAATTCCGTCGGAAATGGCCGACGGAATTCCGACGACTTCAAATTTTTGGATTTCGTCGGAAATTGGTCGGTAATCCGTCACAAACGTCCGACGACATTGATGTCTGTCGGAACCTCCGTCGGAATTCGGCGTGTTTTCTTGTAGTGTTTGGACAGTAGACCTAATGTCTGCATATTCAAAGATTGTTAGAACTTGAGAAAATTTTATACAAAATTAAAATGTTGTATATTACTTGCCATGTTCAGGGCAATAACTTAGAGCTATCTGCCTTAGATTTTCATTGCCATCTCTGACCACCTTTTTGTGTCTGATGACAAATACAGCAACCTATCCAACCTACAAAGAAGGAAAATGGAGTACCATTTAACAAACTTCATTTCTATGAGACGAGTCTGAAACAAACGGCTTATGGCTCCAAGGGACTTACCACTCCAAAAATTGCACCGGAAGCACCAACTGATGACGCTTCGTTGAACAAGTAGCTCATTGTTGAACCTAGAACTCTTAAGATGGTTTCTGTAAGTGAGGAAACTCGAAACAGAGAAATGTAATCATCCACATCAAAGCAAGTCGATGAGCCATTTAATTACTTGCAACAGCGGCGAATGTCAAGTAAACGGCAAGAAATCTCTTTGGGCCACCTAAGCTCTCAGCAGTTGGTCCAATAGAATCCAAAGACAAAGAGTAGCAATTTATCTAAACAAAAGAGAAATAGTTTAGCCATTAATTAGATGCAACTTGTGCTATATACATCCTGTTATGAATATGAAACTTTTAAGCCTCCCTTTTAACTCATAATTGTCAAGCATCTTTTAAATGCAAAATATCAAACCAAAAGACATTATTTTTTCCTATCTGTAGTAGCATATGAATGACGAAGATGATGACCCATCAGCTCTAAACTGGAGAAAGCTAAGATCCATTGAATAGAATGAGTCTTTGGTATCATGAAAACTCCACATATACTAGAAACGTTTATATTCCACAAGCTCTAAACGATTTCATGAAATCTTACTTCTTCTATTATTACATAGAAAGAACAGTGTCATTAAAGAAAAATACCAAGAAAAGGAAATCCCCTTACGTAAAAATTAGCAATGAGAAAAAGACAAAAATAGCACTAAATCAAGTTTATGTTCTCAAACTAGTACTCATGGTCAAAAGTCACAAAAATAGCACTTAATGTTTTATCAAAAGTCACAAACTTAGGGTTTAGAGTTAAAAGGTGGGGTTTAGGATTTAGGGTTTAGGGTTTAGGGTTTAGAGTTTAGGGTTTAGATTTTAGGGTTTAGGGTTTAGATTTTAGGGTTTAGGGTTTATAGTTTAGGGTTTAGGGTTTAGAGTTTAGGGTTTAGGGTTTATGGTTTAGGGTTTAGGGTTTAGAGTTTAGGGTTTAGAGTTTAGGGTTTAGGGTTTAGAGTTGAGAATAGAGGTTTTGGGGATAAGATTTCAAATTTTGAAAAATAAAAAAAATTAAAATTTTCAAAGTATAAACTTAGAAAGATGCTATTTTGTTCATTTTAGTTTTTGAGTGCTATTTTTGTGATATAAACTTAGAATGGTGATATTTTGGAGATTTGCCCATTAGCAATTTACCGGTGTCCTAATTTATTTTTGTATTATTTTCTCAGCCGCTTTGGTAACTAGCTAGGTCTTAAAAAATAACCTTCAACACCTCTCTCTCTCTCTCTCTCTCTCTCAGCAACTAAAACGATCATGGTTTCAGATGATATCCCTACGGAACTCAACCTCAAGATATTGTCAAGATTGCCAGCAAAATCAATCGCTAGGTTTCGCAGTGTGTCCAAGCAATGGGCATCAATAGTTGATCGTCGACAATTCAAAGACTTGTTCCTGACCAATCCTCGTTGTCTCATCCTCGTCTCATATTCGCCATCGAAGAAAATGGTGTGTGGAGCATCTTCTCGCTGTCTCAGCATCTGACACCATACGAGAAGCCTTCTTCGTCTCTTGTAGTAACCCCCGAATTTCATATGAAGTTCCCTCCAGACGATAAGTGGATCTTTCGTCGTGATAACGGACAATTCGCATGTGGCTATGCCTCTGGTTTGATCTATTTCTACGGTATGTGGACCGATAAAAATGAAGTGCCAGTGATATGTAACCCTAATACTGGACGGTACGAGACCTTACCTTATATTTCAAGGTACAGAAGGTCGTATAGTTTTTTTGGGTTTGATCCGGTTGAAAAGCAATACAAGGTATTGCACATGGCTTATCCATGTTGTCCTAATGATCACAGAGTTATGACATTAGGAACTAGAGGAATGAGGTGGAGAAAGATCCATTGTTCATTAAGACTTGATAATCTGAGTGAAGGGGTATGCATTAATGGGGTTTTATATTACTTAGGTGACACGTCTGAGTGTAAGGAAAAGATTAGGGAGAAGTCTAGTTTTGCAATAGCTTGCTTTGATATCCGGTCTGAGAAGTTCAAGATTCTTTATCCGGAAAGCTTTTGTGAATTGACAAACTATAATGGTAAGTTGGGTGTGATTTACTATGATGATCTCACTCATGATGCTGTAGAGTTGCGGCCTTGGGTTCTAGAAGATGTGGATAAACAGGAATGGTCGAAATATTCCTACACTTTGAGGGGTGCATAAACTTTTCCCCCATTATGCCTCCGTGGTTGGAGTGATTTCGACTGGTGAAATTGTTTTGTCAATGGCTGATTATACATCTACCCAACCGTTTTATATTTTCTACTACAATTCTGAAAAGAACACCAATTGACGTGTTGAAATCCAAGGTTTCGGAGAATACCTTGAAGCTTCAAAGTGTAGAGTCTACGTCTTTGCATGCAAACGATTGTAGTAGATTCTACTCTTTTGCACACCATGTACAAGATCTTAATGTAAAGGATCCAGAGCTACTCAAGTCAAGCATCGACTCTCCATATTTGAAGAACGAAGAAGAGTATGATGGTGTTTCTTGTTTTAATGGTAAAAGGAAGAGGAATAAACCAGATGAAAGCAGGAGGAGAAAAAGAAGAAAGCAGGGGAAGAGCAAGAAGAAGAAGGTAGCTAGCTAGGAGAAGATAGAGGCCCTGTTCGTTTGTACATCTGGAAGATGCATCCAGATGGTCCATCTAGATCTTTTATCCAGATGCTTCATCTGGGTGTTGTTCGTTTCTTCATTTCATTCATGCATCCAAATGAAACATTTGAATGCAACTATGTTCGTTTGCTTTTCATTTTTTAACTTGCATCTGCATTCAGGTGGACTTGTTAATAAAATGACTATAATATCTTGTTTTATGTTTCGGCGGAAAAATATCATTTTTACGGTTTTGGCGAAAAATATTTTTGCGGAAAATATTTTTGCGGGTTTTGAGGAAAAATGTGTTTTTGACAAAAAAATGCATTTTTGTGGTTTTGATGGAAAATACGTTTTCTAGGGTTTGGCGGGAAATATGTTTTTGCGGATTTGGCAGAAAATGTGTTTTTGAGGAAAAAGTGCGTTTTGCGGGTTTGACGGGAAAAGTTTTTTTCGTGATTTTGGCGGGAAAAATGCATTTTTACGGTATTTGGCGGGAAATGTGCATGTTTGCATTTTTGACGGGAAAAATGCATTTTTGCGTTTTTGGCGGAAATTTTATTTTTGTGGTTTCGGCGGAAAAATACGTTTCCCAGTTTTGGAGGGAAAATACATTTTTCCGGTTTTGGCGGGAAAATACCTTTTTCCATTTTTGGCGGAAAAATATGTTTTTTCCAGTTTTGGCGGGAAAATGTGTTTTCTAGTTTCGGCGGGAAAATACGTTTTTTTGGTTTTGGTGGCGGGAAAATACGCTTTTTCTGTTTTGGCGGAAAAATTCGTTTTTCTGGTTTTGGCGGAAAAATACTTTTGGGGTTTTGGCGAGAATATACGTTTTTTGGGTTTTGGCGGAAAAATGCATTTTTCGGTTTAGGCGGGATAATGCGTGTTTCCGGTTTTGGCCGATAAGTACGGTTTTACTGGTTTCGCCGAAAAGTGTGTTTTATGGAAATGTGTGTTTTACGTTTTTTAAGGAAAAACGTATTTTGTGGTTTTGGCGGGAAAGTGTGTTTTTCAGTTTTTGCGGAAAAATGTATTTTTTGGTTATGACAGAAAAATGTATTTGCAAAAAAATAAAATTTACGGTTTGAAAATAATATTTTGATTTTAAAAGTTCATTTTTGTCATTTATCATTTTGGACTGAAGTAGATGCATCTGCAACCCGATGCACCATCAAGACTCACCTTCGTTTGAGTGAGAATTTAATGAATTTTTAAAAGTTCAGCTGGGTGATTCATTTGAATGTAACATTAAAATGCACAAAACGAACATCAATTTTGCATCTTGTGAGCAAACGAACAACACCATGCATCACCTAGGTGACCAAACGCACAGCACCAGAGACGATCATTAGAGTTAGGTGTCATTTTTTCATTAGAGTTAGGTGTCATTTTTGGTGTGTTTTCATTTATGCGTTTTTGCTCTTTAGTTATGTAACCCCTCTCTTTATAACTATTTTCATAAATCAAGTTTTCTTTTAGTTAAAAAAAAAAGGAAAGAAGAGTGTCATCTCAAATATTCTGATTATATCAGTTATGAGCCAGTTAGTGAATGTTGAATTGATGTCTCACTCTCACTATTAAGACATTGATCTTTTGCCAAAGCATAGATTAACAAGGATTAGCATGAGTGTTTCTTCTTTATTCACAAGCGAGCTTGGTGTCAAAGCTGCTTAAGCAAATCGCAAACGCTTGAAACGCTGACAACGGATACCTATAATCCATCGTGAACATATCTTTCCCCACTTTACCAAACTGCAAGATCACTTTCTCTTGCTCTGGATGAGACGGTGCAGCCGCCGCTGCTCCTTGTGTCGGCGGCTGTCTCGCGGCGACAAGCTGGAAATTCTTAACCGACGCGACCGTCACACGTCCACGAAAATTCAAACACCAGCACTGCAACTGCTCGTGCCACCTCGGCTGCTTGTTCTTCAACACCAACGGTCTGAAACTCGTCTCTTCTTGCTCCTCCTCGCATGGTGCTACTACTCCCAACTCCGAGAATCTAGAGCTGCTGAAATCTACTGAACGGTAGTCCAGTGATGACTTGGAGAACGAGATGTTACTGCGGAACGACTCGTCGAGAGGGTTTGGGAGGAGTTTATCCGGTTGGTTTGGGACAGAGCCGCCTGGTTCGAGGGAAGAAGCTGGGATGGAGTTCATGACGCAGTGCATTCTCCGTGGCCCGCGCGTGCCCAGCACGTTGAGCTCGTATGTGATTTGAGCTATGTTGTAGCTTCCGGATGGGAGTTTGGGAGATACTCTTTTGGAGTGGAACATGCTTCTGCTTGTTTGGTCGGTGATGAGTGCACTTGAAGAAGATGGTGTGTTTTGTGGTGGTTGTGTGTCGTACACTAAGAACTTTGTCCCGAGAAAGTTTGATCTGAGGGAAAAAGAAACTTTCAGTAAGCGAATATATAAAAAGTAGCAAAACTATTTAAGAGAGATCAAAACGAACCTGAGCTTTCCGAGGTATGAGTTGCTTGATCTTGAGATGTTATCAGCATCCATGGAGATAATGTACTCTGTCCGAGTAGTTCTGCGAGTTCGTTTAGCTGAAAGAAGAAACTTCCCATTCTCCACTACTAGAGATTGAACAAAAAAAAACATTATGCACAACTTAGTCTTTAGCCATGAACTAAAGTAAGCATGGGCAAAAAAAACCGAAACCGAAGACCTAACCGGAACTGACCCGAAATAACAGAAACCGGAGAATAACCAAAACACTCAAATATATAAATATATTAATTAAATATACATATAATATAACCAAATATATATAATTTAAACTGTTAAAAGTATCCAAAAATATCAAAAAAATACAAATTATCAAAAAATACGCTAACTGCCTGAAACTATCCGAAGTATACGGATACTTTTATCCAGAATATCCAAAATATTCCCTTTTTTTGGTTATCTGGGTTTTTCGGATATTTTGGGTAATTATTCCCCTACCTGAACTACCCTATACCCAAAATACCCGAACCCATACTCGGAATGCCCTGGGCTAAACTAAAGTGTATTCAGGAACAAACAGCTATTCCTGAGTTAACAAGAAAGCGTACCAGGACTTAAACAAAGAAAAAGATGAAACGTTAGCTTTGATTTATCCCGTTTAATGAAACACTGAATCATCGTATCACGCGGTCCTGGCTGGAAAAGGAAACTTCTTTCATCAGTAGCTTGAAACTTAACAACATCACATTTACAAGTTGTTGTGAGGGAGGGAACCTGTTTGAGGGAAACGGGGAAAGTGAGCTTCCCACAGATTTCAGGACATAAGACGATCTCTTGGCACATAGCTCTCCAAGACCGACAAACGAAAGCACAAGCAACTACGTGTTTCCTTGCAGGCCAGTTACTCTCACTCTCCTCTAGTCTTTTGATCACGTCGAAGAGCAGCTCCGGAGGAAGATTAGCCCATCTGCTTGTCTGAACTATCAAAGGTGACAAGAGGTCGCGTGAAGACGAATACTCACAAGAGCCCTGAGATTTCCCTTTGTGAAGCCTGAAATCGAAACTCCTCTTGGACAAGCTCCCAAGCCCATCTCTCAAATCTTGAACAATGCTCCTAAACGACATATTCTCTTTGTTTGTTAAGCTCAACTCTAATTGCCTAAATCTGAAAAAGAGAGTCCATAAGAAGAAGAAAAAGGTTATAAAGCTAGGCAACTATGAGTCACCTTCTTAACAAGTAAGAAATTAAAGTAAAAAAGAGCCCAAAATAAAAGAAAAGTGTAGGCCAAAAGAGAAAGAAGATTTGGCTAAAGCATAAGGAAAGAAAAGATTACACAACATGCTCCATAAAGAAACTAGGCCATGTCTCTAACATAGTAGCTTTTACTCAAGCACAAACCTTTTTTTTTCTTTATGAAATAATTAATTATCAAAGATAAACTGACATCAGTTCACCAAATGCAACATCCAGATCAGATAACTGAGTAGTTGGTAATATGAGGAGTCAATTTGATAAATAAGAGAAGGAGAAGGGGTAAAAGGATGAACCTTTCAGACAAGTAGGTGATATAACCCAGAAGCTTAAATCACAAAGTCCACCTAACTTTTAAGATTCTCCGACCAAACCCAGAAGCTCAGCAAAAAGTAGAACAGAATCTGGTCTGGTTCAAGAACTCGAACTCTCCGGAGATCACAAGGATTTTAGCAGATCCGTAGCTGACTAAGTCTAAAACAAAACAACCCATAAAAGTCAAAAGAGCAACAAAAAAGAAAGAAAGATAAAGTCTTCTTCTTTTGATTGGTTTCTCTTTTCCTCTCTGCTTTGTTTTCCGGTACTACTCAGGAGCGTTTCTTGATTTTTCTTTAATAGTTCACGAGGCAGCAATAAAATAATTAAAGAATAGTTTTTTTTTTACTATCAAATTTATATGACCATTTTTATATTTGTTTTTAAAGAGGGGCTCGTAAGAAGTGGACATTGTGAAGCATTATTGTCCACGAGGCCGCTCGATCTACGCCTCGCATTAAGCAAAGACCCAACTATCATTTGACTTTCTTCACCTTTTATGTTTTGTTTTTTTTTTTAACTTTTTAAACCTTTTAAGTTTTAACCAAATCGTTATTGAAAGAGATTTAACACCGCTAAACTTTGAGTCATATCACTGAATACAAATCACTTGGGTGGTGTTATATATATTTGTTTACAGTATATAAATCTTAAACTAACATATATTTGTTAAAGTTTCTTCAGAAAAAAATATATTTTGGATGGTTGGTAAAAGTATGTTTAATTGTCTATGCCTTCCTTGATCCTTTTTTTTTTTGTAAACTGCCTTCCTTCCTTGATCCTTCTCCAGCATAAACATGCACGCTAGCATCCAAGAAGCAATCTGAAGCTCCACATCATCTTTTTGGATACACTATGAAAAATGAAATGCAAACCTATCCACATGTAACTCGTCTAAGAAAATCATTTTCATCTTCAAAATTAGTTTGACGTGATCTTACAAGGATATTTGTTTTTTTTAGTTCAAAAACCTTCTGTTAAACACTTTGATGAAATAAATACATCTTAAAGATTTTATTAATAAAAGGTCTTAAAAATCACTCAATCAGGAATCTCACAAATAGTTTCGTTTCATCTTTTGTAGGACAATTTAAGTATTTGAGCTTAATATATATTTTTGAGAGCAAAAAAAAAAATGTGCGGAGTCACTAACAAATGAGACTAGATCTAGAAATGTAATCCCTCCGTTCCCAAAAGTAAAATGTTTTAGAATTTTTACTTGTTCCACAAAGATAGATTTTCTATATGTTTAAGACACTTTTTTATACTTTTAAGAAACATTAAATGAAAATATTTGAATTGATTAAATTTTATTGGTGAAAAGTTATTGGAAAATGTATAGTAAAGTAAAAGAAAAATTAAATTATAAACATTTATTGAATTCTTAATTAGCGTGAACACTTTAGAAAATCTTACTTTCGGAAACAGAAGGAGTAATATATTTGTTTCAAAATTATGTTATCCGTTCTTTTTAAAACCTGTTGCATGCATGTTTTATTCTTCCATGTATCTCTGAGGGCATCAGCATTGAAAGGTCTTAGCAAAAATTCACACAGTTTTCGACAAAAAAAAAATTAAAATATTCCAATAGTGTTGAATCCGCGTCGCGCGAGGTCGCTGGAAAGACCCCGTATCGTTACTGTTCTGCGGGCTCCACACCACGTGGCGGTCCGCAATTGGACGAATATTAATTTTTTTTTTAAATGAAACGAAAAAAGAAATTAAAATAATAATAATAGGAACATTGGGAATCGAGAAGTGAGGTTCACCAATGCTGATGGTCTGAGATCCCCTACCTCACAAAATTACTTTCACAGTTCAAATTTCACTTAAATTGTCAATAACTAAGATCTGACCTGGCTTAATTTTATATGAAGTATATTTAACAACAGGGAGAGATCCCAGGATGAAACTCAAAACTAATTAATCCCTTTGTCAAAAAAAACTAATCTTTAAAAACATGTAGAAAGTCGTTTTGAAGTGTTCAAAGTGGCAAAAAGTAAACAATTTGTGTAGATGGTGGAACTCATTCTGTTGCCTTTTCCAACATAGCGAGTCATCTACCCATCTAATAAACCGCTAGGTCAATCTTACATCAAATTCTGGTGAAAGTTTTGAAGTCATTTGACAATACATGCACAGCATTTTAGTTGTTGGAATAATATTGTAAATTTGAAAATACACCATGTGCCTTTCTGCTTGGCATACCCTAGAACTGTATCTACTGAAGAAAGAGAAGACAAGACGTGAAATTGACGTGATTCTAACATGGGATTTGAGTTATATTGGCTACAATTTTGTTTAGATCGTTGATTTGGTTCGCAGACATATTAACGTTAACATAACGGTTCGTCAAAAAAGAAAAAGTTAAAACAACCCGGAAGTAACTTTTAATCAAACATCGTAGCTATTATAGCCGAACTGGATTATATGCTAATTTATGATAATCCCAGAAGCATGTAGAAACCTATGCCTTTTGCTTCTCAAAGCGTTTACGGTTTACGTAGACTGTTTAGAAACCCAACAAGGGAGGTCCATAGTTGGTATGAGGCTTTGACCCATATATAGACAAATCCTTTACCATTCTAACTCAACAGTGAACCACAACCATTTGATTTCTTGATTACGATATTGCATACTATGTTTTAAAAAGAAACGATTTAAAGATACGATTCAACATATTGTATATATAGATCTTAGTGAATACAAAGTTTAAGCACCAGACCTCACCACTTGCTCTTTTACCACCTCCAATAAAAAAGTACACCAACATCAGTTCCAAAACCCCTTTTGGT